>NW_006408653.1:1241709-1380064 GCF_000296735.1 Chrysochloris asiatica | reverse complement strand
TTGTTCGAACAGAACATGGGAACACTGAATGGTTTAAAATGAAGAAAGGTGTGCAACAGGGTTGTAATCTTTAACCATACTTATTGAACCTGTATGCTGAGCAAATCATCTGAGAAGCTGGGTTATATGAAGAAAAACACGGCATCAGGATAGGAGGAAGATTCATTAGCAACCTGCGATATGCAGATGATACAACCTTGCTTGCTGAAAGTTAAGAAGACTTAAAATATTTACTGATAAAGATCCCACAGACTTCGGTATGGATTGCATCTCAATGTAAAGAAAACAAAAAGCCTTACCACTGGACCAATAAACAACATTCTTATCAATGGAGAAAAGATTGAAGTTGTCAAGGACTTCATTCTTCTTAGATCAACTATCAACACTCAAGGAAGCAGCAGTCAAGAGATCAGATGACATTAGGCAAATCTGCTGCACAAGACCTTTTTAAAGTGTTGAAGAGCAAAGATGTCAGCTTGAAGACTAAGGTGCACCTGACCCAAGCCTTGGTATTTTCAATAACGTCACATGCATGCAAAAGCTGGATAGTGAATAAGGAAGACCGTAAAAGAATTGATGCTTTTGAGTTATGGTGCTGGAGGAGAATATTGAAAGTGCTATGGGCTGCCAAAAGAACCAACAGATCTGTGCTGGAAGAAGTGCAGCCAGAGTGCTCCTTGGAGGCCATGATGACCAAACATCATCTCTCATACTTCAGACATATTGTCAGGAGGGACTGGTTACAGGAGAAACATATCATATTTAGTAGAGTGGAGTGTCAGGGAAAAAGAGGAAGACCCCCAATGAGATGGTTTGGCAAAGTGCCAACATCAGTGGGCTCAAGCGTGGCAACAATAGTGAGGGTTGCCCAGGATTGGGCAGTGTTTTGTTCTGCTGTGCATAAGGTCACTATGAGTTGGTACCTATTCAATGACACCTAACAACAACAACAACAAAACATTCAGAAGTAGTCTGCCTCTCCTTCTTCCTAGTCTGTCTTAGTCTGGAAACTCAGCTAAAATCTGTCCACTGTGGGTGAACCTGCTGACATTTAAAATATTGGTGCAATAGCTTCCAGCAGCTAGACAACACACAAGTTACCACAGCATGACAAACTGACAGGCAAGTGGTGTATAGTTGTAGACAAATACATAGCTGTTTACTTACAAGTATAGCTGTAAACATTATATATTCAGATTTTTCTGGAACAGAAAAATGTCTGGTCATATTTGTCAAATGATGTGTCTTATGTTTTGGTTAAAAAATATTTTTCTGAGCTGCTTAATCAAAGGGATGTTTTCCAGTGTCATAGACCACACTGTGACCCCTGGTTAGTTAGCTTGGCCAGTTACATCATTGGACAAAGATGTGATGTTAACTGTGAATATGCTTCTGAAAAGGCTCATGTTTGGTACAAGAAAAAGCACTTAGCAATTCAACAAACATTCACTGAGCAGCACTGTATGCTGGAGATGGGATGGGCTTTTAGTAGGTTCAACAAAGAATAGAACACAGCACTCTGAACCAGGCATCCTGGAGAGGGTAGAAAAGAAAACCGATTATAATACAGTGGTTTAAGCACTAAAGCACATGTAATGAGTAGGTCTAGGGGTGATCAGAGAAAACACCCTAGGCAAAATGCTGGTGCCACCGTTGAGTTTTAAAGGATACTGAAGGGCAACAGAGGGCATTGCAAGTAGAGGAAGACATGGGGAAATGAGACAGGGCAAGGGAGAGCATTGGAAAGGACCCAGAACTCAAGGTGGGGATGAGTGGGTAAGGCTGGAGAGACAGACAGGAACAAGACTGTGGCAGCTAAGGATGCTATGCTTAGGAATTTGAGCTTCATGTGCAGTCTACAGGGATGTTGTCATGTTGGTGCTCTTAGTGATTTGCCCAGATTCGTGTTTCAGTGTCACTCTGTGGGTATAGAATGGAGACATGTAGTCTGGAAGTGTGGAGAGATTCAGGAGAAAACTGAAAAGGACCTGAACAAAGATATGGACAGTTGAGTGCAGGAAAAGAGAATAGATTCACAATTTAAAAGATAGGAGGCAGAATTGACATGGATGGTTGGTTGTTGGGGGTAAGTGAGAAAGA
The DNA here is from genome assembly GCF_000296735.1 of Chrysochloris asiatica. NCBI lineage: Eukaryota > Metazoa > Chordata > Mammalia > Afrosoricida > Chrysochloridae > Chrysochloris > Chrysochloris asiatica. The sequence goes on along the minus strand of NW_006408653.1, from coordinate 1,377,964 downwards.
CTAATAATCAAGGTGACTCCAGGTTTTTGTCTTGTATAGTGTGATAGGTGGAAGGTGTCATTTCCTGAAAGACAGTCACAGGAGATGAATTCTTCAGTGGTAGTCCTTGTCCTAAGTGAAGGACATCACTTTTGATTTTTGGTCCATTTATCCATCCATCCATCTATTCACGGAACATCTGTTGAGCCCTCCTACTAATAGTCAGGAGTCCTGGTATGGCATTGTAGGATAAAGCGCTGGACTGCAAGGTCGGTTTACATTGTAAGGTTGGTGGTTCAAACCCACCAGCTGCTCCTTGGAAACCGGATACAGGGTCTTTATGAGTTGGAGTCGATTTAACGGCACTTAGCAACAACAACAACAACATTGGCCAGGAATAAAGTCAGGGTGGTGCAAGCAATTTGCAATCAACTTGGATTAAAAAAGTTGATGGTTCAAACCTATCTAGTGGCTCTGTGAAAGAGGAGACCTGGTGATCTTTTTCTGTTAAGATGACAGCCCAGAAAATCCTATGGTGCAGTTCAATCTGTAACACATGGGTTCTTCATGAGTCCAAGCCAATGTGACAGCAACTAACAACAAGAAGTAGGCCAGACACTGTGTTGTTGTTATGTGCCATGGAGTCAGTTCCGACTCACAGAAAGCCTCATCTTTCTCCCGCAGAACAGCTAGTAGTTTCGAACTGCTGACCTTGAGGTTCACAGCCCAATTTGTAACCACTATGCTACCAGAGCTCCTTAGACACTTTGTAGGCCTGGAGAAAAGTGATAAGAGACTCAGGATCTCTGCCCTCACAGAGCTTAAACTTTTAATAGCTTCACTAAGACTCTAACATTTGAACCACAGGGAACTCTGTCTTCAAAATCTGACAGCTTTATTTCTCCTCTGTTAACTTAGGCACTTTTTGCTTAGTTTTTTTTGACTTTGTACTCTGTTAAACATTTTACATATATTTCTGCTTTCAATTCTAAGAGGAATCTATTTGCGACAAGTAAAGAAGCTAAGAGTTGGAGAAGATAAATAAATTGTTTAGCATCTCAGAGCTAGTTAAGAAGGTGGTGTTGGTGAGGCTACACCCTGGATTTCTCATCCCTGAACCTGTGCTTTGCCATTCTGCTGCCCTATTTTGACATGCTCTGTATTTGGTAGTAGTATGCTCTGTGCTCCGGTGTGGTATACTCTTCATTCACACTTACTAGGCTGCTGTATTTCTCTTTCACCAGAAGTTGTTAAATGGATGCACTTGGGGGCCTGGGGTGTTAGTGGTTGCATCATACCCTAGGAAATCATGCTTGATGAAGAGTTTCAGCCTCTGCGAACTCTCAGGGGCCAGGCCAGTTCTAGAGGAGTCTCAATTGGTCTGTCACAGGAACTTCCTGGTCTGAAATCTGCTGAGCCTCAGATAGTCAGAATTAACACCCAGCAAAGCCAGATGCTTCCAGGATACCCTGCACCTCTTCACTCACATTGGAATGGGGATGTGGGGGTACTGCCTTTGGTGACATCCAACACAGAGGAGGACAGGGAACGTTTGGTACCACTCTTGGAAGACAAATATAAATTACTCTACGTGTACTTTGCTCTTCAGGTTCAAGGTAGGCCATTTTCAGAGACTCATGGTAAGAGAGGGCAGTGTGGCCTAATAAAAAAAGCCCAGAATGGAATCAAGGAGCCCGGGGTTTAAATTGTAGCTCTGCTGCTATATAGGTAGCTTTGAGTATGCGAATTGACTTTTCTGAGCCTCCTTACCCATTAGATTGGTGGTGGTGGTGGTATGCCGTGGAGTCGGTTCTGACTCATAGTGACCCTGTACAGGGTTTCTGAGGCTGTAAATTTTTATGGGAGTAAAAAGCCTCATCTTTTTCCAGTGGAACAGCTGGTAGTTTGAACTGTTGATCTGAAGGTTAGCAGCCCAATTTGTAACCACTACGCCACCAGAGCTCCTTAGCCATTAGATTGATTAATACTCAATTCACTTAATCACAGAGTGTTATCAAGATTAAATGATATTGCACATGCAAAATCACCTGGGTCTAACCTATGTTGCTGTTGTTGTTAAGTGCCATTGAGTCAGTTCTGATTCATAGCAACTCTTTCTAGGGTTTCCGAAGAGCGGTTGATGGGTTTGAACCCCTGACTTTGTGGTTAGCAGTTCAGTGTTTGTCCTCCTTTATTTGTTCCTGTTGTTAAGTGCTGTGGAGTCTATTCTGAAGAGCGGTTGATGGGTTTGAACCCCTGACTTTGTGGTTAGCAGTTCAGTGTTTGACCTCCTTTATTTGTTCCTGTTGTTAAGTGCTGTGGAGTCTATTCTGACTCATAGCGACCCTGTACAGGGTTTCCGAGGCTGGAAATCTTTACGGGAGCAGAAAGCCTCATCTTTCTCCCACAGAACAGCTGGTAGTTTCGAACTGCTGACCTTGCAGCTCGCAGCCTGATTCGTAACCACTATGCTACCAGAGCTCCTTATTCTGACTCATAGAGACCCTTTATAGGGTTTCCAAATTGCAGCTGGTGGGTTTGAACCACCAACCTTGTGCTTAGCAGTACGATACTTATTCTACATTGCTACACCAAATTGTGTTGATTGAATATTCCTAGTGACCTAGTCAATAACCAAAGTACTCTTTTCCTGTAAGTTACTTTTCTGGTTATTCAGGTGTGGTGCTATAGGATAAATTTTGGACCCTGCAAGTTGGTTTGAATTGTAAGGTTGGTGTTCAAACTCAACAGCTGTTTCTTGGAAACCATATACAGGGTCGCTATGGGTCAGAATTGGCTTGATGGCACTTAATCTTTCCCAAAAGGGAAAGATTTTGGTTGTCTCTATCCTTAGCACCAAACCGATTAAAAAACAAAGTCAGGAGGTATCGGAAGGGGTAGGGACAGAGAAGGAAGAGATTGCTACTGGGATAATCAGGCAAAAGCAGCTCCTAGGGGTCTGCATGGAGTCCTGGTGTGGCACTGTGGGTTAATACACTGGACTGCAAAGTTGGCTTGAACCTCAAGGTTGGCAGTTCAAGCTCACCAGCCGCTCCTTGGAAACCCTATACACGGTCACTATGGGTCAGAACCAACTTGACAGCACTTTAACAACAACAGAGGCCTGCATGGTTGTAGTCAGAGCCGTTAACAGTGGGCCTGCAGTGGAGGTAGGCTTCAGGCCAAGTGGCACATACAGAGATAAGACAAAACCTTCCTTTGAAGGTTTTGCGGTACTCTTGCCAAGGACTTCAGCGGCAGGCTGAGTTCCTTGCAGGTTGCTGGCTGCTTCCTTTCTCAGCTGTTACGGGATCAAGAAGGGACTCAAACTCTCATCTCACTGTCATCGAATACCAAAACACCAAGGAAGCTGTAGCCTGGATGCACTGGTTCTGTCTACGCTGTCAGAGCATATCTATATAGCATGGAGTGTTGGCAGGTTATTTGGGATTTGGAAGTAAAAAAATTCTCTCTGTGTCATGTATTTCTCAGATTGAAGTGAATCGTCCTCCTAATCTTCCTTGTTCTCCTCTTTCTTCACCATTACCAGCACCAACCTACCACCAGCACGATCACCTTTCCAAGGTCTTAGCCTTGGTAGATGCCTGTAGGTTACACGACACCCTTGCAATTTGAGGTAGGAGACACAGTCTCACTGTTTCTGCTAATCAGAAAGTATGAATGCCGATGGACACTGTTTCTCTTTTTGAAGCTGTCTCCCCATTCGCTTTACTTGTTGGTGGACGAATCTGTTTCATCTGTTGTCCATTTGGACTCTGAGAGGGCAGGGTTTATTGGCTCTGCCATATATTGGCTGGCCAAGTTATTTCAAACCTTCATTTCCTCTTCTACAAAATGGGAATATTAGTCTCTACCCAGCAAAATTTTTGTGATGATGATGTGGCCAATTCAAGCAGCAAGCAGGTATTCAATGCATGAGAAATGCTCAATTGCTGTTCTTTCTTGTTGCTAGGAGACACAGTCCCTGGAAGACTCATCCCACAGAGGGTTGCAGGGGTACGAGCAAGAGCAGTGTGGGGTCTATCACAGGCAGCCAAGATTTTTGGAAGAAAATAAAACTAACAATGTTTTAATAGCTTCTGGAATGATTTTTTTTTGCATTTCTCTTCCTGAGTTTTCTTTGGCCTATCATTTCTTTCTCTCTCATAATCACCTTTCAGTTGGTGCTGACTAATCCTTAACCAGTTGTCCTGAGCCTGATTTCCAAGTCCAGAAAACTGCTAGGTTCCCTATCAGGCTGTAAAGTGCCCAGGTGTAACCATTCTCCAGGATCGCCAAGGAGCCTGCCTGGGCTCCAAAGGACCCACAGCAACACAGAAGAAAGCACAGGAGTGAAACAGTGGGTTGATTCTATTTCTGGGTTCTCTGAATTCCCCCTGGTTTACAAGAAAAATAACATTAATTCCAAACGAGTTAGTTGAATCTTTTCATTTGACAGATGAGGGGGGAAAGCAGACAGTTAAAAATTATCTTTTATATTTGTCAGCAACTTAGGGCTGAAATCCAGTCATCATTTTGACAGCTATAAATAGCCTGTTTTCAAGGGTGTCCACAAGTACACCAAGTTAGTGGCTGCATCTTTTTGCCAGCAGAGGCAACTAACTAAACTTTCATACTCTCTCTTCGCCTCCACCCCCTCCAGCTTTTTGGTGGTCCCTTTCTGAGAATCTACGATGTTTTAAGTACAACGGACTTTTGAAGTTATGGAAACCTGAAAACACTTTTTATGTGTGTGTGTGTGTGTGTGTGTGAGGGGATGCGGGTGCTTAGAAATCTACACAGAGCACACTACAGTTATTTCTATAAATGGATGCCCTTGAAGTGAAGGCATTCCTTTTTGTGGTTAGGACTTTGATAATCAGGCTCCCTGAGTGGCTCATGACTCAAACAGTCAGTTAGGCCTCTGATGTAAGCAAGCATTAGGTTGGGAAGCTTGATGAAGAAGTTCTGACACAGGCTACAACATGGATGAACCCTGAAAACATTATGCTAAGTGAAATAAACCAGGCATAAAATGACAAATATTTCATGATCTGATTATGTGAAAATTCCAGACTAGGCAAATGCATAGAGGCCAAAACAGATTAGTGGCTACCAAGGATTTGTAAGGAGCAGAGGGTTAGGAACTATTATTTAATGGGTATTGAGTTTCTGTTAAAGAGTGCTGGTGGCACAGTGGGTTGAGCATCGAGTTTCTAACCTAAAGGTTGGTGGTTCGAACCCACCAGCCACTCGGTGGGAGAAAGAAGAGATAGTTTGCTTCCTTGGAAACTCCACTCTGTCCTGTAGGGTCATTATGAGTTGGACTTGAGTGCTGTTGAGTCAGTTCTGACTCATAGCAACCCTTTGCAGGGTTTCTGAGGAGCGGCTGGTGAGTTTGAACAGCTGGCCTTGCAGTTCAAACCGACTTTGCAGTCCAGCACATTAATCCATGGGGCCACACCATGTCAAGTGCATATCCTACAGTCGAGATAGTACTGGCTGATAGCAACCCTGTATAGGGTTTCTGATGGCTTGAACTACCGACTTTGTGGTTAGCAGTCCAGGGCTTATCCATAGTGCCACACCAAGACTCCATACAGTATTATGGGTGTAATTAAATCACTGAACTGTACACTTAAAAATGGTTAAAATGGCAGATTTTATGTTATATTTATTTTATCACATTCAAATGAAATGAACTACCCTTTATAGGTGGTGGTTATATGCCATGGAGTCGGTTCCAACTCATAGTGACCCTGTATAGGGTTTCCGAGACTGTAAATCTTTACAGGAGCAGAAAGCCTCATCTTTCTCCAGCGGAACAACTGGTGGTTTCAAACTGCTGACCTTGTAATTCACAGCCCGATTCATAACCACTATGCTACCAGAGCTCCTTACCCTTTATAGAACATAAACAAAATACAACAAAAGCTCCCAAACCCCAGATGTTGCCCATAAGATGGTGTTCTGTGCTGTGTTAGAGAGGCTGTGCCGGGCCCATGTAGGCAGGAGCCCAGCCTTCTGGCCCTGATCTCATACACATTAGCCATGTGAGAATAGGAGAGTCACTATGACCTCCAAAGCCTCAGCTTTCTTATCCCTGCCATGAAAACCTTGGGCCAGATGATCCCTAAAATTTCTCCAAGTTTCCTGGACAGCTTTCTAGAATACAGTACAGGACAGGGTGACACAGTGGACCTAGGTACTCCACAACTACCACTATACAGGAAAGCAAGCCTAAATGTTGCCAGAGTGTCTGGAACCCACCAGCCACTTGGTGAGAACTTCCCAACCTAATGCTTGTGGACACAGGAAGCCTGACTGATTGACTCATTGAACCACTCAGGGAGCTTGGTTGGCTCTCCTTTTTTCAAGAGAAGCCAGAAATATATATTCCCATGGAAAATCTTTAGGAGGCCTGGTGTAGTGCTGTAGGATAAGCACTGGACTGCTAACCACAAGAACGGCTTTCTAAACCCACCAGCCATTCCTTGGAAACTCTATATAGGGTTGCTATGAGTCAGAACCGACTCGGCAGCACTTAACAACAACATGTAAAATCTCCAGACTTTTAAGAATTGCCAACTAGTTCAACTTTTAAAGAAAATAATGGATAGCCAAAAATACACATCCAGGCAAAGTATTTTTTCTGCAGGTTATACCTACCTAGAGGGGCACTGCTATGTGGGCACTATACATTTCCATCTGGTCCATCTCAATTGTTGTTGTTGTTATGTGCCGTGGAGTTGGTCCCGACTCATAGCGACCCTGTACAGGGTTTCTGAGGCTGTAAATCTTTACGGGAGCAGAAAGCCTTATCTTTCTCCCACAGAACAGCTGGTAGTTTAGAACTGCTGACCTGTGGTTCACAGCCTGATTCATAATAAGTTAATACCCTTTTGGGTTGGCTGAGTTATCAATGGGGTTATTGCTACTGCTACTGAAAATGGAATGAATTCTGGTAGTGCAATGGTTAAGTGCTCTGCTGCTCAGTGGGAGGTTGGCAGTTTGAACCCACCAGTAGTAGGCTCTATGGTAGAAAAGATCCAGCAATCTGCTCCCTGAAGATGACAACTGGGTTGGAGTCAGAATGGGTTGTATAGCAACCAACAACAACCACACTGACAAGAGAACTGGCTCAGGCAAGTAAAATCAAACAGGTATACAGACACAAATGTTAAGCAGAGACGAGTGTTAAATTATAATTGAATGATGCATGATCATATCTTGAGAATACTTTTATCTGTTAACATTTTGCATCGTTTGAATCCTAAGTGCTCTGGAAAGATTCTTAGTAATTGTAACCAAAGTTTAGATCACGATCTTAGGAAAAAAAAAAAGAAAGCCAAGCCAGGTGGACTTGGTTCTAAGGCCAGGATGTCAGGTTCTCTGAGGGGCCTTGACTGCCCCCTCACAGGTGCTTCAGGCCATCTGTGTCCCTACACACGCAGCTGCCCTGGCCCATCACAGACCTTGTCACCACAGCTAATGCATCCTGCATGCTGTCCTGTTCTCACTGTTTACTGAAATGGGCACTCACTGACCCTCAGGCACGGAGCTGTGGACGAAGTAATCTTTTTCAAGAGGGGGCAGTGGCCCCTTTGGTTCAAGGGAAAGTGAACACCCAGCAATCAGGAAGGAGGCTTTATAAAGAGCTGTGTTTGTTCTCTGAATGTGACTCTTGTGCCTGCTGTTCCTGCCAACAGATTTGTCTTGGCTCGGTGTATTTTAGCTTCAAGGGGCAAGGTATTCCCTGGCTTTCTTCCATACTTGGGACAAGCCTGGTTTTCATGGCACTCAGAAAAAACTAGTGTGATGAATGTCAGGAGGGCTGGAGACCAGAGATTAGAGACGAGGAGGCAGAAACACTAGGAATGAGAGAGAGGACAGAGCTCATGAGGGCAGGGGGACATGGAAAAGACAAAACAAGAAAGGAGGGAGACACTTGACTCCCATTGCTGCGGAGTCTGTTTTGACTCTAGGGACCCCAGAGGACAGAGTAGAACTGCCCCACAGGTTTGCAAGGCCATAACCTCTAGGGAAGCAGACTGCCATAACTTTGTCCTGTATAGCAGCTGGTGGGCTCAATCCAATTGCTATCCTTTTGGTTAGCAGCCGAGCGCTTAACCTCATTGTGCCAGCAGGGTCTTGACTGTTGTTCTGGTTGTTACATGCCGAATGGCTTGGTTCTGACTCAGAGGGTTTCCGAGGACCAGCTGGTGGCTTTGAACCACTTACCTACCTTGTGATTAGCAGTCCAGTACTTATCCTATAGCAGTACACTACGACTTGGGGCTCTTGACTGTGATGCATTTTATTATATAAATATGGAATTGTCTAACTACCCTCTGAGTTCATTTACCTGTAAAGTCAAAGATGACAGATGGTTTGTACTTTATGGAACTTGTAGGTCCAGAATTTCCCAGCCAGGGGATCACAGATCTCAAGCTATGGGCAACCAACATTTCTTAATGTGGAATAGTGTTTGTGTATTAATCATAATAAAGAGCGCTGCTGTGGGAGAAAGATGAGGCTTTCTGCTCCTGCAAAGATTTATAGCCTTGGAAACCCTATACAGGATTGCTATGAGTCAGAACCGACTTAAAGGCACTTAACAACAACAACAACAACAGGAGCCCTGCTGGTGCAGTAGATTAAGCACTGGACGACTAACCATAAGGTCAGCAGTTCAAATCCACCAACTGCTCTGCGGGAGAAAGATTAAGCTGGCTGCTCCTGTAAGATTTATAGTCCTAGATACCCTAGACAGGAACACTATGAGTCAAAATCAACTCTATGGCCGTGGGTTTTAGGCTAATGGTCATGTTTTTATTTTTGATATGCAATGAAATGAAGTTAATTACATTGATACCTCTTGGGAAGCATCCCTAGTAGTGTAGTGGGTTATGTATTGGGCTGTTAACCACAAGGTCAGCAGTTGGAATCCACCACCTGCTCTGTAGGAGAAAGATACGGCTTTCTGCTCCTGTTAAGATGTATAGCCTCAGATATCCTACATCTGAGTCACTGTGAGTTGGAATTGGCTCCAGGGCACACCACCACCACCTCTTGGGAGTGTGGTGGTTCTGTAGGATAAGCCTTACTGGTGAGATGCACTAATTGGTGAGTGGATGTCAATGAGTAATAGAAAGGAGGAAATGAATGATTGCTTAGAATGATTTTATGGATGAAAAAAGTCTGATTTAATATGGCAGAGAGGGTGTGAAAGTTAATAAGGAAATTCTAGAGTCCAAGGCTGAGGAACTGCTTCTCTATTACCAAGTTTGGGTGGTGGCTATCTCTCTATTCAGCCATGGCAGCTTTCTGCTAGTACACTGAGTTTAGCTCCTGATGATGTCGCAGGGAAGATCACAACTGGAATTCAAATCCTGGCTCCTGACTCCCAGTCCTCATCCCTTATCTTTCTGTGTTCCCTGGCTCCTGATGCTATGTAGCATCTCAGAAAACCAGGAAAGTGACCAGAGCCACAGAAGCTCCTGGTTGTAAAGGTGCAATCTGTTCTCATTCATGCTTATAGGCTGGGTTTACCCAGGCAACAGGCATGACCACAGGTGCCAGCTTCAGGTTGGCTGTCTCTGGTTTGTTGGGACACTGTGGTACTCTTATGCCAAAGAGTTTGTGGTCTGGGTTTCTCTACTACTCACTGGTCTTCACTCTTGCCCCAAAGTAACAAAGAGCTGAACCTACGAGCCTCATGCTGACATCACCCCTTCAAGGGGTAAGTCCAGGTTCTAAGATTTTACTCCCTCTGGCCAGTGGTGCTTCTCTTCCTGAACAAGTTTGTTTCCGTGTACTGCGGACACATTCTCCTTTGATAGGCTCTCCCAAATCGTGTCTGGCACTTGACAATATCTCCTTCTAAGGGCAGGACTCCAGGCATGAAGTCTGCCAAAGCCTGAAATTGGATGCCTCCCCCATCGCTAGCTTACGGGGACTCACGTGTGCACGTGCAGTACACACAGGCCCCAACAAAAATACTTTTCTGAGGCACACGATCCATTATAACCAAACACACTCACAGACACTGCCCCTCTGACATTATGGGGTCTCTGAGGAGTTTTGGCAGTCTGACCAGAAGCCACCTGTGATGTGAATACCACCACACAGTCCTGGAAGTCACCCTTAGGAGAGACAGCGATGAGACAGCTAGGCCAGGGGGAATATCTCGTCACATGTCCCTCTCCTGAGGTCCCCCATCAGATTTGAAAAAAAAAAGGAAAGAAGAGTAAATTTAAAAACAAAACCAAAATAATAACAGCAAAAAATCCTCATAGTTTAGCTGTTCCTTAGCAATCCCTTTTCCCTTTGAAGGCTTATTCTTGGAAATAAAATCCCCTTCAGGCAGATTTGGCTGAGGCTAGAGGGCCTGGAGGAACCCTGGTGTGGCGCTGTAGGATAAGCACTAGACTTTGAACCTCAAGGTCACTGGTTCAAACCCAGCAGCCTCTCCTTGGAAACCCTCTACATGATCATGATGAGTCGGAATTGACTCAATGGCACACAGAAGACAACAAGAGGGCATGAAATAAAGTTGCTCTGGAGGGAATTGGGCAGGAGGGCAGGCTGGAGAACGGTGTGTTGTTTGTGAGCTTCTGTAAAGATTAAACCTGTTGTGGTTGAGTGACTCAAAGAGACATTAAGGACAGAGTAGAACTGCACCATTGGGTTTCCACGTCTGGAATCTTTACAGAAGTGGACTGTCACAGGTTTCTTCCACAGAATGGCTTCTAAGTTCAAACCACTGGCCTTCCGGTAAGCAGCCTCACACTTAACCACAATGTCACCAGCACTTCACTCTGTAGTGATTACTTAGCTCTTGGTAGCTCTCTGGTCCTGATCCATGCATCACCAGCATTAACACTTCACCAACCCAGAAAGCTGACATTAGAGGGAGGTGAGGCACTCAAGGCATAGGTGGGTGAGAACAGTGGGTTAGAACATAAATCCTGAAAGACAGGCTGCTCCCCCAGAACTGAGCCTTTCTCTTTCAACCACAGGTAGAAACCAGAGACTGCCTGGGGGAAGCAGAAACAGCCTGTAAGCAGGTCTTCACCATCACCCCTACTGTAATGCAGGTGAGCCCCAGGAAAGAAACAGTGGCTCTCCAGCTTGTCTCCATGTCCCCCTGGCATCCCCCCCGACCCGACTAGATACTGGAAAAAATTCCAGTTTCCATTTATCACGTTTACTATGTACCAGGAACTGTACTGGCTGCTTTATGCACCAGAGGACACCCTCATTTGATCTTGTCTTATCTACCAGTGGTAGGTATCTAGTTGTTACTTTGTAGATGGGTTTGGGACTATTACTCCTTGGAAAGTGCAAAGTTAGACAAGAACGATCTCACAGTCTGAGAGGATGCAAGTGGAATGAGCCTGCTCTCCTCCTCCAGCCAGCCTCTCTGAGCATGAGGCAGTGTTGGATTTAGTACAGGATCTCTGACAGGTCAGGTTACACAAGTGCCTTGGTTAAGTCAGTTGTTTGTAACTCTAAGCACATTTCTCCATAGAAACAATGTTATGTTGATGATGGGTTCTTGGGATCGCCACAAAGGCCAGTTGACCTATTATGCACTTGGTTGCCAAAAACAAAAAAGGTTGGAAGTTCAAACCCACCCAGGGCACCTTGAAAGAAAGGCTCAGTGATCTTCTTCTGAAAAATCAGCCATTGAAAACCTTAGGGAGCATAGTTCCATACAGACACACTTGGGGTCACTAGGAATTGGCATCAACTTGAAGGTAAGAGACACTTTTGGGCATAATCAGGTCCAGAATGAGTAGTCTCCTCCTTGCCTCCCCTACCTTTTAAGCCATGAAATTGTCTTCAAGGAAAGGAAAATATTCATTATATGGAACAGAGGACTGGATAAACACTCCCTTCCCTGTCCTATCTGTGTCTTATCCTGTGCCAGCTTTAAACATCCTAAATAGGAGAGTGTCAGCTAGCGCCTCACTCTGCAGGAGAGGATCGCAGCAGACACCGCCAGCAAAATCCTATCTATTCACCCTCTGAAAGTCGCATCCATATGTTCTCAGATTTGCTTCCATTCTGAGGTTTGTGACTTCTTGTACTTGCATAACATCATTTCAGTACCTGCGATTAACTTGAACTTGCACCCCTGCCCCGGTATTGTATCCTGCTGTGTGTTTGTGTTCTACTATCCTGTTATCCATGCTATTGCTAGGTCCTGCTCATCTGTCTCCTCTCAGGTACAAGTCTACTCCACTGGGATCTCTCTCACCAAGCACTGGACCGACCTATCCCAGCTGTAGGTGTGGCCCCGACGTTCCACACCGTCAATTCCTTGGGAGAACTGCTAGGCACCATCTCTGCCATGGCTCTTAGTTCTAGTTCTCCCACCTGCTGCCCCTCTGTGAGCTGTGATTTTAGATTACATTGGAACATTCTACTTTATCCCCCTTAATTCTCATTTTAAAGCTCTCCTGTTTGGTCTTCAAGTCTCTAGCCAAAAGCATTCCTCTTGGTTTATGGGACAAGTTCCTGATTCCTCTCCATGGACTCTCATTCCAGCATCAGAACCCACGGTTCATGTGAGGAGCAAGTCCTTTGGATAAGTCAGGCAGTCATGGTTTTCCCTCTTCCTGCTGCCATCTCTAGGCATCAGAACAAACCCCGTGTCTAATGAAGACTGATCAATGGACTGATTGTTAGCAAGGTTAAAAAGATACAATTCTGGGTTAACCACTTCTGCTACTCACAAAATCAAAAGGGCATGATGCAATAGGATGTTTGCTAGCAGGGTTAAAATGATACAATTAATCACTTAAACTGGGGGTATTAAAATAGCTGGGAGAGGAAGTTTTCTTATTCTCCTCAACTATGGTTTAGATGGACCACACAACAAAAACTTACAGTCCACTTAAGTGGACACACCTAGTCAGGAGGAGACCAGCGTAGGTTTGTTGTTGTTAAGAACCATCGAGGCAGTTCTTACTAGTTACGACTAGTATAGGGTTTCTGAGGAGCGGCTGATGGGTTTGAAGCAGTCCAGTGCGTATGGGTCCCATTTGAGTCCCTCTCCCATAACACAAAGTGGGGTGTATAAGGAAGAGTCATCGTGTCTGCCCAGACAGTTTTGGAGCCAAGAGAACTGCTCATTATAGAACTCTGATTGCATGCTGTCTGATTCTTGTAAGTTATAAAAGCTACTTTCCATGCCCTAATGTGTTTTCAGACTCTGATCAAAAGGGTGAGATGTTTATGGAACAATCCATATTAATTATTGGTGCCCTCCTCCCAATGGTCCTGGCTGTCTAGAAATTGGGTACAACCTGTGAGCCCCATGCAAATTTGGAGCACTGTCTTACAGTTACGCAGACATGTTACCTTACACTTCAGAAGAAGAGTTGTTTAGCAACATATTGGTCTCATAAGATGCTCTTGGGTGGAGAAACCTCCATTCTCTGGGGAAACCATATACTTTATCCTGCTTTTGCATGGTCTCCGTAGGTTAAAGTTATATTAAAGATTACAAAATGTACAGAAATCTGTTTAACTTGGAAAATTCCATTGTGTATTTGATGATGGTATCCCCTCGCCCCTGTTTCTTGTGAACTTCCTATTAGAAGGAAGAGGGTTAAAGTTAAGCAATGTGACTTTAATAAATGCCAGTAGAAGTAGCTACCTCAGACTCTCTTCTAACCTCCTGAAGTTTACTGCTCCACTCTGTCTTCTTCAGAAAGTCCCAATCTATACTCTGTAGACAGAGATTCACACTTTTTGTTGTTGTTGTCTTTAAATTTGCTTCTAAATAGGTGTCATGCATTTCTTCCTTATCTCTGTATCTATTTATTCATCAGGCTCTGACTTTGCTGTATGGTCTCTTTGACTTCCCAAGTCTCTTTTCTTTATGGATCATTCCTTTGCAGATGTCTAGCAACTCTTCAGTGAAGCAAATAACACTGGCTTTCTGAGTTTTCCTGCAGCCCATTCATTCTCTCTTTTGGTAGGAAACTGGTTTGCATGTGTAGCGTCCATACTTTGTGACCACCTCAAGCAAGGAAAATAACGAAATGGTCCCCATCACATCCCTAGCATTCTATTCCATGGTCATCAAGGTGGCAACCTGGAGGCTCAAGAATCTGATGGGCCTAGAAAAGTGTTTATTTGGCTAGCATGGCAGTTTTTAAAATTGGAAAAATTTACATACACATCTGGAGCCCTGCTTCTCTTGAGAAATCAGATCTGCCAATATTGAATTGCTTTATAACCTGGCAACAGTTACCTAGAGCCTAGTACTGGCTGCTCCTTTTAGACAGGGTACATGTTCTCCAGTTTGCTAAGGACCCAACCATTACTCCCTGATACCTCACATCCAGCCTCTTCCCTCATTTACATTAACTTCCTGTTTTCTGAAGGCCTTTGGATTTGTGAACCCTAAAATAGACCTTTGCAGTTTCTTCCTCAAAAATTTCTAGAAACTGCCTCAAAAGTGTCTCCTCCACTTCCTTCTAAATCTGACCCTTTGCAATTGAGCTGCTGGTCATGAGTCCTAATATGTGTCTGATCTCAAGCGCTCACCAACTAAAATCAGAAGCTGTTGGCATTTGCAAAGAACTTGTGCATAAAAAACAAAATAGATACCAAATCCACTTTTCCTTGGGGGGGGAGGGGTTGTGGTGGTGGTGGAAATATTCTCAGTTGCTCTATGTTTGTAAGTCAAGAAAAAATATATCAACTATCCAGTAATCATGGAATACAGAGTACTTTACTTTTCCTTTAACTACTGGACCAGAGTACTTTACTTTTCCTTTAACTACTGGACAAGTAACTTAAGCTAATGTTTATCTCTCCCTGGTGTTTCTACTTTGCACAAATGGATGGTTATTATGAATGTTAAAACTGTACTACCAAGTCCTGATTATTAAAGGACATATTACATAGTTAGAAGAGCATCCCACCCCTTATATCTTTTCTTCTCTTCGAGCCTACTGACTTACTGTTGACCATTTCATTTTTCTTTAGTACACTAATCACCTAATGTGTGGGGAAAATGAGTATAAGAACAACTTATGAACCTGGCCATTGGCCCAAGTCAGAGGGCATGCTGTTGTATTATCCTTACCCCTTCTGTGCACAAGTAAGTCATCCTGACAAAAAGCAGCCTCCATGCCTTCTCTGCCCACTCAAGTTAAGGGGCAAGATGGTTGTAAGAGAAGAAAGGAAGGAACTGACGAATTAGAATGCTCTGTGTTGACAGCTCCAATAAAAGCTTTTATTTCATCCAGGACTTTCTCACTATCTCTTGCCCCATAGTAACCCAAAGCTGGAGATTATGAGCACACTCTCAGATCATTGAGTTCAAAGGCAAGGTAAGACCCTTGGCTTGATTGACATTTTGAAAGACTCTCCAAAAAGGCCCACTTTCAACATTAAAGAGACTCTTCAGTCAACTGAGTAGAAAATGTCTTGTTACTAGACAGTGAGGAATTTCAGCCTAAGTGTAGGTTCAATAAACATGAATATTCAGAAATTATGTAAGTCCTTGATGCTTTAGCAATTTGAGGACATAAGTACATTTTTGGGATGAGGAGAGCCCCTCTTTGATTTAAGAGCATTAGAATATTGGAGAAATGCTATCTTAGTAAAGTGTGAAGTGATAAGGCCAAAAAAAAAAAAATCCACTCTTACAATCTTCAAAGTAGAGTTGATGACCTCCTAAGAAGGGTGGTTAGAAAGGGATTCTTAAACAGGGAATGGAGCTGAATTCTAAAGTTTCACGGTTTAGATTCTATAAGGAATTGCTACAGGTAAGAACTACACCACCATTTATTTCAATTCAAAACTACAATATACTCACATATATACTACAACATATTCTGCTTACAAATCCCTGTCAAAACTCAAAACCAAACTCTGCCATCAAATCAATTCTGATGCATAGCCACCCTTATGTAAGGAGTTTCTGAGATCCCATAAATCTTATAAGAGCAGAAAGTCTCATCTTTCTCCCATGGGGCAACTGGTGAGTTTGAACTGCTGACTTTGTGGTTAACAGCCCAGTGCTAATCTTACAGGCTCATCGTACTCCTTACAAATCCCTATAGCCACCAATAATATACTATCAACACCTGAAAAAATGCACACATTTTATGTCCTTTAATTCTTATAAGCCCCTTGTTAGATAGCTGCAATTTCCATTTTATACATCAGAAAAGGAGGACTCAAAGGAGAGGGTAATTTCCCAGGGGCACCCAGTCAGAAGCAGGATGGGGACCAAAACTCAGTTCTTCTGATACTGAGTGCAATGAAACCCTAGGGTTAATATCTCCCTTTCACATAGGGTGACCTGGTGCATGGAGTCACTTGGCCCCTTGCCCAGTGCTGCCTGAGAAGATTATTCATTATTTCACTAAAGAGAGTTTACAGGAGTTGCCTGATAAGTACAATGAAAGGCTGCTTTAAAGTTTTCTTCGGCTAAATAATAAGCCCAATAACATTTTCTTTAGTAAATGTTTATCTAAATGGGGAATGAAAAGGAAATCACTTGACTCTTTCTTGAGACTATATACTCCTCTTTCACTTTGTTTTAAAGATTTATTTTTAATAGGGCTTGTGCAAGTGTGAACAGTTTCAAGAAAACATATCAGAATGAATATGGTAATCGCATCAACTCTAAATATAAAGATGAGCTCTGTTAGATCACAAAAAATGTCCTTATGCCAAAGGGCAACAATTCTCCAAAGTTCTAATTAGTAAAGTATGACAGCAGGCTAACAAACTCTGAGATTCTATTCCCTGGAGCTAAAACAAAACAACAAAGCAAAACAACATCGGCAACAACCAAAATGTTGTTGTTGTTAAGCGCTATGGAGTCAATTCCAATTCATAGTGACCCTGTATAAGGTTTCCAAGGAGCAGGTGGTGGGTTTGAACTGCTGACCTTGTGGTTCTCAGTCCAATGCTGATCCTACACCACCACACCAGGAATCCAACAACCAAAATGGTGGTGGTGTGCCGTGGAGTCGGTTCCGACTCAAAGTGACCGTGCATAGGGTTTCCATTACAGGAGTAGAAGGCCTCATCTTTCTCCCTTAGAACGGCTGGTAGTTTTGAACTGCTGACCTTGAGGTTAGCAGCAAGACTTGAAACCACTACACTACCAGAGTCCCCAACTATGTTGTTGTTGTTGTTGTTAAGTGCCATCGAGTCGGTTCCGACCCATAGCGACCCTGTAACAGGGTTTCCAAGGGTGTAAATCTTTACGGGAGTAGAAAGCCTTATCTTTCTCCCGCGGGGCGGCTGGTAGTTTCGAACTGCTGACCTTATGGTTCACAGCCCGATTCGTAACCACTACGCTAGTTTAAACGGCTATGGCACTTTTGCATGAGGGAATCTGAAATGGTGTTGGTGAGGAAGATAGAATGGCAAATGAAAAAAAAAAATTTTTTTTTCCATATGGATTTTTACTTCCACATGGAGTTTTGCTTCCACAACTGAGTACCATGCTTGAAAGTTCAGGGTTTATGAAATAGCCTTCTGGTTTGTTTCCATAGTTTTCCCAGGCCCCAGTATGCACAAACAGCCCCAAGTCAGCAGAGCTGGTTCTCTCATCTCTCTTGAGATGCCCCTCTTCTCTTTGCTCCCCCTTTGGGGCTGGTTACTTTTTCTCTCCTTCCAATCTTCCTCCATGCCCGCCTGCTCCCCAAACTAACACACTTTTCTATTTTAACACTTCAGCAAGACTTAGTATTTAAAGGTCCTACAGTTTCCAGGAGCCTTAAGGTGTTTGTTCTGTAAATACTTTGCAAGGTGATTCACGAATTCTTTGATCCATTTGAAAAGTATTTACTGACTGACTGACTACTCTCATCATCCACTCACTTAGCTTTAGGGAAAGGGGAAACTCTTGTGCAGAGTACCTCTCACTTGCTTTCCCGCCTCATCTTGGAACTTTCTTCTTTCCTTTCTTGTCCTGTGCTCTCTGCCCTCTGCCCAGCTAGCTTTTCTCCTCCTAGAATGCACCTGGTCCCTTCCCCCTATTACCCTCTCAAGATCACTCGAATAGTACCTTACCTCTGAATTCTAATCTCATTTTCTCAGTTTGGATCTCCTACAATACACTCATTATTCACGCTACCTCTTTAAAACAAAAAGCTCACCATCCTACATTGTCTTTCCTTCTTCTTTGCACATTTTATTGTATTTTAGGTGAAAGTTAACATAGCAAACTCATTTTGCATTTAACACTTTATCTAGGAATTGTTCTGTGACATTGTTTGCACGCTCCCATTTTTACCCTGCTTTCCCGGTTTTTAACCCCTTCAGTTTCCTTGTCCTTCATTACTTTCTCATTTTTACTTTTGAGCAAATGTTGCCCTTGGTCTCTTATAGTTGATTGTTTTAAGGAGCACTTTCCTCAAGCATGTTATTATTTATTTTATATGTCAACTCTTATTTGGTTGGGATCCTGTATGATGCTGAAGGATGAAAATTGGACTACTAACTGTAAGGTTGGAAGTTCAAACCTACCAGCCTCTCCTTGGAAACACTACGTAGGGGTCGCTATGAGTTGACTCCTCAGCACTTAACAACAATTATTTGGTTGAAAGATGACGTCCAAGAGTGACTTCAGTTCCAGGTAAAAAGTATGCCTTGGAGCAATAGTGTTGTGGTTTCTTCCTGTTCTTATTAGTGTAGTAAGTCTGGTCTTTTCTATAAATTTGAGTTTTGTTTGGTATTTTTTGCTCATTCTATCTGGGATCTTCTAATGTGTCCATGGTCAGAGTAGTCGGTTGTGGTAGCTGTATACCATCTAGTTCTTCTGGTGAGGGGAGCCTGAGATTTATGTGGGCCATCAGTCCTGTGGATTGTTTCCTTGAGTCCTTAGTTTTCTTTGCTCTTGACAGGAAGAGATCAATAGTTGTATCTTACTAGCCTTTCCTTTTGTGAGGGTTTGGAAGAGGAATAGTAATCACTTCTGTAAGTCGCCATCTTCCCAGCTAGACCCATGGTCTCCTGGGAAGTCAGGACAGGGTAGTCCATCTTTCCTCCTATCCCTAGTGTGGTGCTAAACCCCAAGAAGATGCTCAACACATTTTGACTAAACGGAGGAAGAAGCCCATTACTGTTGTTCTGGTGTTAGTCAATGGATCCTTAATAAGAGTCAGACACTTTGAGTGAAAAAGGTTCTGAACTAGCTGGAGTGATAACGGGTTAGCGCTGAAATAACTAACAGATTACAGAAAATAAAGAGGGCTCATCAAAGTGGGAGAAAATGTGTCAAAAAATTTACAGGTAGATACTAAAAGGATGAGGATTACAAAAGCGAGGCCCAGGGGCTGGAGTCAGAGAAGGAGAATTCAGAATATTTTCAGTTAAATTCGGAAACAAGTACCAGGTAATGATTAGTGCCAGAGTGAGAGATGCCACCCTAGACTGAAGAATTAAGGGCAGGAGGGCAAGTGTGTGGGGAATGTCATAGTAGTGGTACAAGTAAATTATAAATCTGGATTGGTGTTCGGGGATAGACTTTTATAAAAGGCCCTGAATGTAAAGCAGAGGAGTTTAACTCTATAAAACGGGGTACAGGTTTCTGTAGTTGGTTCTTGTGCAGCAGTGATAGGACAAAATCCATTTCTCAAGGAGATTAGCAGACAGCTCCATGTAGGCCTCAATAAGAACACTGAGAAGGGAGGCTGGGTCTGGGAGGTGACTGGGAAATCCTAAGGCTGGCACATCTTGGCATTGTTATGGATTGAATTATGTCCCCTAAACAGATAAATTGAAGTCCTAATCCCTCGTATCTGTGAGGCGATCTAGTTTGGAAATGGGGTCTTTGAAGATGTTATCAGTTGACATGAGGTTGTGTGAACAGTACGACCTAGACTGGAGAAGGGTGGGTGCACTATAAAAGAGGAGGAGACACGGAGGAAAAAACACCATGTGATGTAACTGTAAGGCAAGGAATGTCTGGCGCTATCAGAAGCTGGAAACGACAAGAAAAGATCTTCCCTGAGAGTCTTCAGAGAGAACCTGCTGTGCTGAAACCCTGAATTTCCAGCCTCCAGAACTGTGAGATACATTTCTGTTTTAATAAGCCATCCAACCTCTAATGCTTTGTTACAGAAGCCCTAGGAAACTAATACAGGGGCCAAGTGGGGATGGAGGAACAAAAGAATGAAGGGGTTCTTGTAGCAGGCAGTTCTGGTGTGGGAGGCAGAGGGTGGCCATTTGCACTGTGGGTGCAAAGCGCACAGGGCCAGACCTCAGAAAGATGACGTGTTTGCCATCACAGAGGAATGTCTCCTATTTTAGAAGACTTTGATGGACATTCCACAACTTTTCTCAATAATTCATTTCATTCTTTAATATATCTCCAGGCCAGAGGATTCCTTCTCCTATCCAAAATGGCAATTCTTCACTTGAAGCACATTTTTTCCTCATTCTTTCCTGAGCTGAGATGAAGAGTAAGGAGGTATGGTCACTGTTTCTTGTGCCTCCTTCCCATACTTGAGACCCATTCCCAATTCTAGGAAACTTCAAAAAGTATGTGGGAAGATTCCATCTTTTAACAAATTTTCCAGGAACTTTTTGAAGCCCCTTCGCATATTCTCTGTCTTTCTCCTATCCAGCCCAAATGATTTTGGCTTAGTCAAGATTTTCTCTTGGGTCTGGTTTTCTGACCTGTAATAACTTCTGTGTCTCTTCCCTATTCTCTTTTTGGATGGCAAGCTGAGCGTTAGGAAAGACAGGGGATGTAGTGGAGGCTTTGTAATCAGACAGACCTGACTGCAGAATACAAGCTCCCCTAATAAATTAGGTAGGTGGTCTTGAGCAAGTTGCTGAATCTCCCTGAGTCTTGATATTTTCATTTGTAAAATGGACCAGTAATAGTGATCTTACACTTGGAGAATTGTGCCAATTAAAACTAATGTACGTGGAATGGTTGGAAGCACTCAGTAAGTTACTAAGGAATTCCTGAGTGGTACAAACAGTTAAGCACTGGGCTACTAACTTAAAGGTTGGTGGTTTGAGTTCACCCAGAAGCACCTGGAAGAAAATGCTGGCAATCTACATCCAAAAGATCACAGTAGTGAAAACCCTGTGGAGAAGTTCTACTCTGAAATACATGGGGTTGCCATTAGTTGGAATCAACAGGATGGCGAACAATTGAGTTTTGGTTTTATAGTTAGTCTGGGTTGGATCAATGCTGATTACATTGGGAATTCCAACTTTGTAATGATTTAAAGTCTTAGAAACCCTATACAGGGTTGCTATGAGTCAGAGCTGATTCGAAGGTACTTATGAACAACAGCAGCAAGCACTTTAATAAAACACCCTCATACTAGTGCTTGCTAAAAAAAACAAAAACTATACTGCATCATCATTCAGATGGTAATTTTTGCTATCTCTTGTTGTTGTTGTTGTTAAGTGCCGTTGCATCAGTTCCGACCCACAGAGACCCTGTACAGGGTTTCCAAGGCTATAAATCTTTACGGGAGCAGAAAGCTTCATCTTTCTCCTGCGGAACAGCTGGTAGTTTTGAACTGCTGACCTTAAGGTTCGCAGCCCGATTTGTAACCACTATGCTACCAGAGCTCCTTTATGGCTACAAAATGTAGCTCTGGTAGCTCAGTGGTTACGAATCGGCTGCTAATCTCATGGTCAGCAGTTCGAAATTACCAGCTGTTCTGCAGGAGAAAGATGAAGCTTTCTGCTCCTGAAAAGATTTACAGCCTCGGAAACCCTATGCATGGTCGCTATGAGTCGGACCGACTCCACAGCACATAACAACAACAATGGCTACAAAAACAAACAAACTATTATTCAGATACAGTAAAGCTAGGAACATGACTGGGGAACTGCGCTGAGAGAATCCAGTCTTTATTCACCCTCTACAAAAGAAGAGCTGCATTACATACCAGGTAGTCATTTTCACTGCAAGGGGACTTGAGTAATGATTTTCTGTATCTTTAAAACCTCTCAAATTAACTGAACACAATCACTGCGATTGCTTTAATTGGAAGACTAATAAAACTCCTGCTGCAGATAAACTCATTCCAATCAACACCATCTTCTTCCTTTCATAACCTGTAAATGCCTCAGTGTATCACAAGTGAATAAAAATATGCAATATCGGCTCTGAAAGAGAGCATGTTATAATGGTAACTGTATTTACTTCCTGGGGTGGGAGGGGGGAGAGGATGAGATCTATTCTACTACACTAAGTCTTTATTATATAAAGATAGAACATTTTTACAATACTACATGCCACTGTAAAGTCCTGGTGTGGCACTGTAGGATAAGCAGCACTGGGCCACCAGGTTGGTTTGAACCACAAGATCGGTGGTTCAAACTCACCGCAACTCCTCTGAAACCCTATACAGGGTCGCTATGAGTCAGACCGATTTGACGGCACTAACAACAACAACAACAAACAATTTCAGAAAAACATAAAATCACAACTATATCCAAAGTATGTATAATAGTATAGTAAGTAACTGCTGGTAATGTGGCAAAATGGAAATATTGTGTTTCTGAGTGATGGGATTATGACTGATTTAAAAAAAAATTTTTTTACTTTGACTTTTTTGAACTTACCAATTTACAATATTGTAATGTACTTTGTAATCATACTACATCATGTATTATTGTTATATAATGATCGATGTATTGAAAAAAATTAAATTACGATAAAGGGAAAAAGAACTTGCCATTTGTTGCTACACTGATGATTCAAACCCTCCAACCAAAAATTATTTATCTCTCCTCCTTAAAGAGGCAGAGAAGCATGGTTGGATAGGTGGAGGCTCTAAGAGTTGTAAGAAGTTCTGAGTTATTTAACATGACCATTACCTGATATAAGATCTGTGTTTGTAATAATAATACTAATTACATCAAGTCTCAAAAATAATACATTAATCATAGCTGCCACAACTAAGTGTTCCCTAATACTCATTCTCCAAAATGTTGTCCATAGCTTGTCATGATCCACAGTCAAAAGACTTTGTGTAGTCAATAAAGCACAGGTAAAATATCTTTCTGGTATTCTCTGCTTTCAGCCAAGATCCATCTGATTTCAGCAAATCCATGTCCTCTTCTGGCTTGAACCTCCGGAAGTTCTCTGTCAGCGTATGGTTGCAACCATTTTTGTATTATCTTTAGTAAAATTTTACTTGTATGCTATTTTAATGATAGTGTCCTATGATTTTCACATTCTGTAGTGGGTCACATCATTTTGAATGGGCACAAATACATATCTATTCCACTAAGTTGGCCAGATAGTTGTCTTCCAAATTTCTTGGCATCGATGAGTGCCTCCAATGTTGCATCAATTTGTTGAAAGATTTCAATTTGTATTTCATCAATTCCCAGTGCGTTGTTCTTTGCCAATTCTTTCACAGCACCTTGGCCTTCTTCCTTCAGTATTATTGGTTCATGATCATATGCTACTTCTTGAAATGGTTGAACAGCGATCATTTCTTTTTGGTACAGTGAGTCTGTGTATTCCTTCCATCTTCTTTTGATGCTTTCTGTATCATTTGAATTGTTCAATAACACAATTTGAGACTTGATTTTTTTCTTCAGTTCTTTCAGTTTGAGAAATGCTGAGCTGAGTGTGTTCTTCCCTTTTGATTTCCTAATTCCAGGTCTTTGTACATTTCATTATAACATTTGATTTTGTCTTCTCGATCATATTGAAAGATGACCATGTCGTAATCCCTGAAACCTGTGAATATGTCAGGTTACATGGCAAAGAGGAATTAAGGTAGCAGATGGAATTTAGGTTGCTAATCAGCTGGTCTAGAGATGGGGCGATTATCCTGATTATCTGAGTGGGCCCAGTGTAATCACAAGGTCTTTTGTAAGTGGAAGACAGAGACACAAGAGAGTCAGAGTGAGGTGATGTGAGAAAAACTTGACCAGTCATTACTGGCTTTGAAGATGGAGGAAGGGGATCATGAGCCAAGAACTGTGGGAAGTCTCCAGAAGCTGGAAAAGACAGGAAATGGATAATCTCCTAGAGACTATAGAAAGGAATGTAGCCATTTCTAGATTTTAGCCCAGTGAGACCCATTTCAGACTTTGGACTTCTTGTCTTCTTTTGAGCCACTACATTTGTGGTGATTTGTTACAGTGGTCATAGAGAAACTAATATAGCACTCTCTATTTTACAGATGAGCAGACTGAGGTTTCAATAGAGAAAACTGGTCAAGGTCACACATAAGTGGTAAATGACAACCCTAGGATTTGAATCAGGGTGTCTGATGACAGAATCTGCACTCTTGAGGCACTTGTCCCCATTAGTATCCACAAATAATCATCCAACACTTGTTTGAATAAAAAATGTTAAAACTCACCACCACCTCCAACAGTCCAGTATACTCCAGGATGACTCTAATTGTTAGAACTGAAGCCTTTATTTGATCTTCCAGACTACTTTCCTCATTGATTTTTCGTACAAAATAATTGGATTCCTTCTTTATGGGAAAATATTTAAATGTGTAAGGCCAATAATTACCGCTTCCCAAATCTCCTTTGGGTGAGATAATCTCAGTAGCTTCAGCCCTTCCTTATAAGACATGGTTTCAAGTTCTGACACCTTCCTAACTTCTCCCTTCTGGAAAGTCTCCAGTCTGTCAACACCCACTTAAGGACCCAGCCAGTTCCTACCTTACTTTGAATTTGTGTACTTTGATTTTTTTCCAAAGGGTTACTATGCTGACCTTAGCTCTTCTGAAGTTTATGATATACTACATCTTGAGCCCTTTGATGAAACATATTTCTAGAAATCAAGAAAGAAGTAAATACTGATAACTGTTGGATTAGCTGGCCTAAAGATTTGAAAACATTGCTTGCTTTCAAGTTCTTTTTGACATTATCACACACTAATTCCACTCTTTGTGGACATGAATAATACCTTTCTTCTTCTAGCCTGGCAGGGACTAGAAGAAAAAGCCCTTTAAGGGAAAGTAAGGAGTTGTTCTGGAGAACCTGCACCTTGAGGTATCATAGACTTTTGAGAAGTTTTGCTGTTTCCGACATGGATGGGGGAGCCAGGAAGAATATGAAAGACATATTAAGAGTCAATGTGATTTCATCATATTATTTAACGACTGTGAATCTTAGGGTAGAGATACCTGTACACAGTATTAACAACAGTCTTCTAAAACCTTTGATCAACCCCAGCTTTAGATGATGAATGTTGCTTCTCCCTCGTTTCTGCAAATAATCAAGGGCTGACTGTAAACAAATAGTCCAGCCAAAAAAATCCCCTGGTCTTCTGCAGTTGCATAATGATGAGCGCCTGGTGAAAAAAACATCAACCCATATTTCATTTATTTTCCTCTCTGTGTCTCTCCCAAGCAGAGAGGGTGGGGAGGGTGGTGGATAAAACATTTTTGTGGGCTGGTACATAAACATTCAAGTAATTAAATAAGCTGCTCTGTCAGAACTGACTTGAAGAGTCAGAGATATTTCAACATGAAACATTTCTTTCATAAATACCTTCAGGGATAGGAATAAAAATAGACAATGCCACAACCAACTTCATTTGAGGACTTTCTGAATCTCAAGTATTTAACAAATTCATTTGATATGTTGATGGAACAGGTGCAGAAAGTTTGGACCTCTGGGTGTCTAGGGCAGGTCTGTTTTGGGGTGCCGGGAATAAGACGGGGGGAGGCAAAGATCAAATCAGGACACAGAGCAAAGACTCAAAGGCAGGGAATATTAACCCTGCTTTGTGTACACAGATGCTTTAGGAAAGTCAAACATTTGGCCTGTAATGTTGGACTACCTTGCTAGGCTTTTGGAAAGAATTACTTGGAATGGATTAATTTTTAGAAAAAGAAAATCTTGTCTAAATAGTCACACATTCTATGTTCATGACTACAGAGAGCGGGGGGGGGGGGGGGGGGGGGGGTGCACAATGGGTGAGGGAAGAGTAGGCACTTTCCTAGCCACCGGACCATCCTGATTCACCCACCCACTCACTCACTGTGCTTTCCGTGATCCCAGCTGGTTAGCCATAAGCATCCAGGTGCATATGATATCTGTCGGTATCTTTCCCTTCCTCCTGCCCTGCTCTTCTTGGTACCAACCATTTCAACCATTTCTGTGACCCTCTACTGCAGTCCTGCCTCTAGCTTGGACTTAGTATTTGGATTTAGAATCTTTGGAATCCAGATTCCAGATGTCTGCCTCTTGGACCTCATGCAGCCCGTGAAGGGAATTTCCTCTCCAAGTCTAGTTCCAGGGCTAGTTATTGTGTGAACTTCCCACCGACTAAGAGAGAATTTGAACAGAACGGATGCACTGTTAGTCTCCTAGAGTAGCAGTTCGCTAATTTCTCAGTTTAAGGAGCATGCCAATGGAGCAAAGGCCTTATGATGATTGAATCCCACTTGCCAATCTTACAAAAGTGTGTTTTATTGGCACAAAGGCATCTTTTCCTCCTAGTTTTCACTCAGTAATGTTCAAAGACAAATGCTTATTGAGAACCATAACCTACTATGTGCTATGATCTTACACATGACCGCATTAAATACTTACAGCAGCCTTGCAAGATTTTCAGAAGAGGAAGCAAAGGCTTAGAGAGATTAAGTAACATGCCCAAGGTCATACAGCTAGTAAGTGGCAGAACCGGGTATTGATGCCAACTCAGTCTATACCCTGCTGCATCTTTCTATAAATAACACTAAATGCTTAGATAGTTGGAAGATATTTTCCAACCTCTGAAGGACTCAAGCGACATTAGGGCAGCTGGGGAACCCCTCATCAGCAACTCCAGAGGCCTGGCTCCAAGAACGCTAGCACTCCAGAGTCTGTTTATTCCCCCGAGGTCTTTCTAGAAAGGTGGTCAGCTTCTGGTAGGAAAGAAATACTGCTGCGGTCTTTTTGAAAGGCCTAACAGGAAATAGCTTGCTTCAGCCTAAACTGCTGAGGGACATATTCAAGTGAATGACATTCAGCAGGTTTGGAATAACACAGTCCTCTGAGTATCTGACCAACAATAAGCAAATTTCATAGGTGTCTCTTTCTGGACACTCACTGACAGCGGTGTTGGAATTAGGTAGCTTTTAAGGACATTCACCATGTGTAAAAAGCCCCTTTGCACAGGCTTAATCTTGAAACACCACAGAGAGCATGTTTTGGGTACCTGGAAGACTTTGGTGGTATCTTTAACTCCTCTACTAGTACTGACACTCTCTTTTCTTCATTCTTTGTCTCTATTGCAAACTTCCCATGCTGTGAGCCCTGACAAATGTGTTTTTTGTTTAACTCCTCTTTGCTGGCCTGGGCCACCTCAGGGACGTGAGACTTCTGTGGTTGCCTAGGGTCTGAGCTTAGAAAGATCTGGTTTAATGCTCTGTCTGATGTCACTGTCTTTAACTTCTTTTTAATTTTAAAAATAGGGCCCTGCATTTTCACTTGGTACTGAGTCACACAAATCATGTAGCTGATTCTTCTCCTTGCTGTGGACATGAACCAGGGAGAAGAGCCACACCACATGGGCTAAGAGTGGGTGGTGTGCCCTGAGGTCTTTCCTTTGAAACTCAGAAGGCATTTTGCCATAGAGACAATCTATAAAAGTGGATGGAGTTGATGATAGCTCAGTCTTCTGTATCCTCAGCTTTCTGTGTAAAGTACTATCAGAATATGCAGTATACACTAAACAAAATCCGGGGGAGACAGCAGATGTAGCAAACGAAGCTTGGACTCTGGTTGGGTAGAGTATCAAATCAGCTCTACTATTGGGTTAGTATCAAATCAGCTCTTCTATTTAATAAGTTATAGAACCTTATTTAATAAGTTATATAACCTTGGTTAATAACTTAGCGTCTCCCAGTTTCAGCTCCTGAATCTGCAAAATGGGAATGTTGATATTTATATTGGGGATTTACACAAGGTAATGTGTTTGAAGAACCTAGCTTACCACCTGGCGGTCCAATAGCAGCTCCCAAAATGGTAACTGTTCTTATTTTGGCTCCTTTGTAACACTTCCTGCACTCCGAACAATTCATTTTCAAATAATATTTGGAATATACCCACTAACAAATTCCTGAATACTCTCCAGTTTCCTGTGTATTCTATGACCTACTATATGTCACCTTCTTGTACCTTGAAATAATTTTATTAAAAATATTTCAATATACAATTTTTCCTTCTTTGCTAGACTTTGAGTTCCTTGAAGGTAGGGACTACATCATATTTACCCTCTATTCTAGCACACTTTGTAACACATGTTAGGAACTCAGTTGAATTACAACTCTTATGTTGTTTATACCAACAATGAAATGATCATTTTCATAACATGCCTACATTGTTGTAGTTGTTGTTGTTAAGGGCTGTCGAGTTAGTTCCAACTCATAGCGACCCTCTATAGGGTTTCCAAGGAGTGACTGGTGGGTTTGAATGGCTGACCATGTGGTTAGCAGTTCAGTGCTTATCCAACAGCAATGAATAATTAGTATTGTTGTTGTTGTTAAGTGCAGTGGAGTCAGTTCTGACTCATACCGACTCTGCATAGGGTTTCTGAGGCAGTAAATCTTTGCGGGAGCAGAAATCCTCATCTTTCTCCTGAAGAGTGGCTGGTGGGCTCAAACCACTGACCTTGTGGTTCTCAGTCCAGTGTTTACTGTACAGAGCCACCACACTCCCTGCATATCAATGAGGAAAAAGCAGAAGGTGCCAAAAATAGCCCTCTCTCTACCCTTACAAACCCTTTTTCCCTTGTCCATGACACTTGGCTCATTTCCCTGTATTCCTGGGTCTGGTTCTTGCTCCATTAACAAAGCTATTCTATCAGGAGACACTGTTTCTGTGCAATCAACCACCTTCCCTGGCAACAACCTGTGCAGAGAGGCCACAGGGGAAGAATTTCCTGAAGCCTCGACAGGGGACTCATAACTTGATGCCTCTTAGGATTCAAAGAGACCTCAGAACTGTGATGTTTAACCATGTGGATGTTATGGGTTCCTTTATGTACTTTCTAATAGAAAGTACTCAGAACAATATGTTCAATATTTTACATAAAATTTCAAGTGTTCTTAGAGTCTGTGAAGAACTTGGGCACCGGTTAAGAATTTGTGTTAGAAACTGAAGTTGCTGATACTCTTACAATGTAGATGGACCTTGAAAACATTATGCTGGGTGAAGTTAAGTCAGACACAGAATGACAGATATTGCATGATTCCACTTATATGAAATATTGAGGATAGGCAAGTGTGTTTTTGTTAAGTGCTATTGAGTTGGTTCCAACTCATAGTGACCCTGCATAGTGTTTCCTAGGAGCAGCTGGTAGATTTGAACCACCAACCTTGTGGTTAGTGACCCAGTACTTTTCCTACAGCACCATACAAGAACTTTGAGGCAAGTGTAGAGAGCTCAAAGTTTATTAGCGATTACTAGAGGCAGGTGGGAGAGAAGGGAAAAGGGGACTTGGTGCTTAGGGAATATTGCTTTTTCACTAAGTTGTTGTTGTTAAGAGCTGTTGAGTCAATTCTGACCCACAGCAACCCTGTATAGCGTTTCCAAGGAGCAGCAGGTGAGTTTGAACCACTGACCTTGCAGTTCAAACTGACCTTGCAGTCTGATGCATTAGCCCACAGCGCCACACCAAGACTCAAGGTGATGGCAAATTTTGAAAAGGGATAGCGGTAATGGATGAGCAACATGAAAAACATAACTAGTGCCACTGAGTTGTATGTGTGAAAAATGTTGAAATGCCAAATGATTTTTACATAAATATTTAACACCATTAAAAAAAAAAGAAGAAGAATTCTTTTTGCTACCATAGTCTAGAAAACTGAATGACCATTTTGAAGAATCCAAGTTTCTTGATAAATTCTGGCCCTGGCTAGTCACATACCCTTGGTTCAAACCAAACTAAAACAAAACAAAACAAAACAAAACAAAGACAACTCCCTAGATTTAACCTCATGGCTATGCCTGCGGGCCCAGTCAGGGCATTAATGGTAAGGGCCTGCAGCCAAGCTGTGACTACTCTTGAGAGAGCCTAAATTCAGCCGAGTAAAACGAAGCCTTGTTTGATAATATCGTTTACATTTCCAAATCCTGGGTATCAAGCTTTCTTCCTATCCCTTGTGGCCCTTCCTAAGTTTAGCTGATGGTGTAATGGGGTAACCATGGCAACAACCACCTGCCTATTTAAAACCAGCTCCAATGCTAAATAAGGAAGTCTGGGGAAAATGGCTGCTCGCCTGCCTCTCTGTGGACATACTGGGCACTCCAGGGTATTTTCCCACATGGGCACGCAGTCAGGATGGACACAGCACAGGTCCACAGTTACTAACAGGAAGTGTTTGGTGACCTTGTGAAGCAGGAGTCACCTTTATCCCCCAGTATTTATACTTATTACACTAGCACATGGATTAACTTGCAAAGCATGCCAGGCGACCTCACCACCTTGACTTCCACCAGGTGAAAGGTAACCCTAACCACAGAGTAGTCTTGCTAATGGGGAAGTGGCAAGGAAACAGTAATTCAGATTACAGTGAATTTGTTCTTAAGCATTGGTCTGCTAACCAAAACGCTGGCAGTTCAAACCCGCCAGCTGCTCTTCAGAAATTCTATAAAAGGTCGTGATGAGTCAGAACAAACTTGATGCCTTTTAATAACAAGCACTGAAATAGGGTTCTTGGTGGTGTAGTGCGTTACACGTTGAGCTGCTAACTGCAAGGTCAACAGTTTGAATCCACCAGCTGAGAAAGCTCTCTGTTCTCCTAAAACCTTACATAGGGTCACTGTGAGTCAGAAGAGGATCTGTGTTAGTGGGTACTAAAATAATAGCACTGGAAAGCACATTGCAATTCTCCCCTCCCACCCCCCTGCCTTTCTGACAGGCTTATTTTCCTAATTGTATTTAGTTCAAACTAATGTTAACAAGCTGCGATATACAGATGACACAACTTTGGTTTCTGAAAGCAAAGAGAACTTAAAATACATACCAATGTATTTTACATACCAATGTATGGGTTGCACCTCAATGTAAAGGAAACAAAAATCCTCACCACTGGACCAATAAATAATACCATGATAAATAGAGAAAAGATTGAAATTGTCAAAGACTGCATTTTACTTGGATCCATCACCAACGTTCATGGAAGCAGCAGTCAAGAAATCAAAGGACATAGTGCATTGGGCAAATCTGCTGCACAAAAGTGTTCAAGAGCAAAGATAGCAGTCTGAGGACTAAGGTGTGCCTGACCCAAGCCATGGCATTTTCATTAGCCTCATATGCTTGTGAAAGTTGAACAACTGAATAAGAAAGATGGTAGAAGAATTGATGCATTTGAATTATGGTGTTGGAGAAGAATATTAAAAATTCTATGAACTGCCAGAAGAACAAATCAATCTGTATTGGAAGACATGTAGCCAGAATGCTCCTTAGAAGTCAGGATGGCCAGGCTTTGTCTTTCATACTTTGGACATATTATCAGGAGGAACTAGACATCATGCTTGGTAAAAGAGGGTCAGCGAATATGAGGAAGACCCCCCAGCTAGATGGACTGGCACAGTGGCAGCTGCAATGGGCTCAAGCACAACAACGGCTGTGAGGACAGTACAGGACCAGCTAGTGTTTCATTCTTCTGTGCATATGGTTGCTATGAGTCGGAACCGACTCGACGGCACCTAACAGCATCAATATTAAAACATACAAAGGAAAAAAGTGAAGAGCAAACCAATATCCCAGCTATCTTACTTTGATAGTTCAGGTTGCAGAACTTCCCATATCAATTCACAGAATTGGCAACTGCTCTCTCTATACCATATTTTAACCTGCATATTTATTTTTGGAATATGGAAAAATCTTTGCTCCCGTGCTCTCTACAAACTACAGAGGCCTCCTTTCCTTCCCACACCATGAGACCATACAACTGGCCCCTGTGAAGGACTGACTCTTCCCCAAGCATGCTGTGCTCTCACTCCTTTGTATCTTTTCTACACTCACTTCCTTCTGTTTGGACTGCCCGGCCACCTTGATCTAGTCTGGAAAATGCACATTTGTTTTGCATCTTGGTTCAGACGTCTCTGCCTTTGAAAAACCCTCAAGGCAAGGCCAAGTCGCATGCCATGCTTCATGTTCCCATTAAAAACAAAACAAAACTCCAAAGAGTTGCCATGGAGTTAGTTGACTCTGACTCTTGGTTGGCTCCATGTGTGTCAGAGTGGAATTGGGTTCCATAAGGTTTTCAGTGGCTGGTTTTTCAGATGTAGATCCCCAGGCCTTTCTTCCAAGGTGCTTCTGGGTGGAGTTGAACCTCTAGTCTTTTAGTTGGCAGCTAACAACTTTAACTATTTATACCATCCAGGGACTTCTGTGTTATTGTGTTGTTGTTAAGTGCCATGGAGTTAGTTCTGATTCATGTTGCTGCTTCTGCGTGTCATCAAGTCTGTTTCATCTCATAGTGACCCTATGTAGGGCTTCTGAAACTGTAAATCTTTACAGGAACAGGAAGCCTCATTTTTCTCCCATGGAGCGTATAGTGGATTTGAACTGCTAACTGTGTAGTTAGCAGCCCAGCACATAACCCACTATGCTACTAGGGCTGACCTTGCATAGGGTTTCTGAGGAGTAGCTGATGGATTTGAAGCACTGACTTTTAGGTTAGCAGTCTAGTGCTTATCCTAAAGCGCCTCACCAGAATGCCATGTGTTTCTATGGTTCACTTTTATTAAAAAATTGTCAATCCGTCACCACCACTGTGTGTGGACTGTGACTCCCCTACACATCTCTGTCCCAAACACCTATATAGCATTGCGTGTGAGATAGTCTTACAAGGTACTGTTGAGTAAATGAAAGAATAAACAGAACGCCCATGGAGTTCAGCATCTTAACAGACCTACATGCACATGCATGCGTTTGGGTACCTATGTGAAAAGAGTACCTTAAATTCTGTGGGGTGAGTGGAAGCATGCTGTTGTTGTTGTTATGGGCTGTCGAGTTGGTTCTGACTCATAGCGACCCTGCATCGGGCTTCCAAATGGCGGTTTGTGGGTTTGAACTGTCAACTTTGTGGTTAGCAGTCCAGTACTTATCCTACAGTGCCAGGTGGAAGTATAGAAGGATAAAAGAGAGACTGTGTATAGATAGGAGAATGAGAAAGAATGTGAGACCCCTCTGTGAATGAAGTCGGAGTAGGGACTGATGATAATTGTATTGATTGCGTGTGAGCGAGACAGCCGTGTCTGTGACAAAAAGTGAATGCAAACTCCAGCAAGGGGGTTCAGCTGCTATTAGATCCCACAGGAAGTTTCCTGAGGTTCATCCTCTGATCCCTGCAAAGACTTTTCTCTTCTTGTTTATCCTCCCAGGCTGTGGGGTCAGGGGGAAGGAGTAGAAAAGAAATTGTTGGACTTTAAATGAATGTCTTCAGATAACTTCCTGACCTTAGCTTTGAAGAGAACCTGTGTGTTAAATAGTATCAATGCCTCCAAACTAAAATAGAGTCCAAATTATTACTCTCCCTCCTTCCCACCCACCTGAGGTGGGACTAGGGTCCAGTGATCATCCTGAAATGGTACCACAAAGAGGAAAGAAAAAGGATAGGAATTAATCCAGGAAAAGAATAAAAGAGAGATGTGAGAAGGGGGTCAGAGAACCATCCCAGGAGCAACGGTGTGTGGCTGTCCCAGCTCAGTTCTCTGGAGTTCCCTTTCTCAAGCGAGAAGAAGGGGAGAAGAAGGGTTTGTTTTGTTTGTAAATGACGTGGGTTTCTCTTTTCTTTCGTTTTTTAGGACATGACATCCAGACTTCACACAGGGCGGTCAGGCTGAGGTTGGGACCTGGTCTTGAGAGGCAGACACTTTCCTAGTGCTCTGAGGTGTGACTGCCCCCTGCCCTTTGAGATGGAGAGAAGCTGAGGGTTTCTGGGAAGTCTTCTACCTCTCCACTGCTTTTCTACAAGAGTTGCAGGGCTGGAGGCAGGGTAACTGTACATTTCAAGAAGGCAGAGTTCTAGAGAGGGGTTCCTACAAGCCAAGGGCACCTCATGCCTTCCCTTCCCACCCTCCATCCCCTCTCCCTGCACGGCAGGCATCCTTTGGGAGGGGCCCACGGCCAATCTGTAGCAGGTTTCTGACATTTTTTTTCTTCTTGGAAATGAAAACCCTTTATTTCAGTGTGTGTAAGGAAAGCACAGTCCCTTGCCATGAGAGCAGGTGGGAGGCCTGGGGCTGGCCAGGCTGGGTGGGGTTGTAGAGGAAGGCAGAAAAGGCAGGCCTGTTGGGGCCGGGGCCTCTTACCTGCTGTTGAACTTTTCAGGTTGTTTCTCTCTCATCATGTGGAATCTGTGTGCAATGGAAGCATCCTGAAAGGGCAAGAGAGGACAGCAGATCCTGAGTGAGTGGTCATGCCTCCCAGACCAAGACGCCATCTCACAGATGAGAAGTCCGAGGCTCACACAGAGGCCAAACAGCATATCCAAGGTTGCACACCAATGCCACGCATGCTTTGAAAGCTCCTATCAGTGGACCCCAAGGAGCTCTGGTAGCATAGTGGTTACGAATCGGGCTGCGAACCATAAGGTCAGCAGTTCGAAACTACCAGCTGCTCCGCGGGAGAAAGATGAGGCTTTCTACTCCCGTAAGGATTTACACCCTCGGAAACCCTGTACAGGGTCGCTATGGGTCGGAACCGACTCGAAGGCACTTAACAACAACAACAACATCAGTGGACCCCGGAGCCCTTGCAGTGGTCACACTTTACTTGACTAGTGTGAAGCAAACAGTTGAGGGGTGAGTGGAGGGGACAGCCTGGGTTCCCTGAAGAGACAGAGGGATCGGTGAGCAGTTAGAATACAGTAGCTTGTGTGTGGGCTGAGTATGAGTTTTTGGAAATGCCTTATCATATTATGTTGCAGGCTGTATTTTAAAATATTTTAAGACTCACAAGACCTTGCAAGGATAGTACAGACAGCATCCCCAAATGCTAACATCTTACATAACTACTGAACATCGTCAGAAGTAGGAAACTGATATTGGAATGATGCTATTAGACAATAGCTCTTAATCAACCACATTAATAGAAAGAATGAGTGGCATTAGAACGCTTCCTTACCAAAAAAAAAAAAAAAAAGACTTATTGACATTGGGAAGAGTGGCAAGAGCCATTTTAGTGGAGTGACCAAACAGGAGAAGTCAGAAATTAGAATATATACTTTCTTATTATTTATTGATGGGGTACAGAGTTCCTAGGTAGTGTCAACTGTTAATGTATTTGGCTACTAACAGAAAGGTTGGAGGTTCAAATTTACCCAGAGGTGCCTCCAAAGAAAGACCTACCAATCTACTTCCCCAAATATCTGCCATTGAAAACCCTCATCATTCTACTTTACCACACATGGGGTCACCATGAGTCAGCGTTTACTAACAGCAACTGTTTCTTTTTTAGGAAGTTAACAACAACAACATGGCCACTGTAGGGCATTCCTGACCACCTCTCCTCTGAACTTACTTACAGTTAGAATGGCTCCCATGATGCTGTGCTTCCAGCTCTCCAGCCACTGACCCACCCTCTTAGCCGTAAACAGTGGGGTTCTCCTAACTCTCATTTCTAGATACTGATGCCTCGATAGGTCTAGCTACAAACCCAATCCTATACTTTAAGCCTAAGATTGATCTTCCCCTCTTGCTGCAGAGGTCTATTTCCCCTTCACTGTCTAAGCCCCATGGTCAGCTCATGGCATGCAGGTGCTGGGCTTTTGAAATAAATAGGTCAGTTGGGCATGAGGGAACAGACAGCACAGAAACAAGGGAGCTGATTTGGAGTTGTGCACAAATATAGAAACCTAATTACTAGACTGGTCACTAAAAAAGACCTAAATTCCATGCAGTGAGTTTTCAGTTAATGCATATTAAATTCATTTCCTGATCTGGAAACTCTATAAATGAAAATATATGAATTTTTTTTTTTTTTTAATATCGGGAGGTATAGGTTCAGTGAACCAGCAATTTTTGAGCATTTACTGAGTACAGTGAGTGAATGTGGGCGGGGACAGAAGATTCAGAAGCAAGTGAGGGGCAAAGAGGAGATTTTGCACAGTGAAATCTGTGAGAGCCACAACTGGACGGGGTTGCCTTGTTTTTCTGAGTCTTGCAATGTTTCTACCTTTGACATGGTGTGGTTTTAGCACTTTTCTATTGCTTGTTTTGATGGAAAGTACTCATATTTGAGTTTTCCTCCTTTCACAGGTTTCTGTATTACACAGGTTCTGGCTTTCACAGGTTTGACTGTATGTGGTTTTGGCAAGGCAACCCAGCCAGCTGTTGAAAATGGGGAAGGCAGTTCAAGAAGATGAGTTTATTTTGTGCTTGTCAGACTCTTGACTGAAATAATGTCCTAGGAATTTAACATTTACATTTTAGCTGTGGATTTTTCATTTTGTTTCGTTTTATAGTTTAAGATACATCGCAAGTTGAAGGCACCCTTGTAGATGCCTGGGAGGGAGATGTGTACTCCCCTCTTCTATTGGGATCCATCCTGCCCGAACAGCTTTGAAGACAGTAGAGCGTCCTGCTCGTAGGCTATACCACCTCCCTCTCCCTGAGTGAGTTTCATTGAACATGCTGAATAAGATTCATATGACATTCGTCAAATGCTTCTTGAGAGTTCAAGAAAACATTCCATCTACTTGTGCTCCTTTGAAGCATGAGTTTTCTTCCATCTGGGAGAAAACAAAAATGCCTATCACATGTTGCCTGGCATGATTTGTACTTTTACTAACCTCTGGACTCCTGATGTGGCACTGTAGAATCAGCACTAGACTGCAAACCACCAGGTCAGCAGTTCAAACCCACCATATGCTCCTCGGAAACCCTATACAGAATCACTATGAGTTGGAACTGAGTTGAAGGCACTTAACAATAACAGCTCCCAGTACTGCTGTGACTGACTCCTTTAAAAAAAAAAAAAATTCTCTGGAATATGCACACAGGCATATTTGGAGTCCTGATGGTCCTTGGTTGTTTCCTATCAAGGTTTTTTTTGTCGTTGTTGTTCTCCATAGGTTTTGCAAAGCTTCTTTTTACAGAGCTCAGCTTTTACAATATTATTAATTAAGCTGTGTGAGTATGAATGTGAGAATGTGGTCGGCTGGTAAATACACAACATACAAGAGAGAGTTGAAGAGCTCTTCTGCTGTTAATGCTTGAAAAGACTAAGATGGTCAACACTCAGACCATGTTTTTGGATCTGTGGATGAAGAAGAGAGTCACGATTCACCTTCCTCCTCCCCACTGAGCTTCTCTGGGTCAGGCATGATTTATATTCAGAAGTGTTTCACTGACATGTTGGGAACCTGTGCTACCATGGTCCAAGCCTTTTCTTGATACAGCAAAATGAGACTTCATAAAAAGGCAGAATGCCTTTGTCCTGCCTAGCCTTCCTCCTTCAGCTTTAAGAAATCTGTCGTGAAGAGAGAAGATAGGAATTGCAAACCCATGCAAATCATGATGATGGCATTTCTGAAGGCTGCATTGTGTGGGAGAATTTCCTATATGGTATTAGGTAAAGAGATGAGGAGAGATATGGCCCAGACTAGTCTTTCTTGTATTCATACTCCAGGCACACAGTTGGATGCAGAATCTTTGTGCCCTTTCTAGTAATTTGAACTGTGAAATATTGAAATGTCTACGCCAGCACTGTACAAACAGAAGTATAGTGTAAGCTACTTACATAACTTAAACTATTCTAGTGGTTGGTTGTGTGTCACCGAGTTGGTTCCACTAATAGCGATTCTATATAAGGCTTGTTGTTGTTATTATGTGCCGTGGAGTTGGTTCCAACTCATAGCATTTCCGAGGCTGTAAATCTTTACAGGAGCAGAAAGCCTCATCTTTCTCCCAAGGAACAACTGGTAGATTCCAACTGCTCATCTTGCAGTTAGCAGCCCAGCTGGCAATCCATTATGTTACCAGGGCTCCTTCTACTATTCTAGTAGTTACATAAACAAGAAAAAAACAAAACAAAACAAAAAATCCAGATCAAAGTAATTTTAATAATATATTTTAATTAACCTGAGGCACCACAGATATGAGTCCTGGTGTGCCGCTGTGGGCTAAAGTGCTGGACTGCAAAGATGGTTTGAACCACAAGGTCGGCAGTTCAAGCTCACCAGCCGCTCCTTGGAAATCCTATACAGAGTCGCTATGGGTCAGAACCAACTCCTTAACAACACAAACAACTACAGATATTATTATTAAAATAACATGTCATGTAATTAATAGAGGAAATACTATTGAAATATCTTGCATTCTTTTTTTTTTTTTTTAAATACCAAATTTTCAACATCTGCTGTGTATTTGATACTTAAAGCCCATCTCAGTTTGGGCAAGTCAGATTTCAAGTGTGCAGTGATCATGTGTGACTAGTGGCTACCATATTGGGCAATGGGCAGTACAGGTCTAGGTTGCCTTGATAATTTATTGAGATAACAAGCAGAAAGGGGACAGTAGAACAGGTTAGTTGGCAATGGGATTATCTGAAAAACTTTTGACAGAGTAGGGAATGGAAAAGAATGTGAACCCTTTGCCTAGTCTCTTCCCTGAGTCCCATTGTCTCTGTAAATTCATAACTCTACCAGATGACAAACAAGAACCTGATGTTAAGGAAATCCCAAAGTCTGCAGATTTGTGATCAGTCTGCTAGTGGAGTGAAGGCTCGTCGTTGGGGGAACCTGGCTGGCGGAAAGTGGTGTGTGCGTTAGTGTGACAGGCTGTGACCTTCCCTTGACCCTTGGGTTCTCCTAGCATCAGAAATAGATTTCATTGAATCAAGGGATTAGCTGTCCAGTCACTGTGTTAAGGCTTGGTGAAAGCAGAGCCTTTGAGGGTTTCAGAGTTCCACAGAGCACAGGAACTGTTTTGCAGTCCGAAACTTCCTGTCACTGATACCTGGCCATCCTGACATTTCTACAAATCCAAAAATAAAGAGCAGGGAAGACAAGACCAAAGAAGTCAGAGGAAGTGGTGTCCTGAATGACTATGTTTAAAATCTCTTGCCAAGGGATAGCACCAGTTAAAAGGCCTGCTAGGCCAAGTCTCTCAACTCCACACTGATGAGAACCTGGCATGGGGTTACTTAGAAAGTGTTGGTAACGAGGCCCACAGTCACTCCCTGGGTAGGCCAGTAGAATCTGGACCCTCTGCCTTGTTACTCCTTGAATTCATCAAGGCCAGTTCTTTACCACCCAGGAACACCGCAGAGTGGTGCTCACTGTCATCACTTTTGTAAATGCAAGGCAGCAGACATTTATACCAGTAAGACATTCCAACTTCTTCAAAAGACTTTGCACGGCTCTCTTTACCAAGGAGTCCGACTCTATTTAATCATCATAAGGAAGTAAAACTGGGTTGGTTTACATACCTACTTCTCCTCTTACAATGTCTGGGAAGTCAAATAGGGAGCAAGACCTTCTGCAAATGTCAGCCCCAGTCTCTGTTAGGGTTGTGTGTTGGTTACTTGTTTTCTCAAGAATTTCCCTCTCCAACTGTTAAAGACCGAGCACATAAACCCTGCAAATATTTTACTGAGAGAAGGTGAAGGGTATACCAACAAGAAAAAAATAGCCCTGGTTCTCACTCCTCTGCAATAAAATGTTAAACATGCATAAGCCGAAAGTATTTGAAAAAAAGAAATTCTGAGGAAGCTATTGTAAAGTTCTTCATAATTTGAAAGTTGAACAGATTGATAGCTTGACCACTGTGGGTAATGGGGAATCTGTTGAGCCTTCCATCCGCACCCTCCCCTCCTTCTTGTTTGCAGCAATGTTGACACCATGAGATAGGTCCTGGATAGGCCACTGATCAGTCTTGGCTTTGGCTGTTGTTGTTAAGTGCCATCAAGTCAGTTCTGACTCACAGTGATCCTGTGTAGGGTTTCTGAGGAGCAGCTGGTGAATTTGAACTGCCGACCTTATGATTCAAATTGCCCTTGTGGTCGAGTGTTTATCCTACAGTGCCATACTAGGTCTTGGTTTTAAGGACTGGTTATCTAATTCAGCTGCCACTTGTCTAATCAGTTTGTCATACTATGTTGTCTTGCATGTTGCTGTGATGCTGGAAGCTATGCTACTGATATTTGAAATACCAGCAGGGTCATCCATGGTGGTCAGGTTTCAGCGGTGCTTGTAGGCCTTAGTCTACAGACTAGGAAGAAAGGGCTGGCAATCTACTTCAGAAAATTAACCAATGAAAACCCCATAGATCACAACAGAATATCGTGTGGTAGTGTTCGAAGATGAGTCCCCTAGGTTGGAAGACACTCAACAATGAACTTGAGCATAACAATGATCATGAAGAAGGTGCAGGACTGACCAACATTGTATCTCTTGTACCCGCCGTTGCCAGGAGTTGGAGCCAACTCTATGGCAAATAACAACTAGCAGTCTAGTTGTGGGGAGGTTATCAATTCCATTTCGGGGTGCTCATCCATTTGGTTTGCAAACACTAGTCAAGTGCCTGCCAGGTGTTTCCAGCCATCAGACCTAGGTGTGCTTAGAAAAGGAAAAGTTTAGGGCTATAGACTCTGAAGGCAGCTGTGGCTGAAACCTGCCATCTAGAAGTTTTCAGGAAGGTTGTCCAGTCCTGCTACTCTGCTCTTTCATGCAGGGGCACTGGTTGTCTCCTCCCTTCTTACTTCCCTCTCTTTTATCTACTGTAGTCTGCCTCTGCTCCTGTGAAGATCCACTGCCTCAGCCCATGGTTCTCTGCTCTCCTGAGTTGTCTTCACTCACTCAGGACCATCAGCATCAGAATTACCTCAGGGGCTTGTTAATTATGCAGATTCCCACAACTGACTCTGACCCACTGAAACAGAATATGAATCCGAATCTGGTGGAATCTGCATTTCTAACCGGGGCACTAGTCAGCCACATTGGTCACTCCCCAGACACTGGAAAGGCTGTGCAGAAGCCACATAGCTCAGGGTCCAGAGCTCAGTCAGGCCCTGGAGCTAGGATTTCTGCAGGTATGCTATCTGGCTCTATCACTTGCCAGCTTGGATCTGTTTCTTTATCCCTCTAAGCTAAAGTGCCTCCTTACAAAACAAATGACTATATCTACCTCATAGGAAAACTCTCCTTCTGTGCAGTAGGTACTCAGGAAATGTTATCAAGTTATATTGTGGTTTTTCAAGGACAAATATAAACTGAGTTTCTATAAAACCATCATGACAGGAAGTCCACATTCAGAAGCCAGCTGAACTCCAGACCTGTCAGTCATATTTAGTCATATCTGGTATGTAGGAGCTGAAGAGGGCATGAGCTCCTGCTGGGAAGATGTGGGGTCTGAGCAGATGACCCCAAAGGAGAGGGGCCTTGAAACAAGAATGGGAGAGTGGTGTCTGCCTAGGCCTCTGGAGAGAGAACTAGACGAGGTAGAGGGGAAGTAGTTTACCCCAACTGAGGCCAGGGTGCTGGGGTGACAAATTAGATTGGGGCACAAGAATCCCTGTATTTGTTCCCAGTCCCCCACACCTCCACTTTCTCAGAACCCGATCATGGGTCTATCAAATCCTCTCCTGTTTTAGTAAGAGAAAGAGCACTGCATGAAACCCATGCCCATTGCCATTGAATTGATTCCAACACATAACAACCCCACGTGTTTGGAGTAGAACTACTCCATAGGCTTTTCTAGGCTACAATCGTCAGGGAAGTAGATCACCAAGCCTTTCTTCAATGGTGCCACTGAGTAGGTTTGAGGTTAGTAGTTGTTGTTAAGTGCTGTCAAGTCGGTTCTGACTCAGAACAACCCTGTGTAGGTTTCCAAGGAGAGGCTGGTGTGGTTGAACCACCGACCTAGTGGTTAGCAATCCATGTGTGCCACCCAAGGACCATGAACATTGGATGAGGACTCAGAAAAACAAAGGCAAATCTCTTAATCTCTCTGAGTGTCTGTTTCCTTACCAATACAATGAAGATAATAATTCCCTTCAGTGTACTCATAAGAATCAAGAAAAGATGGCAGTTTAAATCCTTCTGTAAACATAAGCTATTATTATTTTTAATCCTTTCCTCTTCCACAGTTCTCCTTTTAGTCTTCCTACTAAAAAACCAGACTCTTCCCGTAAGCCTGCTGTCTCTTTAAGGTACCTAACAGTTCCTTCTCTCTTTCCTGTTATTTATTATTTTTTTAAGCACTACAGTTTTCAAAAGAGGCCTATGTGGGGAAGGTTGTGCACAAGTCTCTCACAGTCTAGGCCCAGAGGACTGGTCTGGAAGGAGTTGTAAGCATATGAAATTGGGAAGTGTAGAGGGAAGAACTTGGCATTAGACTAAAGCAGGGCTACGTGAGTC
This sequence comes from Chrysochloris asiatica, assembly GCF_000296735.1. Classification (NCBI taxonomy): domain Eukaryota; kingdom Metazoa; phylum Chordata; class Mammalia; order Afrosoricida; family Chrysochloridae; genus Chrysochloris; species Chrysochloris asiatica. The sequence continues at coordinate 1,335,680 of NW_006408653.1, read as the reverse complement.
TTAGTATTACCCCTAGTCAAGTGTCCTCAGGCCTCATCTGTAAAATGGGGATATCCATACGTACTTTGCAGGATTACTAGGAGGGCTACAATATAGAAAGTCTGGCACAGTAGAGAGCCCATTGTATTTCCCTCCCAAACCCCAGTTCTATGTATGAAAATGATCCATCACCACCCCCTCCCTCACGCCAACGGCCTGGAAACAGTGTCCACCCTAGTCCTCTCTGTACCACACGTTGAGTTCAACAAAACAGAGTAACTGAGCTATGCTGGATGTGTTGGGGACCGGGGAAGAGAAGCCGGAGGTGGCACTGTCCTTGCCTCTCTTGGGTGTTGGAGAAGCCAGGCACATTAAACCAATCCCTTCCATCTAATGCAGAGAGTGTACTTACAGGGTAAGTACAGAGCCTAGCCTGAGGGGGCACCAATGAGAATTAGGGAGCAACCCCCTTGAGGGGTCAGCCTGGAGAAGATACCCCAGAGGTTTGTGAAGCACTTGTGCAATGGGGTTGAGACAAGAAGAGACAATAGAAGAAGAAATCCTATAAATTAAACTAGCCAAGCCAGCTTGAAACCATATGGGCCTCCCTTGAGGGCAGAATTCCCAATTCTGTAATCTTAGGCTACAATCTCCTCATGACCTCGCTCCTTAGTTATGTCTTGGTGTTGTTTTTCTTTAACTGCTTTAAATGACTTAAATGATAAATATGTTTGAAAAAGTTCTATCTTTCCTCCTTGTGCTACTTAACATACGAGGGGTAGGGATTTTCTCACAACCAAGGAGAAGAACTGGGGCAATTAGGGTGTGTGGTCCCAACCCAGACGAGAGGAGGCTTGGATCTAAGTCAGGGCTGGCAGCAGCTGGGACAGGTAGAGCAGGAAACCAGAGTGGTATATCTAAGGACTAACTCTTCCTGTCCCCCTAGGCATTCTCTTTCTGGAAAGAAAGCAATTTCTGGCCAACTCACCACGCCAATGGAGAAATAGTTGTTCATGATGTTGTACGGGACCTGGTCCCCGTTCTCCACCTCCTCTCTGGGGCTGACTTCCAGGTGCCAGCGGTCCAGCATGACCAAGGGACTCTGTTCGATGTCCTTCAGAATTTTCGTCAAGCTGCCCCCCTCGTAACCTGCGGAGCACAGTAAGGCATTTGCCACCAGAGTAGAGATACTAAGTTGTTGCTGATGCATAGAAAGCTGTCAGAGTAGGGATCCCCCTGCACATTGGGACAGGGAGACTCCCCAGTGTGTCCTTGTATTGGAGATACTTATGTTCCCTGAACTATGGAGAAGGGGAGGGCAACAGGAGCCAGTTAGAGAGAGACTGGGTGATTTGGAAGTAGGAAGAGCAGGGGGTGCTGGCAAAAGTGACAGGGCTAGGTAGCTGAACACTAGAGAATTCTAGTGATCTGGACAGTTAGGAGGCTGCTCATAAGAGGACAACAGAGCTGCTCCAGGACCATGCCATGTTAGACACCGTGTGGTAGACAGAATTTTAAGATCTTCCCCATAATTTCTATATCTCTTACAATTGCCGGGACTTGTAAGAACAACAACTTTTGGTTGTTCTTGTTGTTATTAAATGACGTCAAGTTGGTTCTGACTCATAGTGACCCAGTATGGGTTCCCGGGAGTAGCTGGTGGGTTTGAAATGCTGACTTTGGGGTTGGCAGTCCAGTGCTGATCCTAAGGCACCACACCAAGAGTTATAGTTAAGAAAGAAAGATCATTCTGTGGGAATCGGACTTAACCAGGTAACAATAAAAGGAACCTGGCTCTTCCTTAAGAAAGAGGTTAAAAGTTTGAGAAGGATTTGATGTGAGGGAGATGTTTTGTTGTTAGCTATGAATACGGAGGGATCCATGTGGCAAGGAATGTGGGTGGCCTCTAGAAGATTAATGTGGTCCTCTGATGACAACTAACAAAGATGTAGTGACCTCCATCCTACAGTCACAAGGAACTGAATTCGGTTAACAATATGAATGATCTCACAGGCAAATTCTATCTTAGAGCCTCCAGAAAAAAACACAGTCCAAATGACATCCTGATTTCAGCTTAAGACCCTGAGATGATAACACCCAGCCATGCAGTACCAGAACTTTTGACCTACAGCTTTTGAGATAATAAATAGGATTGGTTTAAGGTGCTAAATTTGTGGTAAATTGTTATGCAGCAATAGAAAACTAATTGTTGTTGTTAAGTGCTGTTGAGTTTGTTCTGAATTATGGTGACCCTATACACAAAAGCACCAGGAATTGATGGAATAAAAATTGAAATATTTCAAGAAAGTGAGGCGGCACAGGAGACACTCACTCATCTATGCCAAGAAATTTGGAAGACAACTATCTGGTCAACTGATTGGAAGAGATCTGTATCTGTGATCATTCCAAACACAGGTAAACCATCGGAATGTGGAAATCATCCGATAATATCTTTGATATCCCATGCAAGTAAAGTTTTACTAACGGTAATACAGAAATGGCTGTAAGCATACATTGACAGAGAAATTCCAGAGGTTCAAGTTGGAGTCAGAAGAGGACGTGGAATGAGTGATATCATTGTTGATGTCTGATGGATCTTGGCTGAAAGCAGAGAATACCAGAAAGGTGTTTACCTGTGCTTTATTGACTATGCAAAGGCCTTCGATTGTGTGGATCATGACAAGCTATGGACAACATTGCGAAACATGAGTATTCCGAACACTTAATTGTGCTCATGAGGAATCTGTACATGAACCAAGAGGCAATTGTTCGAACAAAGCATGGGAACACTGCATGGTTTAAAAATAAGAAAGGTGTGCGACAGGGTTGTATTCTTTCACCATATTTATTCAACCTGTATGCTGAGCAAATCATCCGAGAAGTTGTGTTATATGATGAGAAATGTGGCATCAGGATTGGAGGAAGACTCATTAACAACCTGTGATATGCAGATGATACAACCTTGCTTCTGAAAGTGCAGAGGACTTAAAATACTTACTGATAAAGATCAAAGAGCACAGCCTTCTGTGTGGATTGCATCTCAATGTAAAGAAAACAAAAATCCTCATCACTGGACCAATAAAACAACATTCTAATCAATGGAGAAAAGATTTTTCATGTTGTTAGGTGTTGTCAAGAAGTTGTCAAGGACTTCGTTCTTCTTGGATCAACCATCAACACTCATGGAAGCAGCAGTCAAGAAGTGAAACGACATAATTGCATTAGGCAAAACTGCATCACAAGACCTTTTTAAAGTTCTGAAGAGCAAAGATGTCAGCTTGAGGACAAAGGTGTGCTTGACCCAAGCCATGGTATTTTCAATAACCTCATAGGCATGTGAAAACTGGACAGTGAATGAGGAAGACCGTAGAAGAATTGATACTTTTGAGTTATAGTGCTGAAGGAGAATGTTGAAAGTACCATGGGCTGCCAAAAGAACAAACAGATTTGTGTTGGAAGAAGTGCAGCCAGAATGCTCCTTGGAGGCCAGGATGGCCAAACTTTGTCTTTCATACTTTGGAATATATTGTCAGGAGGGACAGGTCACTGGAGAAGGAGATCATGTTTGGTAAAGTGGAGGCTCAGAGAAGATCCCCAGTGAGATGGACTGGCAAAGTGGCAACATCAAAGGGTTCAAGCGTGGCAACAATTGTGAAGTTGGCCCAGGACCTGGCAGTGTTTTGTTCTGTTGTGCATAGGGTCGCTATGAGACAGTACCGACTCGATGGCACCAAACAACAACAACAACATAAACAACAAAATGAAATACTGCCCAATCCAGTACCATCCTCACAATTGTTACTATGTTTGAGGTCATTGTTGCAGCCCCAATGTCAATTCATCTGTTTGAGACTTTTCCTCTTTTATGCTGACCTTCTACTTTACTAAGCATGATGTCCTGCTCCAAGGACCGGTCCCTCCTGATAACATTTCCAAAGTATATGAGATGAAGTCTAGCCATCTTTGCTTCTAAGGAGCATTCTGGCTATAGTTCTTACAACATAGATTTGTTCATTCTCTTGGTATCCCATAGTCTATTTTACATTCTTTGCCAACACCATAATTGTTCTTCAGCTTCCATATTCATTGTCCAGCTTTCCCATGTATATGAGGTGAATGAAAATATATGGGCATTGGTCAGGTATACCTTAGTCATCAAAGTGGCATCTTTACTTTTTAACACTTTAAAGAGGTCTTTTTTTTTTTTTAATGGTTATCTGTGCTTTATTAACAGTGCAAAGGCATTCGATTGTATGTGTCACAGCAAACTATGGACAACATTACAAAGAATTAATATTCCAGAACACTTAATTGTACTCATAAGGAACCTATAGATAGACCAAGAGGCAGACTTTAAAACAGAACAAGGACACTAAATGCTTTAAAATTAGGAAAGATGTATGCCAGGTTGTATCTTTTCACCATAGTTATTCAATTTGTATACAGAACAAATAATCTGAGGATCTGGATTACATGAAGACGAATGTGGCATAAGAATTGGAGGAAACTCATTAAAAATCTCCAATATGCAGATGACACAGCTTTGCTTGCTGGAAGGGAAAAGGACTTGAATTATTTACTGATAAAGATCAAAGACTACAGCCTTCAGAATGGATTGCATTTCAATGTAAAGGAAACAAAATACGTCATTATTTGTACAATAAATTTGTACATAAAGTACAATACGTCATTATTTGATTTCTTGACTGTGGATTCCATGGGGGTTGATAGTGGATCCAAGTCAAATCAAATCCTTGACAACATTGATCTTTTCTCCATTTATCATGATGCTGTTTATCGGTCCACTTGTGAGGATTTTTGCTGTCTTTACATTGAGTTGTAATCCAGACTGAAGGATTGGAGTCTTTGATCTTCATCAGTAAGTGTTTTGAAAGTCCTCATCACTTTTAGCAAGCATGGTTATATCATCTGCATATTGCAAGTTGTTAATTGAACCTTTCTCCAATTCTGATGCCACCTTCTTTTTCATATAGTACAGCTTCTTGGATTATTTGCTCAGCATACAGATTGAATGAGTACAGTTAAAAGGATACAACCCTGGTGCACACCTTTTCTGATTTTAAACCATGTAGTATCCCCTTGTTCTACTTGAAGAGCTGTCTCTTTGTCTGTGTACAGATTCCATATGAACACAATTATGTTTTCTGGAATTCTCATTCTTTGCAATGTTAGGAATGATTTGTTTCAATCCACACAGTTGAATGCCTTTGCATAGTGCATAAAACACAGGAAAACATCTTTCTAGTGAAAACATCTCTGCTTTCAACTAAAATCCCTCTGATTATCAGCATCCTCTTCTGAACCTGGCTTGAATTTCTGGCAGTTTCCTGTTGATCTGCTGCAAAATTTTACTTATGTGTGATATTACTGATATTGTCTATAGCCATACCATTCTGAACACATCCAACCTTGTCTGATATTAATGATACTGTTTGATAATCTCTATATTCTGTTGGATTGCCTTTCTTTGGAATGGGTACAGATTTGAATCTCTTCCAATTGGTTGGGCAGGGAGCTGTTTACCAAATTTCTTGGCATAAATAAATGAATGCCTCCAGTACTACAACAGTTTGTTGAAATATTTCAATGGTCATTTCAATTCTGTCAGTTATTGGAGTCTTGTTTTTCACCAATGCCTTCAGTGTAGCTTGGAACTCTTTCTTTAATCATTGGTTCTTTTCTTTTTTAAGGTTTTATTGTGAATTGAGTTATAGTTTACATAGAAGAACATCAGTTTTATATTTATTGTTTCATTGCAATGATTACAGTCTCCTCTGTGTATCATCATTCAACAATATTTGCTTCTATTCCCTCTGTTTTTTGTTTTTCAGTGTGGGGCGGGGAGGGATGTGCACAGAAACACTCAGGAATATATAATCAATGTCTCCTGGCCACCAGCACCTGGCTGCCAGCACACAGCCTTTCTCTTTCCATGAGTCTTAGAGTCCTCAGCTGCTCTATTTCTCCATGCCTTCATTTCTGTCTCCATCTCTGGTGTCACTATTCTCTGGATAGGGTCCCACATTCTGCTCATGCTCTTCTCCCCTGATGGTCCTAGGGTCCCTCTGTTCTTGGTCTGTAAGATTTATTCCCCTCTTTTTGTCACTAAACTTCTACATTTACAGTTGTGACAGTCACAATTAGTCATGATAATAATTACTCACTATTGAGTCATAAGAATCTTATTTGCATCTCCTTTCACCAGACCCATCTAGACAAGATGAAAACTATTCAGTGGGGAGTCTACCCTCTCCAGCACACTGTGAAACTAAACTCCCTCTTGAAAACTTGTAAGCCAGTCATTTTGTGCCTTTATATCCTCTCCCATTTTAGGTAGACAATGTCTAAGTTGCCCGTCCCTATCAACCCTGTGTACAGAGGGGATAGCATTGATACTTGATGTGGAGACTCCTTCCCTCTCAGTTGGTATTTTGAACTACTGCATCTGTAAGTATAGGTCAAGTTCATCAAATTGTAGCAATTTACACTTGTTTCCTTTTCAAAGAAATCTTTTTTTTTTTTAAATCTTCCTCTAGTCGAGTTCTGATCATCAAGCCATTGGAGCTAGGTCAAATGGGTACTATCTGCAAGTTTGGGTGTTCTTGTGCATCTCCCCTCAGTTCATATCACCTGGGTGCTTCACTCTCAGCTCTATCTCCCTGTAGCTATGTTCTTGTCCAAGGGTTCAGGAGTTCCCAGGTCTCACTACACATAATTACATCAGTTCTTGATCATAAGCTACTTCTTGAAATGGATGCATGTCATTCATTGGTCTTGAAATGACTATCAACCAATTGTTTTTGGTACAGTGACTCTCTGTATTCCTTCCATCTTCATTTGATGCTTTATAAGTCATTTAATATTTTGTCCTCAGAAACCTTCAAGACTGTAACTCAAAGCTTGAAGTTTTTCTTTAATTCTTTCAGCTTGAGAAATGCTGAATGTGTCCTTCCCTTTTGATTTTCTAACCCTCTGCACATTTCATCATGCTACTTTGTTGTCTTGAGCTGCCATTTGAAAATTCCTGTTTAGTTATTTTACTTCTATCTTCCATTGGCTTTAGCTACTCTATGTTAAAGAGCATGTTTCAAAATCTCTTCTGACATTCATTTTGGTCTTTTTAATGTATGATATCCTTGATGTAATCCCACAACTTGTCTGGATTTTGGTCATTAGTATTCAATGAGTCAAATCTTTTCTTTTTGACTAGTCTCTAAATTCTTCTAGTCTCTAAATTTAAGTGGGATGAACTCAAGGTCTTGGTGTGGCGCTGTAAGATAAGCACTGGGCTGCTAACTACAAAGTCAGAGGTTCAAACCAATTAGTCACTCATTGGAAACCCTATACAAGGTCACTATGAGTTGTAACCAACTCAATGGCACTTAACAACAACAACAACATACTCAAGGTCATATGTACTTTGGCTCTTGTTTTAATTTTCTTCAATTTCAACTAGAACTTGCATATGAATAATTGATGGTCTGTTCCACTGCCTTTGTTCTGATTGATGATATTAAACTTCTCTATGGTCTCTTTCCACAGATGCAGTTGATTTGACTCCTATGTATTCCAGCTGGTGAGATTCTCAAGAATAGTCCTCGAAACCATTTGTGTTGTTGAAAAAAGGTATTTGCAAAATTCTATCATGGGATCTCCAGTATAGTTTTTATCACCAAGGTCTTATTTTCCAACTACTAGATCCTTTTTCTTTGTTTCCATCTTTTGTATTCCACTTGCCAGTAATTATCAGTGCATCTCGATTGCAGATTTGATGAATTTCAGACTGCAGAAGTTGGTAAAAATAATTAATTTCATCTTTGGTGCTAGTGGTTGGTGTGTAAATTTGAGATAAAATATATATATATATATATATGTACATGTATGAATAGTATCCTGTCACTGACAGCATTATACTTCAGGATGGATCTTGAAATGTTCTTTGTAACAACGGATGTGAAACCATTCCTCTTCAATCTGTAATTCCTCGCATAGTGGACCATATGATTATCCAGTTCAAAGTGGACAATACAGTCTATATCAGCTTACTAATGCAGAGGATGTTGATCAACAAGCATTCCATTTAATTTCTGTCAACTTCAAATTTTCCTTGATTCAAGGTCAGAAGTTCAAACCCACCAGCTGCTCCTTGGAAATGCTATACAGAGTCACTATGAATTGGAACCAACTTGACTGCACTTAACAACAATACTTCATACAGACCACGGTCTTATACTAATGCATGTTTACAACTGTTGCTTCTCATTTTCAGTCAAGCCACATCAGCAAATGAAGGTCCCAAAAGCCTTAACTATATTCATTTCATTAAAGTCTTTGAGAAGGCCGTTCTTTCCAGACCTTATTTTGAGCTCCTTCTAACCTGAGGGGCTTAACTTCACACACTATATTAGACATGATTCACTGCTATCCACAAGGTTTTCACTGGCCAGTGTTTTTTCAGAAGTAGATTGCCCAGTCTTTCTTCCTAGTCTGTGTTAGTCTGAAACTTCTGCTGAATCCTGCCCACCATGAATGACCCTGCTCGTATTTGAAATACTGGTGGCATCGCTTCTAGCATCACAACAGCATGCGAACCACCACAGTATCAAAAAATGACAGCCGGTGTGGAAGAAACGAATACAGACAGTGAACTGGAATTTAGTGGGAAAGACAGTCTTTTCTTTCTATGTTCTGCTCACATTAGGGCAATCTTGCAATGTTCTTTCAAATTATCCCAGCTTTGGTTCCCTCACAAGATAGCAACTGTTATGGATTGCACTGTACCTCTGTGAAGTAATGACTCACCTGGCAATAAACAGTGTCACCTTTGGTCTAGGTTCCTGAGAGCCAGACCACACCTGAGGCTAAAGAGTAGGGGCCAACCAGAACAAGAGGGATCACCTGGAGCCAGTGTTGACTAAGCCTCAGGAGGCACCTTATATCTACAAGGACACATGGGGAGCTGATAAGAGTCTGAACCCCCAGGCTCAGATGAGTTTCCTTCCAGACTGGTTAGAGATTATCTGCTATATTGCATCCCCTCAGGACATGAACACTATGAGCTGGAACTCCTCAAGGACCTCACCCTATTGTCTCTTCATTTGCATCCTTTCTGGCTACAATAAAATGGTAGTTGTCAGTATAAGACACAAGCTGTGACTCTTTTCAGTGTGATATACTGGAAAACCGAATATGTATGGACTCCAGTTATTCTTTGCTTTGATTGAAAAGGTACACGGTCACTTAGGTTTGTGCAGTGTTTATCTTTCTGTTCTTACACATGCAGATGACAGATGGTGGGATCCTGAGCAACTGAGAGTCGACAGCAAAGACTGTCTGCACTTGCTGATGATACTCTTTAAGATGATACTGACGGGTGCTGATGCCATTCATTTCAGGGTTCTCATGAAACTTTTCACAAAGGTATTAAGTTCATCCCTTTTAGGGATATTTTGAAAAGATGTAGATTATTTTAGTTATGACAGTTCATACATGAGACTTCTCAACAGTAACAAGTATCTGAGAATAAGCACAGCCTCTGTATAGCAGTATTGTGACCATGACATCTACCAGTAGTTTGGACAGGGACAATGCATATTGCTGCAAGCTTACTTAAGTGTTGTTGTTGTTATTAAGTGCTTTTGAGTTGATTCCAACTCATAGCAACTCTGTATAGGGTTTCCAAGGAGCAGCTGGTGGGTTTGAACCGATGACCTTTTACTTAGCAGTCTAGTGCATATCCTATAGTGTGCCACCAGGATTCCACTCATGTGTTAGGCCTTCATTTTAATGACCTTTTCCAGATACTACACTTGTGTTGTGTTGCTGTAGGGTAAGCACTGGACTGTTAATCACAAGGTTGCCAATTCAAACCCACCAAAGTATGTTAAATTTTGCAAATTCTGTGGGTCTATTGAATTAGCAGACCCACAGGGCAGTGAGAGGCAGGAGGGGCTGGTGACTATTTGGCAGTCTGAAGGGAGATGTCCTTCCAACTTGTGAACTCTGACTCAGCTCCAGGTGGCTAGGAGCGGAGTGATTGTGTTGTGTGATGAGCTGGTATCTGCAGGGAGAAGTGGGAAGGTGAGGAGTGGATGCTTCTCCACACTTTGGAAAATGAATTCATCTTAATCCTTACCTGGCAAGCAATTAGAATTCCTCACAAAAGATATGTTGAAGTCCTTCCTAACCCTTGGTACTGGAGAATGTGAGCTTGTTTGGAAACAGGGTCTTTGAAGATGTTATAAATTAGTATGAGGTCATCCCGGAGTAGTTGTTGTTGTTGTTAAGTCCCGTAGAGTCGGTTCCAACTCTGGGTCCTAATTCATTATGACTAGTGTCTTTATGGTAGTCCTGATGTGGCGCTGTGGGTTAATGTGCCAGACTGCAAAGCCATTTGAACTGCAGTGTCGGTGGTTCAAGCTCACCAGCTGCTCCACGGAAACCCTATACAGGGTCGCTATGGGTCGGAACCGACTCAACGGCACTTAACAACAACAAAGTGATTTTATAAACTGAAGAGACAGAGAGAGACACATAGAGGAAAGATGGTCATGTGAACACCTTGGGTGACCAGAAGCTGAGAGAGACAAGAAAGAATCTTCCCTAGAGACCTGAGGATGGAGTAGGTTGGCCCAGTCAACCTGCTGATTTTGACTTCTAACCTCTCGAACTATGATACATTAAATATCTGTTCTTATAAGCCACTCCAGGTGTGGGATTATGTTAGGGCAGCCCTAGGAAAAAAATAGAGTAACCGTGTAGCTGATGGCCTTGAGGCTGTCTGTGAGCACAATACTGGCTGTCCTGTCCAAAATTTGTGCTGCCTAGTCACCATTCGTCTGTAAATTTGTCACACTCTGGTGACTTGCATAATGTGATGATCCTGGAAGCTATCATGATATTTCAAATACCATCAGGGTCATTCATAGTGGACAAGTCTCAGCAGAACCTCAGACTATGGTGGAGTTGGAAAAAGGCCTGGTAATCTACTTCTAAAAATTAGGCATGAAAACTGTATGGATCTCAACAGAATATAGTCTAATACAGATATGGAGGATAAGCATCTCTATGGCCATGACAATGGATTTGTGACCATGACAAAAGATTGTGCAGAGTCCTGGTGTGGCACTGTGGATTAATGCGCTGGACTGCAAGGTCGGTTTGAATTGCAAGGTTGGCGGTTCAAGCTCACCAGCTACTCCTTGGAAACCCAATACAGGGTGGCTATGAGTCAGAACTGACTCAACAGCACTTAACAACAGTGAAGATGGTGCAGGCCCAGGCTATGTTTCATTTTGTTGTACTTGGGATACCTGTGAGCTGGAGCCAACTCTTAAAGAGGAGTCTCTGCCCAGGCCTTAATGTGAGGCTGATGACCCTGGTGGCTTTTTCCAGGCCTGACAACTTCCTTCTAGGGTCAATTCCTCTTTGTTCTATGCCTTCCCACTATTTCTGAATACTGACACCTACCCTACCTGGTCTTCAATCGCACACTGAATTGATTGGCAGTCTGAAGTCCCCCATTCCTCTTCTGCCTGCCAGATGCATCTGCCACCTCCACCTGCTGACCTCATTGTCTCTACTCTCAGTGACATGCTGAGGCCACAGCACTGCTGTAGTTTGTCCAGTTCTCCTCCCCCTAGGACAGGAATCCTGGTGGCACAGTGGGTTAAGCATTGGATAGCAGTTCAAACCCACCAGCAATTTCTCAGAAAAAAGACGAGGCAGTCTGCTTTTGTAAAGATTTAAAGTCTCAGAGATCCTATGGGGGTGGTGTTACTCTGTCCTCCAGTGTCATTATGAGTCAGAATTGATTCAGTGGCTGTGGGTTTGGGTTGGGTTCTCCTCAAGCAGACAGGAGTTTCAAAATAGGGGTCCACAGCCATGAAGTCTTGAAATGATCTGATGTCCCTCATGACTGTAAGCAACTGGTGATGTGGTTTTTGGGTCTGCATTCTGTGTCCTCATTCAGAAGATTTGGGTGGGTGGGTGGGGTCTCCTGGTGTGGCGCTGTAGGATAAGCCAGGACCACAAGGTTGGTTTGAGTCACCAGCCGTTCCTTGGAAACCGTATACTGGGTTGCTGTGAGTCGAAACTGACTCGATAGCACTTAACACCAATTTCATGTAGAAAACACCTAAGAGAGCACCTACCAGACTGTGCACTAGGCAGATCAGTGAGAGTGGTCACTATCCTAACTTTACTCCAGCAGGGGGGACAGGCTAAGCTGGTATTTTCAGGATGATAGTAAGTGGAGTAAGGGTGGTAAGTTTGGAGCACAGGGGAGGCATGGGATGGAGGGCAGATATAGGACCATGGAATTGATGTGACTCAGAGTAGAGTGGAATTAGAACCATGAAAGGGTAAACTCGGCCTCACTCTGTAGAGCATCCCTGGACATTAGACTGCTTGTTCCCAGAGCAGAGCAGTCAGCATGTACTCACCTCCTCCCCAGCGGAGACAGCGGGCAAGGTCATTTCCTGTTCCAAGAGGCAGGACAGCCACAGGTGGATGCTTTGCCAAGTTAGCCTTATCTGCAACCCATTTGGAGGAGGAGAGAACCATATGCCATGGATTACAGAATGTTCCAGTTATCTTGTTATCCCTGATATGATGCTTGAACCCCTCCATAGCATTCTTTGCTTGAATACCTCTCGCGATGATGAACACAGTACTTCCTAAAGCCATACATTCCATTTTCAGAATGTTAACCACTACAAAGGATTCTTTTACATTGAGCCAAATCTGTCTCCCTGTAACTTGTACCTCTTTGTTCTAATGTCATTCTTACTCTGTCCTTTGAGGTGACAGCATATATCTCAAATTTTTTTTTTTAAGTTTTTATTGTGAATTATTTGGGTTTATATGGGAAAACATCAGTTTTACATTCATTCTATTATATTTAATTTCATTGCAATGATTACAATCTCCTCCATGCATCATCAAATAACCAAAGGATACACCCCACAGGCCTGCTCTCCCCCTCACCCCCCCCACTCCCAGCCATCAGCACACAGCCCCTCCCCCTCCCTGAGTCCAGTATCCCTAACCACTTCATCTGTCCACATCATCCTCTCTGCCTCCATCCCTGGCGTCACTGCCTCTCTGGGTAGGGTCACGCTCCCCGCTCTTCTCACTTGATGATCCCAGGGACCTCTGCTCCAGGGCTGCAAAATCAACCACTCCCCTCCTTTTGTCAAAAAACATCTACTTCTACATTTCTGACCCTCACAGTCAGTCCTGAATACATCTCAATTTTAATCCTTAATGACAACCTGCACTTAGATTATCCCTTAGAGCAACTCTCCCAAGGTATTATCTTCCTTCTCTCAGAGATGAAGAAACTGAGGTTCAGAGGAGGAAAGTGATTCCAGAGTCAGGATCCACACCCAGATCTATGTGGCTCCAAGTTCACTTTCCTCTTCTTTCCAGGACTGGGCCGATGCGTAGATGAATGAAATGGCAGAGCTGGGATATTAGTGAGTGGTGTGGCATTTAGAAAATGAAAATCGCTCAACTAAGCTCATCCAGATTGAAAAGCTTAAAGACAACATTGTTATCAAACAAGGAAAATCTCCAGGTGTTATGTGACTCTTAGGTACCAGTTTGCCACTTCCACCACTTGGACTTGCTTCCCTCTGATGACAGTTTTGAAGGAGCATAAGACCGAATCATCAGAGAAATGAGAAGGATCAGCAGAACATGTGTGTTCTGATCTGGCGCCAGAGTTGAGATCTACAGCAGTTGCTGAGGAAGGCATAGGCCTTCCTCATTAAGCACCAACGGTGTCCACAGTCACCTTGGTGTAGAGCATTAAGATGGCCAAGGGAACAATGCAGGAATCAACAGGTGAGGTTCATGCTGGGACAACACAAGCAAAGCAGGAGTTCATAGGTAACACAGGTTGCTTGATCCATACTGGAAGTCTCTGAGCTCAGGCAAGAGTCAGGGCCAAGATCACCACCAGGAGAGTAGAGATTGCTCATTGTTCAGAACATTTGGTTTGTGCCCCTGTGCCTTTGCACATGCTGTTCCCTTTGTCTGATCCTTCTTCTGAGGTCTCCATGTCAGTTGGTGACTCTACCACTTTACCATCCTCACAGTGTTGAGCCTAGAAGCCTGGACAGCATCCCAGCTTCTTTCTCCTTCCACGTCTGTGTGCTGACTCCTTTATAGCTCTCCAAGCATCTCTTCTCTCCATTCCCATGACCAGGTCTGTGTTCAGGCATGACTCCTTTCCACTGGAATTTCAGTAACACTCTTCTCTCTGATCTCTCAGCCTCCAGTTCTCTTCTCCTAGTGTGTCCTTACACTTCCACCAATGAGAGTCATCCTCCCATAACCACAAGTCTGATTAAGTTAGTCCTCTGCTTTCACTTCTGCTGTGGTTCCCCAGTGACTCCACACAGAATAGTGGACTCTGCAGGATCTAGCATCTTCTACTCTCCTACCTCTAACTCAACATGCCAAACATGCTAGCAGTTTTTCAGTTTCTTTAAATAGAAAGCACTTTGTTGCTCAGCTCAGATGTCACCTTTGAGAAACACTCCCTGATTGGCCCAAGTACCTCTTCAGAGGGTTTCCTTAATAACAGGAACGACCTCATTACACTCTCTTGTAATTGTTTCCTTGTTTGTTCCCTGAATGGACTACAGTCTCCCTGGGGAGAACTGTGTCTCATAGTTCTTACAGCATCTCCACTGCCTGAGACAGTCCCTGACTCTCTTTTCTTTCATTCATTCATTTACTACATATGAGATGCTGAGCTAGGTGCTAGGGCTCTAACACTTGCAAAAAAGCCACGACCCAGGATCTCATGGTGCTTATGGTTCAGTGAGAGAAGCATGTTTATGAGATCTTCATGTAAATGCATAATTTCAAATTCATAAGATGATTACAACTGGGGTGTGTGTGTGTCAGAGGAGGCTCCCCTAAGGGAGCCATGTTTTTAGTTGTGATATGAAGTAAAGGCTGATCAAGCAAAGGCTTGGTGAGCATTTCAGCATCAGGAACAGTTCATGCAAAGGCTCTGTGATGAAGGGACACTGATATGCTCACAGGTCTGAGGAAGGAGATGGGGTGGCTAGAGTCCAGAGGGTGAAGCATGGAGGTATGGAATGAGGCTGGAGAGGTAGACAGAGGCTCTACAGCCCACGACCCCACAGGTGACTTGAAAGATCTTTGTTTTTAATCCTAAGAACAACAGGAAACCCTCTGACATTCAGAAAAGATCACTCTGGCTGTAAGGGGAAAACAGAACAGAAAGGGAACAAAATGGGGTGGCAAAGAGCACTGAACAAGTGCTCAATATTCATTGAATGAATGAACGTTATTCATTTCACTGTGGTTTTTACCCTTTGAGTCATTAACTTGTGAAAAACTAGCATATCTTCTTTCTCATATGGCTTCCTTTCTTTCTCCCTCTCTCTTTCTTTCTTTCTCCTCCGCAGATGAATTTTATAGCATATTTTTCACCACAGCTTTCCTTCCCCTTCCCTGGTCTTCATGAAGGAGATGGGACATGACGGTGTTTCCAGATACTGCAGCCATCCCTTTGCTCATCAGCTCTTCCTTCCTGGGCACCCAGAGAACTTCTCCCAGAGCAGGAGTGTGTGGCTGACTGAATGGCAGAGCCGTGTCCATGGAAACCAAAGCACCTGTGGGAGCAGAAGGAGGCAGGTGTGCCTGTCTCTGAAGCCTTCTCCCCACCCTGCCTATATTCAGGGTCTAGACCTGGCCCATCCTCAGCTCTTCTCTTCTTCTCATTGCTCACATCCAATCCATCTACAGACCTACTGGCTCAGTCTTTTACAGAGATCTAGGATCTGACCACTTCTCCCCACTTCCTCTGTTTCCCCCTGATCCAGGTCAAGGTTATCTCTCACATGGATTATTAACAACTCACAGTGACCCTAGGTGTGTCAGAGTAGAAGTATGAACCATAGGGTTTATACAAGTCAATTTCTTGGAAATAGATTGCCAGCCCTTCCTTCCTAGTTGCCTTGGGTGATCTTGAACCTCCAACCTTTGGGTTAGCAACTGAGTTAGTAAACTGTCCAGGAACTGACCCTTAACTAGTACCCCTGGTCTGCCCTTGTCTCTCTCATCTGTTATGTCCCTCCTTTGCTCAAAGCCTTCCATGCCTTAAAACTTCCCAGTAAAAAAGTCATAGTCCTTTGGATGTACTGCAGGTCCTAATGACTACATCCTCTGCTACTCATGCACACAGTGTGACTGAAGGCTACACTGGTCTCCTTCAGTCTTTACAGGCCAGGCCTGTTTCCAGCTCTGGGTCTTTGTACTTGATGTTCCTTCTGCCTGGAATGCTTTCCCCTTTGGTAGCCACATGGCTCTTGCCTCTTTTGGGTCAGGTGTCAGGTCATCTTCTCTGCAAGGTCTTGCCTGACCAGTCCAATTGAGATAGCAACCCACCCCTCCAGCACCTCAGGAGCTCCCTTGGCCCCTTGCTTGCTAGGTTCATATCATCATCTGACAAACCATCATTTTACATCTTTCTTTTCTTAGTGCCCACCTCTGCCTTCTAGATGGTACATGCCCCAAAGGCAGGACCCTGGTCTGTTTTGCTTCTTGCTGTACCTCCAGTGACTGCAAGAAAGCTTCACACTTAGAGGTGCAGAGGCAGCACTTGTGGGACAAATAATGGAAAGACCAGAGTGGTCCAGGGCCCATCTCTTTGGGCTGAGTTACTAACATGGATGACCATCCTCCCATATCATCCTTTGGCTGCTTTCCTGTCTGTCTGTCTGATCCACAGTATTTGTCTGGGCCCTTCAGGGCTAGATCTTGAATATATATCCTTTTCGTCCTAGAATTTCACAGTCAATTTAGAGGGGAGTGATACGCCTAAGAACCTACAGATCCAAACAGAGCTGGACTAGAAAACCCAGGCTGACAGAAAACCAGTCTGTGCCCTTCCCTCGGATCTTTTGATCAAGACCTATGCAGCACAAGCCCTGTGTGGTCTTTCTTTTTTGTACCAATGCATACTTCCTAGATATGCTTTTTGGATTCAGGCTCCAGGAATCCTCCAAGGTGACTTGACCTGGGCTATGCAGTTACACTTAGCTCTTTGGTCTTTATCCAACACCAGGGACCTGCCTAGAATCCCAGTCTTGGTCTTTTCCCCCTGGGATAGCCCCTGGTTGATACTGCTCCAAACTCCACCATTTGAAATACCTTTTTTAAGCATTGAAAAAAAAAATTGTTTTGCAAGAAGGCATGGAACATATTTATATCAGAACAGTATCCTCTGATCTTCAGTAGAGTACAGAAACCCTTCCTCATACACAGAGAACTCTACCTCTACTGGTTCTCCTCCTGGGCGTCGTTCATGGACAGTATCAATAACTTTATTCATCCCTTTTCATCTCCTTGGTGAATTATTTTCAAGAGATACGTTTTTGAGACAAAGCCTAAAACTAAACTAGTACATCTGTAGCTGTGGGAAACATTCCATTGTTTTGTATCTTTACTTTCAACAATAGCACAAACATAGTCAAGCATTGGTCCAAGGATAAATGCGACATAGTTCCGTTTCTCTCTCTCTCTTTTTCTAATTGCCTCTTGTTGGCTTTGTATGCTTACTATAAATAAACCATAAGGGCCCTCCCAACCCATTCTTACCAATGCAATCCAAAATCCAGCCAACTGTCCCATCTCCGCCACAGGCCAGAACACGGAAGTCTGGAGTATCATGGAAAAAGTTCAATCTGGGAAGTAGAAGAAAGACCAAAATGTCTTGCTTACTGAGTTGTGGCTGACATTTGATACTTGTTAGGTCAGTCCCCTCTGCTCCCTGTGAGTGATGGGACCTTGGGTCCTTTAGGAGTTGAGGGGGTCACTCAATGTTCCAACACCAGAACTCACTACAGAAAGGCGTTCTAGGGAGCAGTCCTTGTAAAAGGAGAAGCTGACTCATCATGAACACAAACAGAAAATGATGTTCTAGGAGCTCTCTACTATTTGTGTAGAGGAATGCATGGTTTGCACATTTTGGCACTGGTACAATGAACTGCCAACGTCAGACTTCCTCTCGAGTTTCCAAGCTCTGTTCTTACAGCTTCTCCTTTAGTGAGACACATTCAACTGCCCGGTCTTCACCCCATTCATGTGGGCCCAGAGCTGCTGCCCTGTGAAGCTTTAAACCTTTAGAGCAGGGCTCTTAACCATGGACCCCCAAAGGGCCTGTCAATACAAATCAGAAGACCATGAATTTGGAAGGGAAAAAAACCCCATCCCATTCTTATTTTCCCTAGCCTCTGACTGTAATTTAGCATTTCCTTCCTTTATGAATGCAGACAATAAGTCACACAGGTATTAGTAATACCTGTGACTCTGTCAGCAGTTGAAATCAAAGGTATTTTTTAATTTTCCTATCGTTATGGCAGATAGTTTATCACATTGTTCATGCTCATCAATACTGTGAATTTACAGCAGCTATTAATCCTATATGGAGTCCTGGTGTGGCGCCGTGGGTTAATGCACTGGACTGCAAGGTCGGCAGTTCAAGCTCACCAGCTGCTCCTCAGAAATTGTAAACCCAGGGTCACTATGGGTTGGAACTGACTCGATGGCATTTGACAACAGCAACCACATTCATTCCATAAGGAGCCTGATGGCATTGTGGGCAAGTTTGGTGGTTCAAACTCACCAGTTGTTCTGTGGGAGAAAGATGGGGCTGTCTGTTCCCATAAAGATTTATAGTCTCAGAAACCCTCTATTGGGTTGCTATGAGTCAGAATTGACTTTGGCTTGGATTAGCCCCATTTCTGGATCTCATTATTTAATGTGCAAGTAAAGGACATATTCCAACTTTTTTTTTTTAACATTTTGATAACTATTTTTCAGCATAAGTAATTTCCTTGCTAATCCTGTTTCATTTTATACACTTAAAAAAACAAATAAACTATTCTGAGGAGTCTGTAGGCTTCACCAGCCTGCCCAAGGAGCTCCTGGCACAAAAAGAGGTTTAGAGCATTTGTTTTAAAACACAGGTGATTTGTGACTACATTGGGGTAGGACTTGTGAGTTGAAGCTCAATCTTTGCCTCATGCCTGCTTTGACAAAACTCCCTGGCTCTCTGACCCTTGATACCTGTGCCAGCAAGCAACATTCCCTCTCTTCTCTTGTAGACGTTTTGAGGGGAAGCACTCCCTTATTGACTGTCCTTCACACCAGAGGTACTAAGGGCATATCAGCCCTGGGAAGTAGCCACCTGGCATGTCACCCAGGACCAAACTAATGTGATGCAAATCATTAATATACTCTACTGCTAACCCCAAAGCTGGCAGTTCAAGTCCACCCAGAGGCACCTGGGAGGAAAGGTTGGTGAGCTACTTCTGGAAAAAGCAGCCACTGAAAACCGTCTGAAGCACAGTTCTTCTCTAACACACATGAGGTTGTTATAATTGGATTCTATCAGTGGCTAGTTAGGTTTGGTCTTTGATATGAAAATACCCTCAAGGAGAGTGGGCTGGCAAACGTATTTTCAAGCTGTGTGTATAGCAGGAATTGGCGATTACAGTGACTGTGCTGGCAACCACAATTGGATAGGACAGATGGACTGTTTTGAAATTAGTTTTATGTAAAACATGCATTCATGTTTCCTTCTCCCTTTAACTGGGTTTCACACTGCCATTGCCATAAATAACTGCTTATGGCAGATAACTGAGGTCAGCGACAGATTCCCTTTATGGGCCTTTAATTGTGCTCCTTTCAGGAGTATTGCTAAATCCAGGGTAGAAATGTCAGGTTATGAGGTTGGGCTGGGAAAACCCAGCCCAGCATGTGCATGGGACAAGGTGCATCTCTAGAGTTGGCCAGCAGATGTCGCTAGTGCCCCGGCCTCGCTGGAGGAACCTTGGATTACAGAAACTGTAGCTCATCATTTGGCTGCTAACACAAGGACCTGCTCTTCCCATTAGACTTTTACCAAGACTGCAGACAAGCTGCAAAAGCTACCTTATCTCCCTTTACTATTATTTCTCTAACCCTCTGGAGTCCTGGTATGGCACTGTAGGATAATCCACTGGACTACAAGATCGGTTTGAACTGCAAGGTCGACGTTTCAAATTCACCAGCCACTCCTTGGAAACCTTAGACTCCATGGCACTTAACAACAACAACAATGAGCAGTGAAGTAGCCAACAGACTAATGGTAGAAGCTGAAGGCCAAGGAGAATATAACTTCCAATTTAGATAACCCAGGGGGGAAGAAAGCATCTTGATCCTAAATTGCTACATGTAACAGAAAACATGGGAACCCTCTGAGTCATTTATAAAAATTTCCAAACTGCTGACTGACAGTGGTAAATTTCCTCCTGCCTGGTAATTCAGTATGAAGATACCCAGCTAACACAGCCTTGCAAATAAGTGAAAACAATCTAGCAGCCTGTTCTCCAGCCAACCAGATGAATGACATTTGTGTAATTTCTCTTATAAGATCAACGATTTCTTTTCTGGGACAAAGTACAGGAGGCCACTGCCCAATCAGAGTTAGCCATGATGGGTGTTTATGCATGAGTATCTCCAGAAGAAAGCTGGAGTAGAATGTGAGAGGAAAAAAAAAAAGACAGAAAGAGAGAAGAGAAAATAAATGGCAGGAAGGATTAATGATAAAAGAATATAGCTTTTTAAGATAACAATGGAAGAAAAACAAACAAAGAAATAAATAAATTAGCAGGTAACCATTGTCATTTCCATACCCTGGAATAGGCCCCCCACTCTCCAGGTTGAAAACTTGTTTTGGGTTGAGTAGATAGTGAAATTTCCGAAGAATTCTATGGGGGAGAAAAAAAAAAAAGGGAGAGAAAGAAAGAAAAGGAGAATGTCACTGTGAGAAGCTATAGCAGGGCAAAGACCTGGGGAGCCCACCCACAGTGGAAATTCGGAGCCATTTCAACCCATATGGGGAGAAGCTGCTCATGGGTCCTGCAGATCCCAAACTCCCCGATGCACCTGGCATCATCCATGTCCTCATTCCCTGGTCCAAGGTCTCCCCATTGCCCCAGGACTCTAAACTCCAACCACCAGGATATCAGTCATGCCATGCAGAAGGACAGGGCAGAGAAGCTCAAAGAGCAGAATCTCCATTCTGCTAAATCTTTTTTCTCCACAGACACCCAAGGGTTCCTTATGTTCCAGGTAGGGCAATTCTGTCCTTTGTGGACTATAAATAAAGGCATCAAGAGAACCCCTAGGGAAAGGCCCTCCACACTGGGGGGGGGGGTAGGAGGAAATACTAGGTGGGTTAGAATGGGGCTGGGGAGGGCTGAGGGGCAGAGAGCACATGCAGGCTTGATTTCAAGACTTCATTTTGAGACTAATTTGGTCAGTTCTGAGGGGTATCCTGACACCTGAACTGGGGTAGGGGTCCTCATACTTGTTGTTTTAACCTTATTTATTATGATTTTTTAACCTAGATTCTAGATCATTGTTGTCTATCTGTCCATTACTCCAGAGCTGAGCGGGGCAGGGAGGCAGTAGCAGTTGGCTACATTCTCCTGCCTCCCTCCCATTTTCCTTAGAGCCTCTGGTCCCCTGCAGAGTGGGCATTTCCTCCACTGATCCAAGTAGTTTATGAGGGTGGTTCTCACATTCTCAAGGGTGGGGACTGGCCAGCAGGTCCCAACCAGGTGAATCCGTCACATCTCTTCAATCAAGGAAAGACTTGGGAGGCTAGACAGGAAACAGGCATCTCTGACAGCGTTTGACCCCAGGGGGACTTACTGATGACTCATGTGCAGGTGCTGGGGGGTGGGAAGCACTTTGACCTTTTTATCCTAACAATCACCTTAGGAGAGGGAAAACTATTATCCCCATTTTACAGAGGAGGAAACCGAGGCATAGGGAGGTTAAATTACTTGGATCAGGTCACAGAGGGGGACTTGACGCAGTCTGCCTGACTCTACAGTCCACTCTACTTGAGGAGAGGAAAGGGTCCAGGCGAGGCTGTTTTAGCTTCTCCATTTTGTAAAAGAAGAGAACATACCTTTCTCCTTGTCTCCCTCCACTCTTGGGGTTCACCAAGACCAGCAGGGGGTGGGTACCCGGGGTGGGGATGATCTTATACTTTAAAAGAGAAAAAGAAATGAGTTCTTCATTCAATGGGGTGGGGTGAATGAGACTTGAGGCTGAGGTGGGAGAGGTGGGTGGGCAGCAGAGGAGGTGCAGGAGGTCGGTCTTTCTTCACTGGCTAATTCTCTGAGTGGCTAAACTGAGTGTCTCCAGCTTGAGTGGCCTTTAGGTAGTGTTAGCAAGTGACAGGGGCTTTAGGACGAGACCAGAAAGGCAGCAATGCAATGGTACCCGTCGCTCAAATTCTTCAACAATGGTGTGCAGCTGAGTCCACAGTACAGTGTTAGATTTTACAAGGGATTCAACTGAATATAATCTTTGGAAGTATGACTCTCTGGGCCATGTAAGTGTAAATAAATAAACTACGGAGTCCTGGTGTGGCACTGTAGGATAAGCACAGGACTGATAACAACAAGGTTTGTGGTTCAAACCCACCAGCCACTCCTTGGAAACCCTGTACAGGGTTACTATGAGTCAGAACTGACTTACTGGCACTTAACAACAACAAGAACAACATAGAGTTAAACACCACTTCTAGTACAGTGCTTTCCAAATCTGCATTTCTAGTCCCAATTATCCTCCTGAGCCCGGACTGCATATTTTTCACTGTCCTGATTCAACAGGATGTCTTGCCATAATACAGCATGTTCTGAACCGGACCTCTTTTTTTCCCATTCAACAGGCCTTCTCTTGGGGCTTCCTAGTTCTATTAAAGGTAGTATTATTTATCTAATTAGCTATGGATTCTTGTTCTTAGCATTTCTTTCCATGGCATGTCCTTTTCTCTCAGGCAGCTCTCTATAGTTCCTATCCTGCTCAGGCCTTTCACACCCCTGATCCGTCCTGCATACTGTCCTATGCAGGTCCTTCCGGTACACTACATCAATCATAGCACCGTGATGAGAAACCTTTCGTGGAACCTCACTGTTCAGAAGATCAAATCCAAGTCTCCTAACTGAGCATTCAAGGCCTTCCAGTTTACCTCACTACGTCCCACCATTTTTCCTAACTCTCAGCCACTACTCCAGCCAACGCATGCTCTATTTTCCTCCAGTGAGCCTGTGTTGGCCATCCCCACCCCATGGCTCTGCTCATCCTGTTTTCTTCTGCTTAGTAACTGGAAATGCCCAGTTCCTTCTTTACATTCTCTCCAAAACTTCATCTTTCAGGGTCCAGATCAAGAGCAACTTCCTCTATGAAGTTTTCCTTGATTATAGTACCCAAAAATTTTGTGCTTGAAACCTGTAATATCTTCTTTTGGTGGTGTTGTTATTGTTGATATTTATTTCTTTTGCTTTATCTTCTTGGGAAAACATCTCAAAACGTCAACTGAGTATTAAATGCTTCATGAGAGGGACAGGAATGTGTATTTAACCCTCCTACAAGGACACCACAGCAACAGACACAAGAGGGGAGCTCAGTAACTACTGATTTGGTTTATAGTTTACAGAATTATAGCTCTGTCTCATGTTCACTCTCTAATGCTTGCTTTCTTGGATCTCAAATAAAAAATGCAACAAACACAGTGCCATGATGTTGGAAAAAACCCAGCAATATTCTTTATGATTTTCTAAGAATTCTCTTTTATTTGTCCAGGGATTACCCAGAAGCATCTTGGAGATTGAGGAGTCGTAAAATTCCTTACCTTTGGGGGGCGATATTGAAAATATTTAACTACCTGCACAGCATGAACATTGCCCAATCAAAGCAGAAGGACAGCCAGGTAGATGGCAGCTATAAACCACTGATGTACCTGCACTGGTGTGAGTCACCTGACTTTCTGTCAGAGGTGTCTAGAGCTTGTCCACATACTATAGTTTCCCCCATCGTTGTCTCTTATGTTTAATTTTTTCAAAGCATGTTAATCTGCATGCTTTCATTTAATCTTGTAGTACCTCTTTCAGATGGACAACATAAGGCCCTTTTCAAACAAGGAGGCCGAGGCTCAGAGGCGTGCGGCGTGGGGGTGGGGGGAAGGGAAACCCTAGTTCTCTATTTTCTTCTCTAGAACTCTTTGTACTTCAAAAGACCATCTTTCCTGTATTCCCTAGATCTTTGTAGAAAGCACAAAGAAAATATGTTCATTGGTGAACCCAAGGTCAAAAATAAAACAAGCCGATGGTTTCTTAAATATACATTTAAGGATTAAGGACTTGGGATCTGCTTAGTTTCATTTTGGCAGCTCATGTTCTGGAGACAGCTTGACAATCTTGGAAAACAATGGTCTATTTTTAGGCCACACATTTGTTATTATTTAAAGAGGTTTACAAAGTGAACTGTTATGTAACTTCTTCCTAAAGACGGCGAAACAGCCACATCAGCAGCAATGGGGATCAAACAACCTCCCTTCTCATCACTTGCCTATGGCGTAGGTAATTCCCGAGGCTGGAAATAAAGTGTCCTCCTATGTGGTACAATTGATCAAATGAGAAAGCAAGTGTTCTAGAATTCAAACCCTGTCCTTCCTGACACCACCTGGACCAACTTATAATGAGCAATTCAGACTCCAGGTTCGTGGAAGTACCTGCATCACAATTTCACTTTTGGCTGACGCGCTGCCTTCAGTCTTCCCACCTTGCCTATCCTGTGAGGAGAGAGGAGAGAGAAGCATCTTTTGAGAAACGAATAACTAACAGCAACAACAACAACTATTAAAGCAAGAATCTTGGTGTGACGCTGTAGGATAAGTACTGGACTGCTATTTGCAAGGTTCGCAATTCAAACCCAACAGCCCCTACTTGGAAATCTTATGTAGGATTGCTATGAGTCACGACAGACTCAATAACACTTCACAATAACAACTACTAAACCAAGAGATAAGAAACAAAATTGGGTCACTTTAATATGGAGAAGAGCTTTCCAAAGGGGGGACTTGTTGGAATGAAAAACAGGAATGTTTCTCTATGGGTTTTCCAGGGTTCTCCAGATATGTTACTACTTGTTCTAACTTTAACTTTGGGACACTGGCAAGAGACATGGGGCAGGAAGGGGGATGGAGGTGTTGCAGAAATACTGATATTAGCAGAAATCTAAGTTATTGACTTAGAAGTGGCGCTTCAAGAAGGAAGGTCTTAGACTTGGTTTCTTTGTTCAGCACTAAAATGTGATATTGAACAAGTAATTTCTTTTAGTTTAGTTTTTCTCTTCATGCCCAATGTTTATTATTTATTTTATTGAGGTTCAACTTCCATATAGTAAAATGCTCAAATCTTAAGTGCACAGCTAAATGAGTTTTCATAGATACAAATGCCCTTGTAACTACTACCTTTTCAAACACAGCCTCAGCTGACTCTTGACATCATATTGGCACTGCCTGCTTGCTTTTTGAATTTCACATGGACGGAATCATAAAACATGACTTCTTTTGAGTCTAACTTCTTTGGCTCAACATAGTTTTTGAGATTCTTCATATTTTTATTTCTAGCATAGTTTGGTCTTTTTCAATGTAAAACAGTATTCCAGTATATGAATATATTGTTGTTGTTAAGTGCCGTTGAGTCGGTTCCGACCCATAGCGACCCTGTATAGGGTTTCTGAAGAGCAGCTGGTGAGCTTGACTGCCAACTTGTGGTTCAAACTGACCTTAACGTCCAGTGTATTAACTTGTAGCACCACACCAGGATATATATGAATACAGCTCAATTTATATACCTATTTCCAATTAGAGGACATCTTCACCATTTTTTATTATTATGAATAAAGTTGCTGTGAACATTTTTGTATCTATCTTTTGGTGTAATAAATACTCTTATTTCTCAGGTATGTACGCAGGAGGGGAATTATTGGGTCATAGAAGAAGATTGGATACATTTGAATTACGGCATTGGTGAAACATGTTGAATATATGAATACACACCATGGTCTGCCAGAAGAATGAACAAATCTGTGTTGGAAGAAGTAGAGCCAGAATACTTCATAGAAGCAAAGATGGTGAGACTACATCTCACATATTTTGGACATGCTATAAGGAGGGACCTGTCTCTGGAGAAGGACATAATGCTTAGAAAAGTAGAGTGTCATTGAAATTGAAAAAAAGGAAGATTCTTAAAGAGATGGATTGGCATGTTGGCTGTACCAATGGGCTCAAACACAACATTGATGTGAGGAGGGTACAGGACCAAGCAGTGTTTTGTTTTGTTTTACATAGGGTAGTTATGAGTTGGAACTGGCTCAATGGCACCTAACAAAAACAAGAGTTTGTGTATTTTAAACTTAGTAAAAACTGCCAAATGGTTTTCTTTAGGTTTTTTTCATGAGGAAAGAACAGCTGGCCAAATCCATGGTGGTGGTGGTGTGCCGTCAACTTGGTTCCGACTCATTGTGACCATGTATAGGGTTTCCAAGGCTGTAAATCCTTATGGGCGCAGAAAGCTTCATCTCCTCTTGAGGAGCCGCAGGTGGATTCAAACTGCTGACCTTACAATAAGCAGCCCAGTGTGTAACCCAAAGTTGGTAAGATGTAAGGAATCAGTGGGACCTGGCAACAACTTTAAAATCTGAGGAGGAGAACAGTTCAATTGGTTGGTGCATAGTTTGAAAGTGGAGTCTTTTCAACACAGGAACAAGAGAAAATTTTAGGTGGGGATAAAAATTTTTTAAAAGTTTAATTTCATTTCCTAATGGGGCCAAGACACCCAAGTGGAAATTCTCAAGGCAGAGGGAGATCCATGACTGACAGAGCAGAATGGTTAACAAGTGTGAGGGCACCTGTCCATGTGCGGGAAGATGGCTTCCTTGACCTGCGCTAGAAAGGATGCATTGCCCTGGTGCCTGGCACTAGGGACCAGTGTCGTCAGAGGCCTTTTGGTGCAGTACTGACCTCTTACAACGTTTGTTATATAAAATGCAACCCCCTAAGAGTTGTCTGGGGTGTTATGAGCCAGAACTGACTCAACAGCACTTACTAAACTACAACAACCCCAATAACAAAAGTTGTCTGGGGCAGCCCTCTGAGGGAAATGAATATTGAATACTATCTACACCTGAAATGTGAACGGGGAGAAACCAGGACCTGGTGGAGGTGGGAACATTTACTTACCCGGGTGACGGGGCATATCGAGGTAGGCAGCAAAATATGGTCTCTGAGTTCCCCACCATCACACAATGTGGATAGTTCACATTTGCGGTGAAACTGGGGGAAAGAGTGAAGACAAGAGTGAGCAAAGTGAACAAGGAAATGTCAGTATGAGTGCTTAGAGGTTTACTGGAGAGCCAAACTGCCTAATACGTTCCCCAATCCTGATGCATTGCTGGCTTTAGTAGTATGGCCGAGTGTGCGTGTATGTGACCAAAGTGTTATTAGTCACCAGCAGGCCTGCGGCACTCCAAGTGGATGGCACCCCATGTAGATGGTGGAGCCCCTCTTGGAGATATGACCTCCCCCATTTCTGAAACTCTGGAAGAAAGGAGGTTTTCAGGAACTTGTAAGGGATGGCAGTAAATCCCATGACTCAACCTTTGCACTTTGAGAGGTCTACAGTCTAGTTTGCAGAAAACTTTTTGAGGCTGATAACCGCTTAAAGGGGCAAGCCAGGGCACTGAGTTTGCTTTGGCAATAAGATTGGGCAGCTCCAGGTTTTCAGAGGGGACATGGCCACTGGCTGTGGCTGTGGCTGGTGGCAGCAGGTCTGAGCCTCTGGCCAAGGCAGTGGGGTTTCTCTAAGGAATGTGCCTTTGGGCAGGTGCCCTTCCTCTCTTGGTGTCTAATTCCTCTCCCTCTCTGCCAGTGCCCCAGGCCCCAGAGGAAGGAAGCTCTTGGTCCAACCTGCTGCCCTGCCACATACACAGCAGGCTGGCCACTTCTTCTTAAGCAGTTTTTGCTGCCCTGGTTTTGGGGGTGCCCACACTCAGGGCAGCTTGGCAGTTTGTTGGAGGCACTGTTACACTCAGGGCATTGAAAGGGGCCTCTGGGGCCCTCCCCAGTTTTGCTCCCCTGGCTCCACTTATGCCCTCTGGCAGGATGCCCACTGCTTTCTTGATGCAACTTGAGCAAAAACCACACTGAAATGAACCAGGGCTGCCCTGGGCACCAACCCACCGTCATCCGGCACCACACGCAGTGCCGCGCGGTGACACTCTGGTAGCACTTGATACTTTTGTGGCACCGGTCACACTTGACGGAGGAGTTCCCTTCCACCCACGCGTGCTGCATCACCTGCGGGAGGAAGGGAAGGGTACAGGGAAGGCCCAGAACCACGCCCCAGGGCCCTGGGCTGAGGAGGACCTGGGAGGAACACAGGGAGCAGGCAGGCCAGAGGTTGGTGGTATCCTGGTTAGTGGAGAGGTTT
Source organism: Chrysochloris asiatica (assembly GCF_000296735.1). Taxonomy (NCBI): domain Eukaryota; kingdom Metazoa; phylum Chordata; class Mammalia; order Afrosoricida; family Chrysochloridae; genus Chrysochloris; species Chrysochloris asiatica. The sequence continues at coordinate 1,307,298 of NW_006408653.1, read as the reverse complement.
ACTGGATGTTGGGTCACTTTGCTGAAATGCACTGACATGGTCCCTCCCTGCCTAACCACCACCAGGCATATCAAGGCAGACAAAAAACCACTGTGCATGGTTTTGAGTAGCTCGTTCTCCCTGGCAGGCAAGCCTTTAAACAGCATCTTGTCTGGCAGTCCATCTGTCTGTTCTGCAGAACTCCTTGAAGAGTGATGTGCTTGAGTGTGCCCTCTCCTGGAAGGCAGCACGGTGCAGGGAGATGCCGGAGGTTTGGGTTGGAGACAAAACTGGTCAGTCACTACTCTTTCACTTGGCAGTGGGGAGACCTTTCTCCAGGTCCTGAAAACCTCTCTGAGTCTCATATCCCTCCTCTGCAAAACTTGGCCTAAGAAGTCCCAATTTGGGGGACCTTGCTGGAATAGTTTCTGCCCTTTGAAGATGTCCACTGAGGTTAACTCCCTTCTCTTCCTGTCTTCTACGGGCCAAGGGCTCTCAGACTAGGTTGAGCAGTAAAATCACCTGGGGAGCAGATAAGAGTCTTTAAGTCCAGCCCATATTCCAAGCCAAATACATTATAGTCTGGGGGTGGGACCCATGAGTGGCATGTTTAAAAGTGCTCCACGTGATAATAATGTGCAACCAAGGTTGACGAACACCCTAGAAGGAAATTATGTTAGACAAAAATGTCTGAAAGATAATAGTGAGTACTGGCCAGGGTAGCCTAGAAACATGGGAAACCCATGGAGACATGTGTGTAAGTATAACATGTGACTGAGTGACAGCAGCTGATACATGACACTAATATCTGGGGACATGAGCTTCAGCTTAACTTTCTCCTACAGCATTTCTTACAAATTTCTATCAGGGAACTCCTAAGAGAAGAAGGATGTGGATAGGTACTTGAGAGCAAAGCCTGAAATGTCCAATTACAAGCACCATATTAAAATCACATGAAATATTTACATGGACTTCTGGTGTGGTGCTGTGGATCAGCACTGGACAGAGAACCACAAGGTCGGCAGTTCAAAACCATCAGCTGCTCCCTGGAAGCCCTCTACAGCGTTGCTATGAGTCGGAACAACTCTATGGCACTTAACAAGAATCTATGTTTGCGTTAAACAAAAAGGTTGTTAAATAAAAAGAGATGTTTTGCACTACTTAGTAACTGAGTTACTTAATATCCTTATCCCAAAGTTTTTTGGTAAAAATTGTTGCTCTAGAAGATGTGTCATATATGGTTGGTAGCCGCTAATCTTTCATCATGCACCTCTGAGCATGCAAAGAACCCCATCAATTTGTCATCTACATGGTAGTTATTGAATCTGCTCAAGATTATTATGCAGAGAAAGAAAAAGATAAAAAGGCTTCAGAGAGGTTAAGTGAGTGACCACACAGGGGTTCACAGCCAGGCCTTCTGACATCAAGCCTAGGGTTGTTTCCTGACCCCACAATGCCTTCTCTATCCGCTTCTGGGATTGGAAGTAATGCTGAGTGACTTGGCTTGTGAGTGTGCCCTGTTGGTCCCTCAGCTGCCTTCCTCCATTCTATGTGTGGCAGGTAGCCAGAGTGCAGATTAGGGCCGGAGCCCAGGCTGTGATCCCTGTGTCCTGGTGAAAGGCATGAACATGGAGGGGATGTGTGGTAGGAGCGGACAAAAGGCCATGCAGCATCCAATGGGGCATACATGCGAGTCCTGGGAGGTGCTCTTTTTTCTCAGGAGTTCTTTCTGGGAGAACTGGGTACCACCCCCAGGTGCTAGCCACTTCCTAACTCAGATTCCTCAATGGAATCTTTCATCTGCAGAAGCTGAGTGTCCTTTGCTGCTAACTTTATGGAGAGTCTACTTCCAGACACAGTGAATGGCAACACTGAATAGCCACGTTAGGAACCTGGGGTGGTGCAAATGGCTGCTGAAGAAAAAGTGGTGGTTAGATTCCATCCAGAGGCACCTCCGAAGAAATGCCCACGACAAAGGAGATCTACTTCAAAAGATCAGCCATTGAAAACCTTATGGAGCACAGTTCCACTCTGACACTGTGGGTCACTGTGAGTCATAACTAATTCAACTGCAACTCTCTCCCTCTCTCATCCCCTACATTTTGACAACCAAGTCCTGATGAAAGTACCTCCAAATGATCTCTCAAGCTCTCCCCTCATCTCCTATACCTCATCCCATGTGATAGGTCCAGTACACAACAACTGCAATGGTACAGACATGCCACAACTATACTACCATGGACTGATGAGAGCACAGCGGGTAAATGAAGACCCTCACTAATCAGACAGAGCCTGAATTGTTGGAAGACGTTTTCCCTCTAATCTGTCTTCTCCACCAGAGTGATTGACCTAATTTGCAAACCCAATAATACTATTCACATGCTTCAAGTTCTCCAATACCTCCTTAACTGCAGAGCAAACTCCCTAGCTAGCTTTATAAAACCCTTCCCAGGCTGGATCTCACTGTTCTCTAAGTATGGCTCCTGCCACTTCCCTTTAAGCAACCTTTGTCCCAGCCACACCAAACTAACTGTGAACCAAGAATAAGGTATGTTGCCATGGTCTCTTCACAAAGTGCAAGTGCCTTGTTCTTTGTGGCACCTAATGAAGTCCTCTTGACTTTGGTTCAAACACAACTTAGATTCCTTTGTGAAATCTTCCCCTTTGGGTCTCACCTATATCCCACACAGCCCCATTATGGTCTGCATCTCATTACTTTATACTTTGTTGAACTGTCTGTTTCTTGAGTAGGCTGGGGGCCATCTCTTATAACCTGTGTGCCCCTAGCACAGAGCCTGGCACACAATAGACACAATGAGATGCTGAATGCTTGATGGATGAACTGAATGGTTGAAGGGTGGTCCTCAAGGCAGAGAAGGGACTGAATAAACTCTCACAATCCCTATCTACCCAGGAGTCAGCGGTGATGGACGTGTTGTCCGGGACTCAGCATGCATAGAACAAGGCAACAGCTGTCACTAACCTCGCCGCCTCTTTTACTTTTTGAGTACGTTTTGACACACCCAGGAATGTTTTTGGATACACAGCGTTCGTGGACAGTGTATTTACAATCTGAAAGAAAAAACAAACAAAAAACCCCCAAAACAACAATGAGGAGAGTGCTTGTATGCTTATCTATGAAAATTCCAGCCACCTCCCAACTCAACAAGGGCCCGTGCCTCCCTCCTAGTGGCCAGACAGGGGTAGGAGACCTATGGAGACAGCCTTACTTATGGAAGGAAATCCAACACAATCTCTAGTTGTTCGCTGGGAAGATAGTTCACAGTTATGTCCCAAATATCCTTTTGCCCCCTCCCCCTTGAGTCCACATCACACTGCCTTCCACTGTGGGCAGTGAATGAAGCAGGAAAGAGCGCCAAAGATGCCTGTCACTTAAGGGGAGGATTAGAGGTCAGGCCATCGACTGGCACAGATTCCGTGTCAGGGATGCTAATCACTGAATGGAAAGAGCAGAGATTTTTGGAGTTAGGCCTTAGCCTGAGTTCTGTCTCTGCCGTTTGTAACTAACCATATGCTCTTGGGCCAACTGCTTCACTTCTCTGAGCATCAGCGCTTTCATCTGTAAAGTGGGAATGAAAGTGCCTCTCTTGCAGGGAATTTGCAAGATTTAATGAAATAATTTATACAAAACACCATGCATCTGCGTCAGAGTAGCTATTCTACAAATAGTAACAATTACTACTATTGCTTAAGGAGCTCCGATAGTATAGTGGTTACAAGTAGGGTTGCTAGCCTCAAGGTTAGCAGTTTGAAACTACCAGCCATTCTGCGAGAGAAAGATGAGGTTTTATGCTCCTGTAAAGATGTACAGCCTTGGAAGCCCTATGCAGAGTCGCTATGAGTGGGAACCGACTCCTCGGCACATAACCACCACCACCATTACTGCTTATGACTATGCAAACAGCAGTAGTTCACAAGTCTAGAACTTAAAAGGAATGGCATTTAGGCTATAAAGAGTTGGGTGAGAGCTGGATTTGAATGGATGCTGCAAAGACCAATAGCTTTGAAGCTATTGAGGCTTGCTTTTGATAAACACTGGGCTCAGCTCCACTAAGAAGACTTTTGTAGCTCAAGTCACTTGCTGGCTAGCTCACATGTGCATGTTGAATGAGACACTTTGGTGACCTGAACTGCATCCATGGAGTCTCCTTGCAGCAGCAGCTGAGTGTTTGTGGGTTCAGGCTGAGTGTCTGCTGTCTGTATAATGAGGTGGTGGCCAGGACTCTCTTCACCCAGAGCCTGGTCCCTGCACAGCCTTCTCACTGCGTCCTTCTCCACTTGCTCCCCACAGCCACCTTCTTTCCTTCCTCACCCCTTCTTTCTCCCTTCTCTTTCATCTGTTCTCTTCTCCCCTTTTAAAAACACTTATATGTGTGTTTTTCCCCTTCCCTTTGACTTTCCTAAGTGGATCTTAAAACAAAATTTATGTATCATTTTAATTTTCATTGCATTTACAGAACATAGTTTTATGTTGCTTATTAATTAAAAAAAAAAAAAAAGATAAATGTTTGCTAGCAAAACTCAACCAAAATCAGTACGAGATGTACTTTAATTATATATTGCCCCTTAGTAGCTTCTTTTCCTAGGGCGGCCGTGTCCCCAGATAGAACTCCATCAATAGGCTAATCCTTGTCCATTTGCTGTGGGTAGAATAAAAACAGGACATGGAAGTCGTGTTCTACTCCCTACTGCTGGAACACTACGGGGGACTTCTCCAGCTAAATTTTTTCTGGAATGGCTCAACCATGTGCAAAACAGACACAGATAGCACCCAGAGGGAGTGGGGTGTGAAGGACATTTACTCACAGACGCAGCACAGGCCTTGCTTCCGAACGCCCATCAGCATGATGTGGCAGAAGTTGCAGTAAGTCAATTTCTTAAAATGCTTCAAGGTCCAGGCATGCCTCCCATCCCCCTTGGAGTTCTGCAGGGGCAAAAAGGGGTGACACACTGAGCGCTAGGTAAAACTCTTCTCATAGTTGGAGGACAAGATACTCTGTACTGTTTTTAAGGACTCCCTTATAATAAATACAGATTTAAACAAAGTTCTCTCTGTGTGTTTTCCAAAATTAGCAAATAATAAAGACTAGGAATATCTGAGTGGAAAGTGGGAACTGGGGATGATAGAATAAGCTCTCTCCTACAGAGCTGGTAATGAGACCTGGTGGCGCGGTAGTGAAGCGCTCAGCTGCTAACTGAAAGAACTATGGTTTAAATCCACCAGCTGCTCCACTGGAGGAAGATGCGGTGGTTGGCTTCTGTACAGATTTACGGAAAACCCTATGGGACACTTCTACTGTGTCTTATAAGGTTCACTCTTAGTCAGAACTGATTTGACAGCAACGAGTTAACTGGTGGAAGTATAAATTAGAACAAATTTTTTGGCAAACAATCTGGAGATGTTGCTGTTTGTCCATCCATCCATCCATCCTTCCTTCCTTCCTTTATCTTTCTATCAGTCTAATGTAATCTAAAGATCCTTTAAATGTTTATACTCTGACTTAAAAGTTTCCCTTCTTGGACTCCTTCCTACAGTCATAATTTTTAAATGACACATTAGCATTTTTGTGCTCTGTCAGATCTTCAACCTAGGATTACTTAATATAACAAAAAGCTGGAAACATCCTAAAGGTTTCAAAATTACCAAAAGGTTAATTGTGATATATCCATATGATTTAATGTTGGGCATCAGCCAAAAAGATATTTGTAAAAATATCTAATGGTATGGAAATATGCTCAAGATACAATGCTAAGTGAAAAAATAGAATACAAACTGAGTATTATGATCTCAGTTAACATAGTAAAATCTTTGATGGGAAGAAATTTCATCAAACTATTAACAGAGATTTGGCTATAGCTGGCAGTACTAAGGATGTATTTTATTTCCTAATCTCTACTTCTGGATTTTCCAGAATGCATATGATCAAGAGAAAACAGTAAAAATACTGTACTCCTCTTAACAACTTTCTGCAGGATAAAGATAGGCAGGAATTTACAGCCTCCGAAACCCTCTAAGGGTCACTATGAATCAGAATCAACTCCATGGCACTAACAACTTATAACTTTCCAGGCCATTAGCACCATACCATGAGCACTTTCCCACACTATTATCTGCTCACAGGTAAAACAGAAAAGCAATAAAGACACAGAGGGTTCAACATTTCCTCCTGACTTGGCTTAACCACGGAATAATCCTTACCACCATCATGCAATCATACATCTTCTGTGGAACCTCAAACCTGCTGCCTTCCAGCCTCTGGAACACAGCTTGGCTGAGGCTGTAGTTTCAGGAACATCCCTCCCCACATACGCTGTCCCTGAACCTTCCTCATAGGCTCCATCATAAGAGTAAGCCTCTTGATTGGTATTTCAAACCCACTGTCATCAAGTTGATTCCAGCTCATAGTGAGCCTGTAGGACACAGTACAACTACCCCACAGGGCTCCTAAGTCTGTAAGTCTTTACAGAAGCAGACTGCCAAATCTTGATCCTGGGGAGTAGCTGGTGTATCCAAAGCGCCGAGCTTTAGGTTAGCAGTTGAGTGCTTTAACCACTGTGCTACTAGGGCTCCTTCTTGGCTGGTATTAAGGGCACTAAAAATGACTTTAAATAGGGTGGGGAGTGTTGGCAGTTAGGTGCATAGAGTTTAATAGGCAGGACTTCGGGTCTAGTTTTTACTTCTGAGCAACTATGTGCTTGGGCAGATCATGGCAGCAGACACATTTCTGTGCCCAGATGCGTCTGCAGGTCTCTAGAGGAACTCGTGTTCTTTTCCAAATGCTGGTCTCCTCCTCTGGGCGCAGTGAAGCTCTTTTCTTCCCTTTATCTCAAAAGTTGCTTCTTCCAAATAGAAGTCATTTTAATCTATTGTTGTTAGGTGCTGTTGGTCAGTTCCAACTCACAGAGCAAAATACTGCCAGTCCTGTGCCATCCTTCCACTTGTTCCTATGCTTGAATTCAGTGTTGCTGTCATTGAGGATCTTGCTCGTTTTCACTGACCCTCTAACTTTACCAAGCATGATGCAGGACGCCCTTCTCCAAGGACTGCTCCTTCCTGATGACATGCCTAAAGAATCTGAGATGAAGTCTCACCATCCTTGCTCTAAGGAGCATTGTGACTGTACTTCTTCCAAGACAGATGTGTTTATTCTTCTGACATCCATGGTGTGTTCAATAGTCTTCACCAACACCATCATTTACATGTGTTGATTCACCAACTGTCCTTTCCACTGTCCAGATTTTGCATATATATGAGGTAACGAAAAATACTCTCCACTTTAGTAACTGGCCTCACTTACTGATTAAATGATTCATCAAAAAACTCATTGGCTCATTCCATCAACAAACATCTACCTCAGGAAATTTTTTTTCAAGAATTACATGAAATAATATTAAGTAAACTCTGAATACAGTGCTTGGCACATTGCAAACATTAATTAAGCTCTTACTTGATGTCAGATACAGGGAATACAAAAAAATAACTAAAGAGTGTTTTCTCATGTGTAAAGAATTAGATTTGCTCCTATTCTAGAAATAAAGACTCAGCAAGTTATGTAAATAGCACAGTAAGTGAATAAACCAGTAGTTAAACTAAGTCCCTTGCTGACCTCAGAACCCATGTTCTTCACCGAAACTAGGGTTTTCCTTTAGGGACTATCTTGGACTGAAGGCAAATTGCAACAGTCTTCAGCAGACCCAGCCCTTCACAAAGCCCAAAGGACTGTTGTTTTATCTGAAAATACATCTACTAGCTAAAGGAAGCAATTAGCTGACCCCTCCCCTCCTTTCTCTGCTATTGTTGTCATAGAAACAGGATGAGAAACACATGAGTCTTGGCTTGGGCTAAAGTGAAATGTCTGCTTGGGTTGTAGCACCACCATGTGGCTCTTTCATTTCTGCACATTAGAGGCTATAGAACCAGGTTGTTGTTAAGTGCTGTGCAGTCGGTTCCCACCCATAGTGACCTTGTATAAGGTTTCCTAGGACTGGTTGGTGAACTTGAACAGCGGACCTTTACAGTTCAAACCAACTTTTCAGTCCAGCACATAAACCCACAGTGCAACACAAGGACTCCACTTAGAAAGGGGTGGGGAAACTTTTTTTACTGCTAAAATTGATAATATCATTCGCGGGCCATTCAAAACAATCTACTTAAAAATTTTTGGTCAACATTGAATTAACTCACCTCTAATGTGTCATGGTCGCACTGAGTTGGAACCGACTCCATGGCATACCACCACCACTAATGTGTCATGGAGTCCTGGTGTGGCGATGTGGGTTAATGCACTGGATCACAAGGTAGGTTTGAACTGCAAGGCTGGCAGCTCAAACTCACCAGCAGATCCTTGGAAACCCTCGCTATGGGTCGGAAACCACCCGATGACACTTAACAATGTAAGCTCTGTTTGAACCGCAAAGTTAGTGGTTCAAACTCACCAGCCATTCCTTGGAAACCCTTTTTAGGGTTGCTATGAGTCAGACCCTATTTGAAGGCACTTCACAACAATGACAACAATGTGACAGCTGGAACCGTGGTTGCCTTGGCAAGACCAAACCAAATGGTTTCAAGGGCCTTATACAGCTCGCTGGAGTCCTGGTGTGGTGCTGTGGGTTAATGCGCTGGACTGCAAGGTCGGTTTGAAGAGCAAGGTTAGTGGTTCAAGCTCACCAGCCACTCCTCGGAAACTCTATACATGGTTGCTATGAGTTGGAACGGACTCTACCACACTTGACAACAACACACAGCCCTTGAGCCAGACGTTCCCCATCCCTGCATAGAAGGTGGGAGTCATGTTCTTCCTTATGAGTTTTGGGGTTTGTGTCGCCGTTAGAATATCACACAGAGATAAATGACTTCCTGTGTATTACATTCAGAGGTCCCCAGAGTTTCAGTGGCTGGATGTGGGTTTTGAAAAAAGCAAGCAAGTAATAGAACCTTCAAAGCATTGAAGGCTACTTGCTGTGGAATACAGTGCATGCTCGCCCAGGCTCATCTGACAGGCAGTTTTCCTGGAGTCCTACCCCTTGATCTCCCACTTCTTGAATAGAGAACATATTAAATGTTAAAATTTTAGAATTTAGTGCATGCTTAAAACAAATGCACAAAGCTTTTGATTAATTAAAACTAAATTTGCACACGATTTTTGTTTGCAACTTCTTGTGTGAGCGATGGTTTGCCACCAGGTCGATTGGGCACATTTGGGAAAATATTGAAGAAATGGACTAGCTTTCCCACCTCTAGCCATAGAACAGAGGATCCCTCCACGCAAAGTGGTACTTTAGTCTTCAGTAGAGAAAATAGAAATTGGGTACTGGTGAGTAAAATGTCCCATCTCTATTTGCATGCTTCAGAGAAAGAAAAGGTATTTTGGAGTAACACCCAAGCAGAACTTCCATCTTTGACCCAAGTATAATCTTGAGTGAGTACTGTTAGAAGAAACTATCTTAATTATCTTTGCACCCTTAGGTCTGAGCCTTTGTGGATACACAGTAACTTGCTGGTATATTGAATAAAGTGTCTGATACTACTGGGTATGGGAGTGGCCTCTGCTACCAACTAGGCATGTGTATTCAGGTATTTTACTTCTCTCAGCCTCAGTTTATAAAGCTGAGGAGATGGACCTGAGGATTTCAAAGGTCTTTTCTAGCTCTGATTTTTTATAGAGCTAAATTGGTGTGGTGCTGTGGATCAGCACTGGACCGCGAACCATGAGGTCGTCAGTTCAAACCCACCAGCTGCTCTTCAGAAATACTACATAGGGTCGCTATGCGTCAGAACTGACTTGACAATACTCATCAGCAACAACAACAAATAACAAGAAGAGAGTTGTGCATGTTGCTTGATTTCTATTCAGCGCTGGAAGGAACTAGGAGATGACCACAGAATTCTTAGTTTTTGAGTGCTAGAAATGAAGGCTCAGCATTAGTCCCGAACTGCAGATGGAGACATTAACGGCAGTCAGGTAGAGGTCAGCTCAGCTGTCCTTCCTGTTCTGTTCCTCTCAGTGACATTTCAGTAATCGCCAAGAGGTGCTATCACACACAATCTGTGAGACTGTCCTGGTAATTACTTAATGTCACCATTTGTGCTTCCAGTGTTAATCTTCTTACCTCATGCATGGAGGCTAGTCCACTTGGTAAATAAACAGAACCTGCTGCGTCTGACTATGTTGAACACTGATTCCACATTAATCTCTTCACGTACCCTCTCTTTGACTAAATGGAGAGATTTCTCTCACATGCTCTGAATTTTCTTTCCTTTGGACCTCTGGGCCTTTGATCAAGCTACAAACTCTCTCTTATGTCATCTTCTACTAGCCAAATCATGTCCATCTTTGAGAGCCAGATGAAATATCCTCCCAGGCTCCTACAACCTGGTCTTCATTCGTAAGAAAAGGAAATCAAAATCCCACACGTCCTTCAGGAAATCCATACCTTCTAAGGTTCCTCCCTGTTGGTCTTCACTCCCAAGCATGGGGCATTAGAAAGTGTAGGATCTTTGGAGTTAGGCAAAGTTGGCTGTTTTGTCAAATAAGATACCAATCATGAAAGCTTCCCACCAAGGACCAGTCTTTCTTCCTTCTTTCTTTCCTCCCTCCTTCTTGTCTATATCCAACTCTCTTAGCATTTGTAAGCCTAATTTGTAGGAAAGATAGAATTCTTCCTTGAGTTTTTTGGTCCTTGTTGAGTTTAAGCTTCATGAGGGCAAATATTGAATCTTTGTGCCCTGTTACAACACTTATAACAGTAACTTTTATTTAGTAATAATTTAGTAAATTTCTGTTGAATGAATGAATATGTTTTGACACTAATAGGTGAAAAGGAATAACAACAGAGAGGAATTTCCAGCTGGTCTAGACTACATGCTATATTCATTGGGAAGTCTGGAGTAGAAGCCAAGTCTATGTGTAGACACTGACTTCCACATGGAGCTTTTGCAAGTCAAGAGATCTTTGAACTCAAGCTTGCTGACTTACAGAGTCGTCCATACCCAGGAGGACCAGCAATGGAATGGTAGTCATCCCTCCTTGGACCCATTCCTTTAGAGACACAAAGCCGTCCTTGTCACAGTCCATCCCTTGCAACATCTCCTTCAAAATCTGTGGAATCCAAAGAGCAACAAATGTCTGTTTTCACCTTTGACTTTTCTGCCCACCTTGGTTTTCTCTTTCATCCTGCATTATGTTTTGGGTTTTGCCCCTTTCTCTTTTTATTTTGCGTGAACAAGAGACTATGAACAGTGAGGGAGGAAACTGAGAATCAGAAACCAAGGGTCCAGGCCTTAGTCTGCACCAACTTGCCTGTGTGACCTTGGGCAAGTCACCTAACTCTCTAGGTTCTGGTTTGTCCATATGTAAAATAATGTTGCTATATTTGCAATACTATAGTAAGGATTAGAGAAAATGTATGTACAGTTTCTAGTACAATACCTGACACATACGAGCCCCAATATGTGATTATGGTAACTAGTATTATCTGGTGATTGAGGAAAATCTCTAAAATTCCCTCTATCTTTAACTTCTTTGATCTAAAATCCCTGTTGTAAAAATTTAGCTCTGTAGGAAAGAATAGGGGGAATTCTTAGCTCATTACATCTACACTTTTCCTGCTGCCTACAATTTTTCCTATCCAAGAAGCGGGAGGTGAAGCAGTAGGGCCTCAGAGAAGCTGCCCATAAGAAGATAAGTTTGGGAGAGCCTGCATAGTAAACACTGGCATCCAAGTCCAGCAGATGCCCCAATCTCATTATGGAAGCTCACTTGGAAACTACCCCTTGCTCTGAAAACTCACAGGTCTTAGCTCCGTGGGATCCCACTCCAGGTACTGGGCAACATGAAGCATCTGGTTGACAATGAGCTCCATCTCCTAGAAAATAATAGGGGGAGAAACCAAATGAAGGTGTGGTTTTAACCAATGCCAGTAGGAAGATAAACAGGGCTGAGTGAGAGTTGGATACCATACATTTTCATTTTACTAGGCATTCACCATTTGTTCCTACTCCCTTTGCTTCTGCCTTGACCACAAAACTCAGTGGAGAGAGACACTCATAAGAAGTACAAAGCACAGATAAGCCTGAGATCTCCTTGCCCTAATTCTGTCCCTTAACTAGGAAAATATAGAAAGATGCACTCTTGATTTCTCTTTTACTATGCTTATTGTTATTGCTAAGTGACATTGAGTCGGTTCCAACTCATAGTTACCCTGTATAGGGTCGACTCATAGTTACCCTGTATAAGGTTTCTGAGGAGCAGCTGGTGGGTTTAAACTGCTGATCTTGTGGTTCACAGTCCAGTGCTGATCCTACAGCATCTCCCACAAATACAAACCACTTCTTATCACTCCTCATCCTCACAGCTTTAGCAATTTGGGGATCCATTTACATCTCTTAGTTGCCAGCCAGTTTCAGCTGGATGAAAGGCTACTACTGTATTAGTCTTTGTTGCTGTTGTTGTTAAGTGCCATCCAATCCACTTATCATGACCCTATATAGGGTTTCTGAAGCTATAAACCTTTACAGGAGCAGAAAGCCTCATCTTTCTCCTGTGGAGCATGAGGTAGACTCAAACCACAGACTTTGTGGTTCATAGTCCAGTGTTTATCCTACAGAGCCACAATACTCCCATAGTGGTCTTAGCTCAGGTTTGTAATTTAGATTTAATTTGGATCTCACCTGTTTCCTTTGTCCTATGGTGGACTCCCGGTGTGGCACTGTAGGATCAGCACTGGACTGGGAACCATAAGGTCAGAAGTTCAAACCCACCAGCTGCTCCTTGGAAACATAGTACAGGGCCTTTATGAATCAGAACATGGTCCAGCTCTGGCTCCAGGATTCCATGAGTAGGAAATGTATGTTTGCCTGATGAGTGAGCTGTTGGTCCAAGGCCAGGATCCATATAAAACCTCAGAGAATAAATGGATGCCAGAGGCCTGGTGTGGCACTGCAAGATAAGCACTGAACCATAAAGTTGGTTTGAACTGCAAGGCCAGTGGTTCAAACCTACTAGCTGCTTCTCAGAAATCCTAATGAGTGGGAACCAACTCAATGGCATTTAACAACAACAACAATCAGCCAGAATGCTCCTTAGAAGCCAGGATGGTGAGACTTTGTCTCTCATACTTTGGACCTTTTATCAGGAGGGGCCAACCCCTGGAGAAAGACATCATGCGTGTTAAACTGTAGGGGCAATGAAAAAGAGGAAGACTTCAACAAGATGAACTGGGACAATGGCAGCAGCAATGGGCTCAAATGTTAACAATTGTGAGGCTGGTGCAGGACTGGGCAGTGTTTTATTTTGCTGTACACGGGATTGCTATGAGTTGGAACCGACTGGACAGCACCTGAAAACAACAACAACAGTTTATCGGTGCAGGGAGAGCCCCAGTGGAACATATGTGAGCTTAGAAGACATTTAGTGTCAAATCTAGCATCTCTTGGTTACCATTTAAGATGTTTATAGCAAGATTGCTTTGGTAACACACTAGTGGACTGAGGAAGAGCTCAAAATTGTTACCTCTAATAGGATGAATGCCAGATCAGAATAAGCAAGGTAAATTTCAACAGGAATTTAAAAAAAAGTACTTCATTTAAATTTTAAAAATCCATCGTGAAATTATAGAATAGAGCAATAGAGGAGGATAAAGACGTGGGAAGAATGAGAGAGACAGAGGGTGGCACTTGGTAGAAGTTCCAGTGGGAAAAGCTGGTGAACTTTGTTCAGGCTAAGATTTAATGAGAATACAATGTGATTCAGGAGTTAAGAATTAGACTTGTTCTCACAAACTTAAAACTAAGCTCACTACCATTGAGCTGATTCCCCATTGAGTTGATTTAGCAACCTTGTTTAGGGTTTCTGAGGCTATAAATCTTTACAGTAGCAGAGAGCCTCATCTTTCTACCATGAAGTGACTGGTGGGTTTGAATTGCTGACCTTTTGGTTAGCAGTCCAGTGCTTATCCTACAGCGTTACCAGAGCTCCTTTTAGACTTTATCTGCTCTTCTTGTGTTAAGTGCTGAAGAGTTGGTTCAGACTCATAGAGACCCTGTACAGGGTTTCTGAGGAATGGCTGGTGAGCTTGAACTGCTGACCTTGAGGTTCAAATCGGCTTTGAAGTCCAGTGCATTAACCTGCAGTGCCACACCGGGACTCCAGACCAGGGCTGTGTAAATAGAAGCAGAGTAGGCAGATCTCAGGAAGAACTAGTTCTGCTTATGTTTCCCTTTGTCAGGGCCTATCTGAATGTTTACAGAGACATAGAGTAGTGACTTCAGTTCTGTGTGCGATACTCTAAGAAGAGCATTGACAAACATGTTTAGTACAAGAAACTGTAGGAACTGAGAATTTTAGTTGGAGAATGTTTTAGGGGACATGTGAAAGTACCTTCAAACATTTGATGTTCTATAGTGTAGAACTGTTATTTAATTTGTCCTGGTAAAATACTGAGGGCAGAGCTATACTATTGGATGGAGGGAAGGGAGGAGTTGAGGGTTGGCCAATTTTGGTCATCCTATTGTTTTTGGGCAGGGCTTTGAACTGGTTAAATCCAGTTTGACCCCCTGTTGAGAATTTGTGTTTCCACCCTACATATACTGAGTTGAATTCTACACATATGAATCACGTGGGAATCGATAAGATCCCCATTCTTGGGAATGTTCAAAAAGAGACTGTGAGTCCATTTACCAGGGATTCTGGACCAATGTTAAATTTGATAACTCTTCTGAGCCTTGCTTCATTCTCCCAGTCTTACCTTTAAAATATATCCAGAATTTAATCACTTTGTATCATCTCCCAAACTTCTACTTTGGTGCAAGTTATCATCACATGTTACTTTGGTTGTTTCGACAGCCTCTTCACTGGTATCTCTGGTCATGTTCCTACAGTCTAGTCTCAACACACGTACGTCTATCATGCCATTCCTCTGATCAAAACCTCTAGTGGTTCCCTATTTCTCCAGAGCTATAGGGCCTTCTATGTTTTGCCCCATTATTTCTTTGACACCCTTGCCTGTCAGTCACCCCATCACATCTGCTCATTCATTCTGTCGGTCACACTGGTGTCCCACTCAATCCTCCCATACAACAGGAGCCCCTCAGGATCTTTGCACTTGCTTTACCTCTGTCTAGAAGGTTTTCCTCCTAGTAACTCCCAGACTCACTTCCTTATTCCTTCAAGCCTCAGTTTAGATGTCAACTTCTCAGGCAGCTCTTCCTTGGCTCCCCTGGTTAAAACTGCTACTCTCTCCAACACTTCCTTTTCCTCTTTTATATTTTCCTTTAGCACACATCTTTATCTAGCACACATTTACTTATTTATGCAATTATATCTGTGCTTGCACGAAAATAAAAACTTCACAAGGGTGTGGATTTTTCTCAGTGGCTGCAGCAATGTACCCCAGCATTTAGAATAGTGCCTGACACACAGTAAGGATGTGTTACCCAAATGTATGAAAGTCTATGATACTCTGATTGTTCCCTAGAATGACCCAACCTGTAGCATTGCAATGTAGCTGTAAGATTTCCATAGAGGCACTCTCCCTTTAAAGACCCTGATTGGTCCAGTTCGTCTACTGGATTTGCTCTCGTCCATCCTTCCTTAGCCCCATTTACCTCAACCTCAAGTCTTTCTATTGGTGAGTCCCATTTCTAGAATTGTCAGCCATGAGACAGGGTCTATCTGTTTCATTTTTTTTCTCCTCTCTGCCTTCTTCCTTTCTGTATTTCTTCATATTACACAATCCTGACCTATCCCTATCTATTCTTGAGGTGCAGAAGCGTTCTTAGGGAAAAGGGGATGGGATCTTGTATTCAGAACAGAGAGGCCAGACTCCTAGACCTAGTGCCCTGGGGCATGAGAGGAAGCCCAAGAGCACCAGCAGTAAGTAACCTTCTTCCTCTTATCCTCTTGCTCGCCCCTATCCTTTTCTCCCTTACTCTTAGAGTCCAGCAGGAAATTGCAAAGAGAAATTCTGAACAGACTGGGAAAGTAAACTAGGTGAAATACTAAAGTATCTCCCCATTCTGACATTTTAAGATCCCAGGCTTCTGGAATGAAAACGCTAGTTGAGGTGACTCTTCTCAAGGCTGGCTCTTTGGAAGCATAAAGCAGAGAAGTTCTTCAGATTATCTGCAGCCTTTATCAGGACATTTCTATTCCTATAAAGATGGAACTGAGAATTTTCATATTTTACTTCTAACAGCTCCCTCTCCCTCCCCACAGCCTTTCTTGGATCCAGGAGGGATATTTGGAGAGAAGTCTTACCGCTTGGTCCAGGAGACCATTCTCATCCGAATCATAGAGATGAAACATGACTGCAAGAAACACAGAGGAAGTTAGACTTGTAGTGTCCTCCAAGAACCAGGGGACAAGCTGAGATTTTGATGTTGCCAAGTACTTAGACTCATTATGGTCATCAGCTGACTCACCCTCCAACGTACAGAGCCTGAGTTCTTTACAGAGGTGGTGGGAAGAAAGAGGAGAATCAAGCCATCAGGACCATCTAAGCAATAACTGTGTGGGTGGAGAACTCGAGGTCAGGAGTGTGAGTTGCTGTAGAACATGAATGCTTGTTAGTTTCACTGGACTACACTTAAAGCAAATGCCCACGGATGACCGCGAGTGGCACCAGAAGTACAGATGGGTAGTACAGTCTCTACTGAATGTGGAAAGCTTTAAAGGTAGGCAGACTGGCTTCAAAACCTGGCCCTGCCTCTTACCACCTCTGGGTGTCAAACAAGCCATTAATATCTTTAGACTCAGTTACCCCATCTATAAAATGAAGATTATAATAGTTTCTTTCTCTTAGGGTTGCTGTGAGGATTAATATGTAAATAACAGGTTGCATCTACAGTGATTGGAATGTAAAAAGCGTTCAATATATAAACAGTATTTCATAGCGCAAGGTACTCTTTTAAGTAATTATTGTTGTTATTCAGTGCCTTGAAGTCAGTTCCAACCCATAGCGACCCTGTATAGGGTTTCCAAGGAGCGACTGGTGGGTTTGAACCACAGACTTGGAAGTTCAAACTGACCTTGTGGTCGAGTTTTTATGCCTCTTTTCATAAAATGTCAAGATGCTATTCAGAAACTTGCTCTACTGTGTTCTAGATGCAGGGAGGTGATGTAGGATAAGGAAAGTGTGGGAGAGAAATTTGGGCAAAAGGTAAAATGTTTATTTAAGGTACTGGAAATCTGCATTTTGTTCAAATAAAAGGCAGCACTCCTGTCTGTGAACTGGAAGGAGAGCAGAGCTAAACATTTTTTTGTTTTCCTCCTAGCCCTTAAAACCCTTCATCAGGCCTGCCCTCTCTTTGAAGATCCCCCGGAAAGATCCTTCTTTGATGCAACCATTGTGGGTTTCTCAGCACATACCCACATGATCATGCTTTTCTGGTTAAGCTGCCTTTGTGTCCTCATTTCTTCGCCCCTGGTTGGAGTAGAAGTTATTCAAAGGAAGCATCATGATCTTTTGATGCTTTGTAATTCTGCAGAATGTTTAGGTCAGAGGCCCTCACTTGGTTGCATGATGAAGGACAGACCTTGCCCATTAACACTGCTTCACGACTCTGGGTCTCAGCAGCTCTACAACGCTGAGCTCTCTTTGGTCCATAGAAGCACCCTGCCCTTTAGCGGGCTTTGGAATGGTTCAGTTCATCTAGTGGACTTAGTCCCTTCATTCTCTGAATGAAGAGCAGAACTAGAAAGGCCTGGGTTAGCATCCTATATTTTAGCATGGAGACCTTGAGCAAGTCATTGAACCTTTCTGAGTTTCTGCTTCTTTCCACATCCAATGAGAATAATTGTATCATCCTTCTAGGATTGCTGTGAGGTTAAAATGAAACAGTTGCAGGCCCAGTGCTCAACACATATGAGGTGTTCAATGATGAGAGCTATTACTATTGCTCTTGCACTGGCAACAGGTAGGGTTTTAGACTATTCTTGCCAGAAAGGAACAGTTTTGGCTATTAAGGAGAAAATCCTAACTTTTTCAATTGTTAATATCAGGATGGGATTTGAATTGATTTAGTTTAGTAAGAAACACAATGAAAACTCTATAGGTCACACAGTCAAGGTTCTGTAACAAAAATCTGTAAGATAAAAAAAAAGTAAGCATAAAATAGAGGGGTAACCAGTAGATTAAGAGACTGAAGTATGAAGTAGCACAGTAACCAACAGTAATGTATAGATTCAAACTAAAACAATTAAAACTATATAAGATAATTGAGAAAATGTGCAGACTCATTAAATATTTGATAATAGGAAGGAGCCATTTTTAAAGATATGATAATGCTGTGGCTATATTTAAGACAAAGAGTCTGTATATTTTAGAGATAATGAGAGGGGTTCAAAAAGGTCTTGGGAAAATTCCATCATCTTTTAATTCCATTTAAAAAAGCTTTACTGCTGTTAACACCTCACATTTACAGGCGAAACTTTAAGCTCAGCTATTAAGAAAATGGTTTCCTTGTGTTTGGGGCAAGAGTTAACCTTTGCCAGGTTCTTCTTGCTAATGTTTATGTTTTGCAGACTAGTTACTGAAAAACCTCGCCTTTGCCACAATGTGTATGCTTTTCATTAATGTCGATTTAAGTTCCCAAGGAAAGAAGACAATGCATCTTCTTTTAAAAGGCCATGTCATCACCTACTTTAGAAGTCAGCCTGTGGACTGAGAGAGGCCAGCTAGCCCATGACTAGAGGGAGTTGTTTATGAGATTGCTGTCTGTTTTCAGCTACCTCGGACTTTCCTTTCTGTCACCAGCAATTGCTCTTCCTCTGAAGATAGGTTTTTTTGAAACTGACTTTAGTAGCACCATGAAACCAAGCTAAGCTCCCTTAATAAATTAACTAGTCCTTTCTCTAGAACTTAAAGACCTTGGGCTAGTAGTAGAGTGGAAACATGGGAATAGACTTTAGCAAGATAGAGGTTAATTAAACTCCACATCCTCTCTCACTGAATTGATTCTGACCCTAAAGAACAGAGTAGAACTGCTCCTTAGGGTTTCTGAAACTGTACGTTTTTAAAGGAGCAGACAGCCTCATCTTTCTCGTGCAGAATAGTGGTGGGTTTGAGTTGCTGATCTTGTGATTAGCAGACAACACTTACCACAATGTGCTACCAGCACTCCTTTTGTTGTTGTTGTTAAGCGCCCTTGAGTTGGTTCTGACTCATAGTGACCCTGTACAGGGTTTCTAAGGAGTAGGTGGTGAGATAGAACCACTGACCTTTCGGTTCAAACGGACATCGCAGTCCAGTGCATTAACCCGCAACACCACACCAGGACTCTAGGGCTCTTTTAGATGTCAAGAAAAATGAATTCCTTATAATCAGAATTGCTTGAGCCTGGAGTAGGGGAAGGAATGTCTTTGGAAAAATCTGAGAGGAGACAGAGATTGTAGGATTGGAGGCTTTCAGGAAGTCCTGCTAGCAAAGGTCTTGACCCTTGAAGAGACCCAAGGTGTTCTCAATACCAAGGTCTCAGATGTCCTAACCATTCTATTCAGGCTGGTACTGTGTCCCAGGATGGGTTCTAGGAAATGCTGCTTATACTACTGCTGGTGACAGAACTGGAAAACTTCCCCCAAGGAGACACACCCCTGATGCTAGATCTGTCTACAGCATGTTTAGGAATGGCGACCAGGACACTAGATCTTCCTACAGGGAAATGGATAAGCCTCTTAATAGGGCAAGTACTTACATTCGAGTTTATCCTGAGGTTTCCCAGTCTCCAGCAGGGACAGGTAACACACAACATCCTTCAGGTACACTGTTGGGGGCTCTGAGTCTGGAGACTGAACAGCAGGGATTCCCAGAGAGGTCGTGGCCACTTGGTCTTTAGCTGGTACTTGCTTCTCGGTGACCTTTGATTCTGTGATAGACAAAGGACAGCATCCAAGGACACTTGTTGTTTGGTAAACATTAAACCTCCTTTGTTGCCCCGGCTTCTTCATGATTGAGTTTTGAATTTTATACGGGTGTCTGCAACAGCTTTGGTGACCTAGAGATGATCAAATCAGTGGTTTTAGAGATCCAGTTTGTGGAATTCATACTATCTAAATGGACCGGTATATAACCATTTTAAGAGTCTATTTCCTTGTAGGAAATTCACCTGTATCTGTGAATTTTCAGAAAGTCTGACAGTGATTTTTAGTAATACCAATAGTCAATGTCATTTGGTCTGCTTTTGGAACACATCCAATTTGTGTAAGTAATCTTGGCTGGGGTTTCAAAATGATAAATGAACAACAGTTCATGATATACTCTCACAGAACTTCTCAAACACATTTAAAGATGAATAAAAATATGAATGTTCAAAGCAGAAAACTTGGATTGATAATCAATTAATTTCCAGAAATGTGGAAGAATTTTGCCTAGCTGCAAGACCAATCAATTAGACTTCAACACATGCAGAAAGTGGCTTGTCAGGCCACAGTGGGAGAGTAAGTTTTCCACTTAAAATCTTTCTTCTTGCAGGTAGAAAGCTATCTTTTCTACACTTTTTGTCTTCATGTTTAAAAATATGTTGTTGTTAAGTACCGTCGAGTTGGTTCTGACTCATAGCAACACTGTATAGGGTTTCCAAGAAGCATCTGGTGGGTTTGACCTGCCGACCTTGTTGTTCGCAGTCCAATGCTGATCCTACAGCACCACACCAGGAGTCTGTTCAGAAATATGTTGTTGTAGTTAAGTGCCATAGAGTCGGTTATGACCCATAGAGACCCTGTACAGGGTTTCCGAGGCTGTAAATGTTTACAGGAGCAGAAAGCCTCATCTTTCTCCTGTGGAACAGCTGGTAGTTTCGAACTGCTGACCTTGCAGTTCGCAGACCGATTTCTAACCACTACGCTACCAGAGCTCCTTATAAGGTCTATCAAATTGAAAAAAACAAATAAAGTTTCTGTAGAAGTGACTGTCACTCAGGGCAACCCTATGTGTGTGCATGTGTGTTCCATAGGGTTTTCAAGGCTGTGACCTTTTGGAAGGTTATTGCATTTCTTATGAATTGCCTCTGGGGATGATTCTAACCAACAACTTTAGGATGGTGGCTGAAAGCTTAACCATTTATGCCCAGGGATTTCTACAAAGTTTATACAGAAAACTGGACACTTTCACTTTCTTGTGAATTCTACTTTTTTGAGGCACTTTGAGTGCTCTCTACCTGTTCTCAGTCTCTTGACCTCTACATCCCTCAGAAATAATCTCTTCGTATCCAATGAAGGTGTGAAACTCACAGAAAACAACTAAGCAGGGAGGAAAAGGATGACTGGTAGTGGAAAAGCTAACTTAGATGCTTTAAGGCTAACAAGTAAAAGTGCTGGTGAGAGAGGGAGAGATAGAGGCAGCCCTGATACTAATGCTGGCTAGGCCAGGCAAAGTTAGCAGTACGCTCTCTAGTTAGACTACCTAAGAGTCAAGCAGAGGATGCAACCGACCCATTTCAGACCAGAAGAGTGTTGGATGAAAGCTTGCCAGGACTTGGGGGTTAGACTATGGATCTAAGAAAGGAGTTACTTTTCACATAGATGAATGGTGGGAGCAACTAAAGACTAAAGTGTGTCAGGAACATACTTTGTTGAAAAAAAACAGACAACCCATGATGAAGCCCATGAAACAAAGGTGAAGAATAAGGAAAGAAGGAAGCTTTCTCCTGCAATCTCAGAGGAACAGGCCTTTGACTGCAATTTCCTACTGGTATAAGCTCCTCATAGGCTGCTAGAAGATCTAACCTCTATTAAACAGGAGCGGGAAGCCTCAGTGGTAAACAAGTTGAAATGAAAATACAATAGGGATGAAGGAAGAAATAGGGTCACTGAGATAGAGAAGGATTACAATGAAACAACACATGCAACAGAAGTACTGAAATCCTCCTGGAAGGAAAAATTATGGCAAAAGAAATTAATGATGTAAAAGACACACATGAGAAGTCCTTGGGACTGGGCACTCCATTATTCCTCAGATTACTGCTCTCAAGGAAATGAAAAACCCAGTTGCTGCAAAGTTGATTCTAGCACATGGTGACCCCATTTGTACTCCATGGGGTTTGCAAGGCTGTGGGTGACCTTTCAGAAGCAGATTGCCATATCTTTCTTCTGAGATGCCTCTGGGTGGATTTGAACAATAAACCTTTTTGGTTAGTAGTCCGGAGCTTAACCATTTGCAACACCCAGGCACTCTAGTTATTCTGTACTCTCAGAATTTGGTTAGTGTGGTGGCTCCATACGATAAGCACTGGACTGTGAACCAAAAGGTCCATGGGTCACATCTGCCAGTCATTCTGGGGGTGAAAGTTGAGGTTTTCTGCTCCCACAAAGATTTTAAGCCTTGGAAACACCAAACAGGGTGGCTATGAGTCAGAACTGATTCCATGGCACTTAACAACTACAACAGCAGGACACTATTATAGTGACTCAGCTGAAATGGAGTAACGGAGATCAGATTCCTCCCACCAAAATGAACCAAGTGAAAAACTGGACAAAAGGCATGAGGTAACAGTTCACAAGACACTGAACAGTAGGAGCACCAAACAGTGATTGCTAGGAGATGGGAGACAACTGAGGTGACTTTCTGTATTTGATATATCATACTGTTTGAAACGAGTTTCTAAGCTGCAGAACAGGCAGAGGGAACTGAGGAAAAGTCCGAGAGTCTCTCTGAGTTGAGGAGAGGGAGTGTAGGGAGTCTGGGGACCCCAAGGAGGCTAAACTTCACAAAGCAGAGCTGCACAGAAAGGAGAAGGCCTTCAGAATATCCCCACTGAGTAACAAGCAGAGTTCCTTTCACGTATTCAATTGAAGGATTCATCTTTCCAGCCTGAGAAACTCATGAAAACAAAGAGACTAAAGTTTTCATTGTTTATCCCATTTAGTCCTGGGTATTCAGGGCAGGTTGAATCATGCTTGTGCTGATATTCGGACAGTGACAGACTGCTTGGGGTTCTGAGCTGATGTTTGGACTCTGTGGAAGCCCCTCTCTGCTGTGATTGTGTGATTATGGATATACTCATGTGTCCACCTGGCTCTGTGGAAGCACTGTGGAAAACTTGAAAGGGATTGTGTTAAATCTAAACTTGGAGAATGATCTCATAGGTTCTAAATGGGCCAGATCAAATGAGAACCTCGTTTCTTCCAGAGGCCTTTCATTTGGGCAACAGAAAAGGGGTGGATTTTCCAACAGATGGCCTGATCTATGATTCCAGGACTTAGCTCTTCCTGGCTGGCAGAGGGCCATTTCTGTGGTGTTAGCCTGGCTCTACTTGCTTGTTTCTGATGAACAAGTGTATTTGATTAAGACATCCCTAAAGGGTGGCCTTACAGCAGGAGTGGGGAATGTCCAGCCCATGGGCCGTATAAGGCCCGCAAAATCATTTGGTCTGGCCCTGCTGAGGCAACTGTAGTTCCAGCCATCACATTAGGGGTAAGGTAATGAAATGTTTGACCAAATATATAGGCTAATTTTTAAGTTGATAATTTTGTGTGGCCCACAAATGATGTTACAAATTTTGGGAGAAAAAATGTTCCCCACTCCTGCCTTACAGGAGAAGGGTTTGTTTGCTTTCCTTTAAATCTCAAACCACAAAAGAAGCTGAAGAGATGCTACACACCTTCCTGTGCCAACTGACTGTCAGCCCTCTCCGTGGTTCCTATGGCAATTGGATAACTGACCTTTCATGATTTGACCACAAGGGAGTACCTGTCCCCACAGAAAAGGAAACGGTGTATCACAGATCACTTCTCCAGGAGGGAGTCTGAGTTTCTTACCTCCAGAACCACATAGGTTCTGGAATAAGCATGGTGATCAGCTAGCTAGTTAACCGGCTTCTACTAAAATGATCTTTATCTTTTCTCAAATACCACATTATGATATGAGAACATCACCAGTAAATCTTTTCTTGATATGACAGAAACTAAAGTCATAATAAAAAAAAAAAAACCTGCCTAGAAAATTTGGGGTCTTACGCAGTAAAATGTCAATTACTTGTGCGTAAATCTATCCAAGGCAATGACAATACACAGGAACAAAGATCTGACTCTCTAAGTCTTTGTATCTGAGGTTTCAGGAGAAATTTGGGAGAAAGAGAGTTCATAAATATCCTTTGATGCTCAATGGACACACTTGGAGCCTGAGGGTGCAAAGGGCCCTGAAGGAGATCTTGAAAGACCATGGTAAGTTAAGAATAGATCATTCTTCTGGAGAGTGGTCTGAATAATTCTTCATAATATTTATTGAGCATGTACTATGTGCAAGGCACTATTCTAAGCATTTTACACACATAGCTCACTTAACTTTCACATTAATGTTAAGATATTATTAGCATCCCATTTTACAGATGAGGAAATGGAGGCACAGAGGCATTGTTCAAACATGCCTAAGGTTACAGAGAAGATAATGATAAAGCTGGGAGTCAAACCCAGTCCCATCAGAGTGTAGACTTTATCATCCCATCCTGAACTAACCAAACTGGTGTCTTTACAAGAAGATGAACCATGAGGTCGCTTAAAAGAGACCATTGCTTCTTTTCAGTGTAGGAAGAGAGCAAGAGCTTTGAGGTTGGACAACTGTTGATGGAATCCTTGGCTCCATGAGGGCTTTCAGGCTGTTATCTTAAGGAAGGTCACACTAACAGTGTATAATCTCTTAAAACCTTATTTCCTCCTTTGGAAAGTGGCACAATTTGTGAAGGATAAGTGAAAGATGTAAAAAGCAGGTACCTGACAAATAAGAGATTTTAACAACAGTTTTAGCTGACTTCTTGCTTCTCCTCCCACCTCATTCAAAGTGGTGCATATGTATGCTGTCAGAAGTCAAACTCAGCATGGTCTTCCTTCTTGCCCTCCTGCTCTCCAGTCACCCACTGAATGAGTCATATGTAGCCATCTCTAAACACACACTGATCTCTCACCTACATCCCTACATACAAACACAAACACACCAATACTCACTCTCTTTACATCCATACTTCACCCACCCCTCCAAACTTCTTCCTGAGGAGGCTCCCCTCTCTAGCAGGCAGACCCATGAATTCAAGGTAAGCATCTCACAGTTGTTCTGACTCCTGTCCTGCCCCATTCCAGGAAGCATGAAGCAAGAACCTTCACTCAGTCTCAGAATCCCAGAGCACAAATGTGGCAGGGAACCCAAGGCTCTGAAGGCCTCAGAAGGACAAGATCTTATCAAAGGAGACCAAAGTGCTGGTGAGGCATGCCTACTTTTCTCCAAGGATGCAGGCCCATTGAAGCCTGGTATTCAAGACTTACCCATATCAGGGGCACAGGCTTCATCTGCTTTGGAAGCATTATCTGCACTCTGTATACTGGAATCTGGGGAACAAAAAGAAGATTTAAAGACCAGCCCATGTCCTCTACTCCTTAATGCAGTAGGTAGAAGATATTCCCATAGACTCTAAGTCACTTAGTTGTATCTGTATTGCTGGGTTCCTGTTGGTTGGATTCATACTCATATGTCTTCCCACTATAGTCCAAGTTCTAGGAAGACACTGATTGTGGTTAGCCCTTCCTCTGACACTCCCAGGCCTATTCTAGCCTGGGAACATGAGATGAATATGCTTCATTCATGGACCTCCCACCTTTGATGAAGGCTCTCTTCTCTCTACCATTCCTTAGCGATGCCTCCCCTCCCTCCACTTTACCCTATGATGTGCAGTGGCAGAGACTATTTGTCTGTATTCTTTTTAATGAGAGATTCATCAGAACCTGTGAGAAAGAAGTCCTAGTTCTTGATCTCCAGTCCCATCCCTAAAGCAAGGAGAGTTACCATGCTTAGGAGTCCTTTAGGAATGCAACCCCTGCTTGCGGCAAGGGGGTCAGAGCTGCAGAATTCCCCTCTATCTTGGGAGAAGTTGGTCTACGTACCTGGGCCATTGACCTCACTGTTGCTGGTCCCTTCCCTTGGATGGCCAGGGGTGTCTTGTCTGGGCTTTTGGCTGAAGGCCAGAAAGAGGTGTGTGCTCAGTGGCTGAGGAAGGTCCACCTTCAAGTATGCTCTCATGAACAGCTTGAAGACATCATAGCTAACTGGCTGAGAAAAGACAAAAAGGAGAAGGTTGGTGGCAAGAAGCCAACGGACAGAGAGGAGGGTGAGAAGGAAAAAACATTGGGGAGAAGGCAGGTGAGAGAAATGGAAGGAAGCAATAGGAAGCGGGGGAAGTGATGAGGCAGGGTTGACAAGGCCAGAAAGGTGAGAAAATGAGACGCACAAGGAACAGGGGACAGGATATAAGAAAGAAAATGCCCAGGGCTACATGTTAGGACTTGGTGGGGCACAGACTCAGGGAAGGCTTTTCAATATACTATGATGTGGTATAAATGTGGGAAGAAAGGAGGGTGATAGAGTGTAAGGATTGGAAGCACAGGTCAGGGCAGACGTCTCTGCCTCAGTCCAGGCCCATTCAAGGGTCTTAGCGCTAATTGACAGACTCCTGGTGTGGTGCTGTAGGCTCCGCACTGGACTGCAAACCACAAGGTCAGCAGTTCAAACCCACCAGGAAACCCTACACAGGGTCGCTGTGACTTGGAAACAACCTGATGACACTTAACAACAGCTCTAATGGTCAGGAACTAGGTTAGTGTAAGGAGCTCTGGTGGTGCATTGGGTTAAGCACAAGGCTGCTAAACTCAAGATCAGCAGTTCAAACCCTTGGGAGAAAGATGAGGCTGGCTTTTCCGTAAACATTTACAGTGTTGGAAACCCTATGGGGGCAGTTCTATTCTCTCTTATAGGGCAGGAATGGGTGTTGGTCAGTATCCTAGAGTTCTAGTTAAGAGGAAGATGGATGTAGATGAAAACATGCTGGCAAGAACAAATCTGTGGTATCTTGATTTTTCTCTTGTGCATTGAGGGATGTGAGTATTTCTGAGTTTTGCAGTTCAGACAATAAGAAAAGCCTGGAAAAGAAAATGGTCAGGGTTCAGTCCTCATTGTGGAAGAAATGCCTGGTCAGGTGATCCACTTCTGAAAATCAGCCAATGAAAACTCTATGGATCATAATGGTCTGATCTGCAACCAATCGTGGGTGTGGTGCAGGACCACATAACATTTCCTTCCTTTGTGCATGGAATTGCCATGAGTAGGGGGTGAGGGCTCAATCGTAGCAAACAACAGCAACATTCTCCATTGCTTTCATACCTATGATTTTCCCTGGACAAACCCCAAGATAATAAGGAAATGTGTGTCTGGCTCAGCAGCTTCTTAAAACATGTCCTTGAGAAGGCTTTAGGCACTGAGAGAAGAGCAGGAAGCCAAGAACAGAAGGTAGAACCAAGGGACATGCCAAAAACAAGAGCCTCTCCCTGCTGTGTCTCTCCCCGCACAGCCTGGCTTCTGGTCCTGGGCTCAGAGCAACCATGCCAGAAAGGGCTGCTGTACTCAGCAAACACTCAACAACAACAACAGTTTGCAGTGAGTCATCACTGGCTTGCACTTTGGCGGCATCCGATTCTTCATCAAATCTGCAGATGCTCCTGCAAATCATTTGAGGAAGCACTACTCCAGGGTCTGCTGTGCAGGCTTTTGTGAATAACAGCAGTCATGAGAATAAAAACCCTTTCTGTAAGCCTACTTAGCTCTTCCTTCAAAATATTCAGAGCATTTTAACTCCTTGTTTCTTCTGAAATATTTGGGAGTCTTGCCACGATCAGGGAAGATCCTGAATTGTACAATTAGAATTGGGATGTAAAGTTGAGGCCCAACAAAACAAGTGATAGCATCCCTAGGCCATCAGAAGCTCCCAAAGTCATTTCTGTTCAGTCCCAGGCTGGACTGTTTGGTACATCTTTGCAGAGTGGAGAAAGCCTGACTTGTTTGGACAGATGATAGTGCAGGTTCTTACCAGATTAAAGAATCTCAAAGCAAGAAGTTGACTCTCTTGGTATGGCATTGTAGGATAAACAATGGACTGTGAACCACAAGGTCAGCAGTTCAAACCTACCAGCTGCTTCTTGGAAACCCTGTACAGGGTCACTATGAGTTGGAACTAAGTTGATAACCATAACAACAATTTCTTATAGGAGCTGTCCGTCTCTCTCTGTTTCTTTTCTATCCCTGTGTTACATGTCTGTATTTCACTTTCTTCTAACCTTCTTTATCTCCATAGCTCATCAGCTCAGAATGTTGCTTCCATAGTTATCTTTTCCCCTTTTACCAGGACACAAAAGCAAACTCTCATCCTCCAACTTACCAAGTGTGGCCCTAGATTCACCTTTCCTGTCTGTCTCTGATTGCATCTCACAGTGTTTGTTTCTTTTCTCCCTGCAATGTTCAACATCCGTTATGCCAAAGAAATTGCTGCCCAATTGCCCATGCTTCTTCTCTTTTCCCTCAAATTTCTCCAAATGTACCACTGTAGCCTCCTCACCTCCTTAATTGCACTCAGTTTGGAACCTGGCCCATCATTGTTGAAACTGCTCTCTTGAAGGTCACAAATTCAATTCTTTTCACTTTAGATGCTCTCATCTTTGACTTTTCTGCCACATTCCACCTTCTCGTCTTGAATTTCTGTCTTCTATGGCATTATGCTATTTTGGTTCTCTTCCTTCTCTACTCTGATTTAACTGACTATATGCTGGTGGCATTGTTACTCATTAACTTGTTTCACAAGACTATTTTTGCATTGTCTTTTGCATTGAAATTACAATGTGGTTTTGAATATGAAAATGTACTGTCAATCTTTTTTTGATTCTGTTAAATTGAAAACTATCAGAACACATTCTTTCTGGGGAAAAAAAACAACTATACTAAATGATTGAAGGAGCCCTGGTGGTGTTGTGGTTATAGCATTCAGCTGCTAAACAAAAGGTTGGCAGTTTCAACCCACCTGTCGCTCCTCGGAGAAAGATGTGACAATCTGCTTCCAGAAAGATTTGTTGTTGTTGTTGTTGTTAAGTGCCTTTGAGTAGTTTATAACTTATAGCGACTCTGCTTTGGAAATTCTACAGAGCAGTTCTATTCTGTTCTATAGGATCACTATGATAGTGTTTTTGTTTTTTTTTTAAAGATTTAAAAAATAAAGTTCAGTTAAAACCTGTGGTTTTAAAAACTGGAGCAGAAAGATAATTAAACAAGGTCTGAAGGTTCAGTCTTCTGATTCATTTTAGTGCCAGGTCTCAGATCCACCACATTGTGAGAGTTAAAAGTTTTGTGTCAATTTGGTTTGAGGTTCTCTGTGATTTTGCAATTAAGATGTAGTTATCAGAGCGTAGTGGTTACGAATCGGGCTGCTAACCTCAGGGTCAGCAGTTGGAAACTACTAGCAGTTCCGCGGGAGAAAGATGAGGCTTTCTGCTCCCGTAAAGATTTACAGCCTCGGAAACCTTGGACAGGGTCGCTTTGAGTCGGAACCGACTTCACGGCACATAACAACAACAATAACATCACGTCCATGATAAAAGATAATATCATACAATCAACCCCATGATGTAAGCTGATGTAATCATCCAATGTGCTTTAAATTCTCACTTCTATGATGTTAATGAGGTTGGATGTAATCTGCAGGATCAGGTTGTGTCTTGAGTCAGTCTCTTTTAGCTATGACAGGAGAGACAAGTGAGCAGAGAGTGGACTGACCCTCCGCCACCAAGAAAGAAGATCCTGGAGTGGAGCGTGTCCTTTGGCCCTGGGGTCCCTGCACTGTGACACTCGTAGACCCAGAGGAAAATTGATGCCAAGACACTTTCTCTGAAGTTGTCAGGTTGTTGTCAGGTGCCATCGAGTTGGAACCGACTCATAGCGACCCCATGCACAGCAGAACGAAACAATGTCTGATCCTGGGCCAACCTCACTACCACTGCCACACTTGAGTCCATCAATGATGCCATCTGGCTGATCCATCTCGTTGGGGGTCTTCCTCTTTTTCTCTGACCCTCCACCTTACCCTCAGCATGACATCCTTCTCCAACGATTGCTTCCTCCGGACAATATGTCCAAAGTAGGAGAGATGAAGCTTAGCCATCCTGGCCTCCAAAGAGCACTCTGGCTGCACTTCTTCCAAAACAGATCTATTGGTTCTTTTGGCAGTCCATGGCACTTTCAGTATTCTCCTCCAACACCACAACTCAAAGGCATCAATTCTTCTATGATCTTCCTTATTCACCGTCCAGCTTTCGCATCCATATGAGGCTATTGAAAACACAATGGCCTGGGTCAGGTGCACCCTAGTCCTCAAGCTGACATCTCTGCTCTTCAACACTTTAAAAAGTTCCTGTGCAGCAGATTTGCCCAGTGCAATACGTCGTCTGATCTCTTGACTGCTACTTCTGCGAGTGTTGATAGTTGATCCAAGAAGAATGAAGTCCTTGACAACTTCAATCTTTTCTCCATTGATAAGAATGTTGTTTTATTAGACCACTGGTGAGGACTTTAGTTTTCTTGACATTGAGATGTAATCCATATCGAAGGCTGTGCTCTTTGATCTTCATAAGTAAATGTTTCAAGTCCTCTTCACTTTCAGCGATCAGGGTTGTATCGTGTGCATATCTCTGAAGTAGATGCTTTGAATTTGGACTTCTAGCCTCATACTTACTCTGTGAGAGGATCAATTTCTGTACGTGGAAGTTATCCATTTGTGGTAGTTCTGAATAACAGCACCAGATAACTAATACACATTATCCGACTTTTTTGGACCTCAGTTTCTTCGTTAGCAGATTGTGAATCCTGGACTAGAAGATTTCAGGTTCTAAATGACTATTAGCTTCCTCCTTAAACCAGCTCCTGTTCATTATTCCTAGTGTCCATTAATGCCAGTATTACTATTGCTCTCCAAACATCCCAGACTCAACTTTGATCTCTAGTCATCTGAGACTACTCTTTGATCCTTCCTTCTGTCCATTGCTACTATATGTCTGTCACATCACACCTCATTGTCTGTGTCCCTTGCCCTCACTGCCATCACTCTGAATGTCCCAAAGGTCCTGGCTTTAGACTTCTGAGACGTTCAGATCACCTGGACCCTCAAAATACCCCTCCAAGGATTCTTTGACTCCACCCAAAGTTTTTTGGTCCTCCAATCCATTGATCCATTCTTGCCATATTGGACTGGTACAACTCTGATCTGATTGCCTCGCTACTCAAAACTTTCCATTCTAATTACCCATGAGAGTTGAGACCAGAAGTATCTAAACTTTTATAATCACATACTCCATCCACAATATTTTTGAGTATGTACTCCCTAAACAATTTACATATATGTATATAGGTAGCTTCACAGGATAAGCACTGGGCTGTGAACCACAAGGTCAACAGTTCAAATCCACTAGCTGCTCTGTAGGAGAAAGATGAGGCTTTCTGGTCCCACAAAGATTTAAAGCCTTGGAAACCCTATGCAGGTTGCTATGAGTTAGAACGGACACAATGGCACATAATACAGCAACAACATAGGTACACAGGTTTGCAAATTGAAAGGTTTGCATCAGGGTTGTATCCTTTAACCATAGTTGTTCAATCTATATGCTTAGCAAATAATCCAAGGAGCTGGACTATATAAAGAACAAAGCATCAAGATTGGAGGAAGTCTCATTAACAACCTGAGATATACATATAACACAACGTTGCTTGTTGAAAGCAAAGAGAACTTGAGGAATTTGTTGATAAAGATCAAAGAATACAGTGTTTAGTATGGATTATGACTCAATGTAAAGAAAACAAAGATCTTCATAACTGGTCAATAAACATCATGATAAACAAAATAGAAGTTATAAGGATTTAATTTTACTTGAATCCACAATCGATGCTCATGGAAGCAGCTACCACTAAATCAAATGCCATATTGCATTGGGCAAATCTGCTGCAAATAATATCTTTAAAGTGTTAAAGAATGAAGATGTCAGTTTGAGGACCAAGATATGTTGGATCCGAGCCACTGTAATTTTCTATCGCCTTATATGTCTGTGAAAGTTGGATAAGGAAGTCTAAAGAAGAATTGATGCATTTGAATTATGGTGTTGGTGAAGAGCACTGAAAGTACCATGGACTGCCAGAAGAACAAACAAATCTGTCTTAGAAGAAGTACAGCCAAAATACTCTTTGGAAGTGATGATGATGAGACTTTGTCTCATGTACTTTGGATATGTTAACAGGAGGGACCAGTTCCTGGAAAAGAACATATTCCTGGTAAAGCAGAGGGCTAGCTAAAAAAGAGGAAGATCCCCACCTCCCCAGTGAGATGGACTGACATAAGCGCTACAACAGCAGGCTCAAACCTGACAACTGTGGGGATGATTCAGGACCGGGCAGTGTATGATTCTGTTGTGCATATTAGGGTTGCTATGAGTCAGACTCAATGGCACCTAACAATAGCAACAACAACAACAGATACACATATGGTGGTGGTCGTGACATGCTGTCAAGTTGGTTCTGACTCACAGTGACCCTCCGAGGCTGTAAATCTTTATGGGAGCAGAAAGCCTCAGCTTTTTCCTGTGGAGCAACTGACAGACTCAAGTCTAAGCAGCTGTAAAAAGTGACCATAATGATCCAAAATAAATTCACTAAGTCAAGATAAAAAAAAAAAAAAAAAGGTTCATGTTCCATTTGAGGTTAGCAGTCTGACTCGTAACCACTACACTACCAGAGCTCCTACAACATTACCAGGGCTCTTTATATATACACAAATACAATTATATAGAAAGTGAATAAAATATCTAACATTCAGTATTCCCATAGTCCAATGCATCACCCTGGGCACTTCCTGGGATCTTTGGGATTCACAGTCCTACTATGATCCCACTCCAACTTAGATTTGTAGCTGCTTAGTCTCTGAGGCCATTCTGGCCTTTTTCACACTTATCCTCTCTGTGCACCTCTGTACTCTGCCCACACTGATCTCCATGTTCTTTCCTGACCAAGTCTCCTTGCACTTTACCTAAATAGCTTCTTTCTCTTCCTGTTAAAATTCCAGCTATCCTTTAAGGTTCATGCAGATGCTACCTCCTTTAGGAAGTCTGGTATGATCTTTTCTTTGCCTGATTTCTGTACCTTGGTTCCTGTCTTTTGACATGAATGTCTATTGCTCTGTATCAGACAAAGCTGTTTGTGGCATACATTGGTTTCTTTACTAGTTCCTAGAAGGTTGTGAGAATGCCTTATTTCATCTTTGTACCCCATACCATCTATCCCAGTGCTTCTTGATAAGTATTTAACTGGATGATGGGTTCTAACTAGTACCCTTCAGGAAGGAAGGGCCTGGGGCTGTCACCCATTACTCTGGGGTCCATTCAGTCAACATATACAAAGGGACTTCAATAGTTTGAGGAAAAACATAGTTAAAAGATAAAAATAGAAGCTTTATTTCTCAACATAAACTCCACCAAGGTCAAGGAACTTTTGTAAGAGAGGATACTAGACATTTAGTTCACTCACTCCTAAAGAACTAAAGGGCCTCAGAATTTAACTGTATCAAAGCAATCTGTTTTTTTGTTTTTTGTTTTTTTTAGATTATTCTAAAACAACAGTGTGGGTGCGACTTGTTAGTTGCCACTGAGTAGACACTGATTCTTGGCAAGCCCATGTGTGCAGTAGAACTGCTCCACAGGTTTTTTTTAATGTTTTATTGTGAATTATATGATAGTTTACATGAGAGAACTTTAGTTTTACATTCATTCCATCATAATCATCTCATTGCCATGGTTCCAATCCCCTCCATGCATCATCCACCAACCAAAGGGTATATCCTAGATACCCGCCCCCTACACTTCCCCCTCCCCCCCCCAATTTTTCGGCCCACAGACCCTTTTCCTCTCTGGATCCAAAGTCCCCAGCCGCTTCATCACTCCACGTTGTCTTCTCTGTCTCCATCTCAGGCATCTCTGTTTCTCTGGGTAGGGTCCCACTCTTGGTCTTCTACGTTGATGGTCCCAGAGACCTCCGCTCCTAGACTGGAGAATTAATCACTCCCTTCCTTGTTACAAAACGTCTACCTTTGCATTTCCAACCCTCATAATCCGTCCTGATAGCATTATTCACTACAGTCTCACGAGTTACCCATCTGTATTTCCTTTCATCAGCTCCGCCCAGACAGATTGACTAGTACCCACTGGAGATTCTGCCTTCTTCCATGCTCCCTAGCACTAGGTTCCCTCTTGAAAGCTTGTAAGCCAGTCACTTCTTGCCTTTGTAGTCCCCCCCCCCCATTTTGAGTATCCAATGACCAAGTTGCCCATCTCCGTCCACTCTGTGTGTGGAGGGGATGGGAATGTTTCTTGCTATAAGGATTTGTTCCATCTTTTGAGTTGCTGTTCCATAGGTATAGGTCAAGTTCATCAGATTGTATCAGCTCACTTTGTTTTTCTTCTCCCCTTTTCTTTCTTCTCCTGTTTGAGCTCTGATCGTCCAGTCATCCGGTCCAGGTCACATGGGTATCATCTGCAAGTGTGGGTGCTCCTGTGCATATGTCCTCTCTTCCCATTAGCCGGTAGCTCCACTCTCCTCTCGAGTCCTCCGTGGCCATGCCACTGACTCTGGGCCCAAAAGTCCCCAGGTCTCCTCACACTGCTTGCCAACCAAGTCCCCAACTGGGTCCACAGAAGTTCACTGAACATCGTGGGGCTTAGCATGCCACTTCATTGCTGCTTTTACCCCACTTCCCCCCATCGGTAATGTGTGTGGTCACCAATCAGAGCGTGCATTTCCATTGAGTCTTAGTCTTGGAAGGGGGTTTGCGTTGAGAGGACCTGGCCACTCCACAGGGTTTTTATATAACTTTTTGGAGTCAGATCTTCTGACTGTCTTCTGAGTTGCCTCTGAGTATGTTCCAACAAGCCAACCTTTTGGTTAATAGTCAAGCGCTTCTCCGTTTGTGCTACCCAGGTACTCTGTTGGGTGGGGCTATTACTGTCATTTTGTGATAATAAAAATATTGGGAACATAAATAACTAGCTCAAAGCCATAAAGCAAGTGTCAAGACTGGGATTTGCTATTTGGTGTATATGTGTTCAGGCTCATTGCACTACAGGGTCACCCTGACTCTTCTGTCTGCCATGCTTTTGTTCAGTCACAATCTATTCTCTAGAGAATCACCTGGTGCTGATGGGCAAGGACATGTTCAGTATGGCCAGATGCAGCACCACCTACTCTGCAAACTTGATTCAATCCTCTTTCCGCAAACTACCCCTTTCCCTAACTAACTCATTTCTCATTGAGACATTCTAGCAGCAGGAAACCATCAAGCTCAAGAGAAATGAAACCCTGTGGTTTCCCCAACCCCATGCTCTGTCATTACACCTACTAGAAGTCAGCGGCAGTGTGTGAGAAGAGAAGCAGAGTGACAGGGCTCTCCAGGGATGTGGCAGTGCCAGGTACACAAAGAGTTGTGGCCAGCCCTGATGCAGGAGGCGGAGGCGGCATTGCACTCCTAACAGACAGGCTTCTCTCTGCTTCTGAAAGCACCCATGGCCTTCACACGCTCAGTGGCCCTGACCAAATTGTTCTCCTCCCACTCCTCAGCCTCAGGGCGGACAGGCTGATTAGCAGCCCCCGCCTGCCTTTGTTCCAGTGTTTTTGGAGCTGGGGGTAGAGAGTAGGGGGCAGTGATTTCTTTGCTGGCTCTGCCATCTTCTCTGCATGGCTTCTCCTCAGGAATGTTCTTTGAAATGGTGTATAGCCTCCTGTTTCATTCTTCCAGTGACTGGTGCATTTTATCCAAGGCCCCTCTCAGGTGTACCTCAGGGGCATGGGCTCTGTGGATTCCTTCTCTGTGCCAGTGGAGAAGGTGTTGGTTGATGTGCAGGATTTGTTGAACGGATGACAATGTGAATACATTGGTCAGCCTGGCTCAATCAGTCACTTTTATGCAACTAACACTCACAAAAGGATGCAGGAGCAGGGAAAAGGGTTTTCAGACATTCTGGGAAAAGGAAACTAACTAGTTAGTCAGAACTAACTCCAAAGCTCTTTACAAAAGCAATAAGAAAGTCTCAGGTACTTTGCAAAATTTCTCTCATTTAATATGTTGTTATGTTGTTGTTAAGTGCCGTCGAGTCGGTTCGGACCTATAGCGACCCTGTACAGGGTTTCCGAGGGTCATTTAATATAACCAGGCACAAACATTAAAGTTTTTTGTTTTGTTTTGTTATCTTCAGAGATGAGCAAATTGAGGGTCAGAGAGTTGAAATATTCAAGGCCACACTGCTTTGTTGGTAGCACAGAAAGGATTCTAACCTAAGACTGACTCCAAGATCGTGGCTCTTGAACTTGACCCTGCCAGTAGGAAGTAAGTTTCTTGAGGGAAGAGACAGTGCTTTCTAATCTTTATATTTTCTACAGTGCCCAGCAAAATGCTTGAGTGCCCAAGAAATGTTACATGACTTAAATTTGAAAGCGGGAAGAAGTCTCGCATTAATTTATTCACCTCACAAATATTTATTGAGTGTCTGCTATGAGTCAGATACTGTTCTGGGCATTAGGAATACAGCAGTGAATAAAAATATTCTACTTGGGGAGACAGACAATTAAATAAGTAAATTATAGAGTGCAACAGATGGTGAGAACTACTAAGGAGGAAAATAAGGAAGAGCTGAGGTATCAGAAAAGTGAGTTTAATATTTTAGATATGTTGTTCTTGTTAAGTGTCATTATCTTGATTCCAACTCATAGTGACCCTGTATAGGGTTTCCAAGGAACGGTTGGTGGGTTTGAACCACTGACCTCGTGGATTAAATTGACTCTGCGGTACAGAGCATTACATTAACTGAGGAGGTGATGTTTGAGCAAAGACTCAAAGGAGGTGTGGTTGTCTGGGGAAAGAACTTTTCAGGAAGAGGGAACAGCAAGTACAAAAGTACTTGAAGTTAGAGCAGAAATAGCTTGAGAGCATCCAGGAAGCTAATATGGCTAGAAAGCCACAAGGAGGAGGAGAGTAGCAAAAGATTCGGTCAGAAAGCAGGATGGTGGTGCAGATTATAATGACCTTGACTTTTACTGTGTGTGGGGGGTGCCATGTGAGATTACGGAGCAGACTACTGATATGATTTTAAGTTTTAATAGCTTGTTAGGTACATGTGTGAAGAAGAGACTTTAGATGATAAGAGCAGATACAGGAAGGCCAGTTAGGACACAACAGCAGTAATCAGGGCAAACTATGGTGATGTCTCACGTCAGTGAAGAAGCAGTGCAAACGGTGAGAAGTGTCTAGATTTTGGATATATTCTGAAGGTAGAAATGATAATGTTGCTGATGAATTAGACATGAGATATGAGACAAAGAGAACAGTCAATAATGGCCCCAAAATTTTAGGTAGAGTGACTTGAAGAATGGAAGGATCATCTATTGAAACTGGAAGACTGCTGGAAAATAGGCTTTGCAGGACAAAAGTGAAGAGCTCAGTTTAGCTAAATTAAGCTTGAGATGCCTGTTTTGAAGTGGAACTATTAAGTAGAGATGTTAAGAAAAGAACTAAAGTGTAGTATTCTGAGAGCCAAATAAAGAAACTGTTTCAAGGAGGAGGATTTAACCATTTGCGACCAGTGCTGATGAGTGAAACTGTCAGTGGGTTTAGCCACATGGAGATCCTTGGTTATCTTGATAGTTTGTTTTAGTAGAGGAATTGGGGAAGGAGAGAAATTGGAGTTAGTGAATATAAACAAATCTTTTGTACAGTATTGCTGTAAAGGACAGGAGAGAATCAGGATAGACTTTTAAAAAATATATAAAAGAAATAACAGTATGTTTATCCATTGATGGGGGGAAATTACCATGTAGATTCAAGCTGATGTAAGAGAGAGGGAATGGGAATAAATTGCTCAAGAAATATCCTTAGTTGCCAGAGGAAAGTACCAGTAGGTGGGCAGGTTAGGTGAAGGATCTGTGGAAGATCTCTTCTAATTGCTTCTATTCTCCCAGTGAAGTAGAAAACAAAGTTGTTAACTGAGAGTGAGGGTTTGGGAGAAGAGTGAGAGATTTGAGGAATGAGGAGAAGGTATGATATGGTTTTCTAGGAGAGTGGGAAAGTATGGACTTAGGAAATGTATAATGTGAGGCAGCACTAATGGCTCACTTGAGAACAGGAGAGTATCTTGAGAAGGATGTTCTTAAGGGTGAGCTAAGACTCCAAGAGGAGCATACATTGTAGAAAGTCTGGAACACAGGCTTTTATTTTTCTTATTTAAAGGCTTGAAATGAAAATGTTCTTACCTCATGTGGGTCATATTTTCCAAGGCTCCCTCCCTCATTAAATTCAGTCAAGACATCCTTTATCTTCTTGGAGGAATCTGGAGAGACACAATACACACATGAAACACTGATGAACAGTAATGGGAGATGGTCGAGTCAACTCTCTCTCCTGTCCTGCCACAGTTGTGATGGAGCAGCCTCTTGTTCCCAGTATGGGGAAATGCCACTGTTATCTGCCCTTCAGCCCTCTCAGTTCCTTTGTCAGAGTCTATTCTCTCTGTTGCTGCCAGAACCATCTTGCTAAAACAAAATATGATCAGATCACGGCCCTGATCAGACTCTTTAGTGGTTCTCAGTTTTCCCAGGATAAAGTCTAAAGTACACACACAAGCCCTTGGTGATCTGGCCTAGTTGATTCCTTATTTCTTACCTCCACCTCTCACTCACTTTACTTTTCAGGCATACCAACTACTTTTGTGGAATTCCCTGAGTACAATGTGTAACCTTTTACAGGGTTTCCTCTGTGTCTTGCAAACATCACTCAATCCTCAACACAAAGCTCAAATGTCAACTCCTTTGAAAAGTCTTCCTTGACTCCACTGGGCAGAGTTAATCATTGTTACTTCCTTCCCTGGCTCCTAAAAGACTTGTATATAACTCTATAACAGCACTTGATATAGTCTAATAATTACTCATCAGGTGGGTGCCTATATTTCTTGACTTCTGTTACAGTTCGAATATGCGTTCATTGAGAGCTATAACTGGCCAGTAAGTCTTTGTATATAATACCAAGATCTGACATGTAAACAGTGTTCAGTAAAACAATATATTAAATGAGTGCATAAACATCTGAGCAGAAATTAAAACACATTTAAGAATTCATTAGTTATATAGAGATGGCTGGGCATCATGCCTTATTATGCTCTGTCCTTGGTCCTGAAACATTGTTGTACATGAGTCAGGGCAATTCCTTTTAATCCTGGAATCCTGACAGCTCTTGATTTTTCTTAATTATTTTCTGTCTTGATGGAAAATTGAGATATTCATACTGACACACAAAAAACCATAATCTTGACTGATGTCTCATAATTAATATGGCTGATTTCATGGGCCTATGACAGTTCCATTATATTCTGACAGCCAGAAGTTTTTCCACTGGAAATTCAGGGCCCTTGCCCCCATGTTGTCCCTGGGATGTTACCCTTAGGTTCTACTTACATTGGAAGAATACACAAAAATACTCAGAAGACTTATGAAGCACAGTGCTTTAGAAAATTCAACTTTCTAACTCAGAAATCACCACTGTAGACAATGGTGGCTTCTTTTTGGAGTTTTATAAGGGAATTGAGAATCAAGAAAAGGGAGTCAGTAATTTTCATTAAGTACAAATTCTGAGTGTATACTGTGCAGTTATTACCACTCTAGACATCAAAGAGAACTAGGGACCAGTGATCTGTACTCTCCCAGTCTGGGCAGTACTGTGGATAATTAAGAACTTCCCAACTCCGTTACTGTTGCTATTTAATCCTCTGAGTAAAGGGCAATGTCATTAAAAGCTGACTCAGTGTTCTCTGGTGGTCAAACTCTTTGTAGAAACATAGGCTCTCTTTGGTCTAAGTAAAATGGTATGTTCACGGGCTATGCTGTTCTTCATGCTTTTGCTGATTTGGATTCTTCAAGGAAAAGTTATAATAATTTTAAGACAGTGACACATTGAAATGCCACAGGAAAATGCTGCTGTGGCCTAAAAATGGAGATTTCTTTCTGAAATTCAAAATTGACATTGAAATACTAATAGCTTAGTGAGATCTAGGCAGCAGAAGCCATCAATTTAGGCTGCTTACACCCAATTCAGAAAATACCATGGAGAGTAGGGCACTGTGAGGTACTGTTAATGAATGAGCCAGGGAGAGGATCTGAATAATTGTGATAATATAGATAACACTTCTCGTGGAACTTTACTGCATAGTTTCCTTTACTCCCGCCTACCAAGCCATCCAAATAATACAGTGTTTTCTGCAGTCTTCAGATAAAGCTAAAATTCAGAAAAATTAAGTGTCAAGGTTTGAAACCAGATGTAGTCTGGCTCAAAAGTCTATATTTCTTTTCCTTAATAGCTACTTACTACTTACTGTGACTCCCTGAACACTTGCCAATGCAAGGAAAAGTATAATTAATGCTGAGGCAATGATACGAAGCTCTATATAGAGTGATGAAGAGACAAAATTAAGTTAGAGAGGACTGGGGTGGGGGTCTGGGATGCTCTATGAGGGAGGTAGGACATTAGTTTGAAATCATTAAATGTTATTTAAATAGTGCAATAAAATAATTAGGATTCTATTTTCTAAAGGTCACTCTGGCAAGAGAATGGAAGGGTTTAGAATTAGGTCAGCATTCAGTTAATGTCACACATGGAGACATGGGAATATGGAGACATGGTTCCTTCTAGTGTGGCTTCTGCAAAAGGAGTACAGAGGTGGCATTTTGACTGAGAATATAGGAGGTCGTTTCACTTTCTATATTACTATCACATTTTGATGACTCCAAAATTCAGTTTTACTTTGTCTTATAGGGTGGCTATGAGTTGGAATCAATTTCATAGCAACAGGTTTGTTTGTTTGTTTTAATTTTATTTATATGCTAGATATTATCCTCAGGAGCTCTGGTAGAGTAGTGGTTATGAGTCGGGCTGCTAATTTCATGGTTAGCTGTTCAAAACTACTAGTGGTTCTATGGGAGAAAGATTACACTTTCTGCTCCAGTAAAGATTTACAACCTCGGAAACCCTATACAGTTGCTGTGAGTCGGAATCGACTCATAGCACATAACCACCACCATCAGGTATTAGCCTAGTCACCTTGTGTATGTTACTTAAATCACTATGCTCTTGTTGTTATTGTTAAGGGCCGTTGAGTCAGTACCGACTCATAGCAACCCTGTATAGGTTTTCCTAGAAGTGGCTGGTTAGCTTGAACTGCCAAT
This sequence comes from Chrysochloris asiatica, assembly GCF_000296735.1. Taxonomy (NCBI): domain Eukaryota; kingdom Metazoa; phylum Chordata; class Mammalia; order Afrosoricida; family Chrysochloridae; genus Chrysochloris; species Chrysochloris asiatica. The sequence goes on along the minus strand of NW_006408653.1, from coordinate 1,266,210 downwards.
CTTGAGGTTCAAACCACTTTGCAGGCCAGCGCATTAACCTGCAGCACCGCACCATAAACAGAGCATATATACAGAGAGATCACTATGTTCTATTTACCCCTATTTTATAGAAGAAAAAGCTGAAGCTTATAGAATATAAGTGATTCTGTCACGTGCATATAGCAAGTGAGCAGGTCACTCATATTTTTAACAAATCTACATGTCAGTCAGAAGATAAGGCAGATTACAATGGCTTTGAATCCTGTCTGCACGTGAAATCGCTCAGGGAGCACTATAAACCTTGAAATCCATGATTCAGTGCAGACAGATTAAGTCAGCATCTCTTGGGGGACCCAGAAATCAGTGTATCTGAAGGCTTCCTAGGGATTCAATGTGCAGCCAAGGTTGAGAATAACCATTCTGTGATTCTATTGTTATAAATGAGAGACTATCTTAAGAAGAAGTTGAACTTGTTGGATAATTATTGCAAAACAAAACAAAAAAACGCTTCTAACTTTGGTAAATGTAAAATTGTTGTGCATGGCAAACATTCTTCATTGTTTAAGTGAACAACACTAAAGGAATCTATCCAACAGGTCAACCTATTTAGTTGCTTGGCAAGGTGGTGTGCCATCAAGTATAGGGTTTTCCAGGCTGTAAATTCCAGGTAGAAAGCCTCATCTTTCTCCAATGGAATGACATAATCCACTACTCTGCCAGGGTTCCTTGCTTGGCAAAGTAGGGGTACATTTTGCAGTTGATCCCAGCCTAGTGGGGACATCAGCATGCAGATGTTTATAGGGTTCTTCTGTGTGATCAAGGCTGCCAGTGGTAACAACTGCCTTCAAAAGTGTTGAATCCAAAATCGTCTCTTTCATACTTTATGTGCTAAGAATCTGGGATCTTAATCAAACAGTGGTTCCTAGTGTTTGAGCAAATTCAAAGCTTTTTTAAGAAGAAAATGTACCTACTCATAGGCACCTTTGTGTGGAACAGGGATGCCCTCCATCTGAACAAACAGACAAATAGCTTCAACATTTAGAGCAGAGCATCAGCTGTGCTGTCTGTGGAACCAGAACCCAAAATTTAGTTTTAGTCAAGAACGCTGAGTATTTGAGCACTAGTTGGACTGTTTAACTTTACATGTGAACAGACATCAATCCTTACAAAAGCAAATCTGAGAACCCATGTATGAAAATGTTGCTTTAAAGTGCCTGATAACTCTCTATTCCTCTAAGTTGTCTAAAAGCTTCTCAAATTTCAATGTACATATGAGTTACCTGGGAGTCTGGTTAAAATACAAATTCTGGGTCAGGGTCTGAGAGTCTGTATTTCTAATCAGATTCTAGGTGATGCTGATTCTGCTAGTTCATGGACCTCACTTTTGATGAGCAGGAGCTAAACAATATTCAACTGTGGCTCACTGGCGAGTCTCATCTGTCACAATAGAGAAAGGACCATGATTCTGAGGGTAGAGGGACATATTCATGAAATGGGAAGGCCATAGTGATGCTTCACCTGGGGGAGGGAGGTGGAGACACAAAGAGAGGTGGAAAGGAGGGTGAAAGCTGGCCCATTTAAAAAAAAATCTTAATTTTTCTTCTTCTGATGAAGGCTATTATATATGAGTAAGGTTTCTATGGATTGTCATGGATTCCAGAACACGTCGAAACACACAAAAACAAGAGAAGGGTTTTCTGAGGGTCCTAGAGAGATAGAAGGTCATGTCATAATGGAGATGCAGGGTCAGGAGTCAGGAGCACTGCATCAAAAGAACTTGCCTCTTCATCCAGGAGAAGAAATAAGACCCCAAATGAGTGGGTGGAATGTGGCATGCACAAGATCTGTCAGCTCCATGAACACTGACACTTACTTGCCATTCATTCATATCCTTAGCATGTAGCCCACTGCCTGGCAGAAAACAGAAGCTTAATAAAGATTTGTTGAATAAAGGACTAGAAAAGAGATCCTGGTGCGGCACTGTAGGATAAGCACTGGACTGCTAACTAAATGATCGGCAATTCAAACCCAGCAGCTATTACTCGGAATACTGATAAAGGTCTCTATGAGTTGGAACTGACTTGACAACATTTGATAACAACAGAAAAGGGATTGGGATGGTCATGCTTGTTCCATATTACAGGAAGAAAGGAGTCTGGTGTGGCACTGTAGGATAAGCACTTGACCACAGGTCAGTTTGAACGACATGTAAGGTCAGCAGTTCAAATTCACCAGCTGCTCCTGGGAAATCCTATATAGGGTCACTATGTTGTTGTTGTTAAGTGCCATTGAGTCGATTTTGACCCATAGCGACCCTGTATAGGGTTTCTGAGGAGCAGCTGGTGAGCTTGAACCACCGACTTGCAGTTCAAATGGCTTTGCAGTCTGGCGCATTAACCCACAGCACCACACCAGGTCGCTATGAGTCGGAATTTATTCCATGGCACACCACCACCACCACCATATACGTATATGTGTGTGTGTGTGTGTGTGTATATACATACATAATTTATCTTAAAACTGCCCTTGGAAATATATAGCTAGAAGGATACCTACCAGAAAAGGTGTAGGCTTTTACTACATCTGTGAAACACACTAAGAGCCCTTGTATTGAAATTCTTGGTGTTAATGGCAATGGGTATAGGTTTTGATACTGTCTAGTAACTGCATTAAGGAACTCTGGTAGCGTAGAGGCAACAAATTGGGCTGCAAACCCCAAGGTCAGCAGTTCAAAACTACCAGCTGTTCCGGGAGAAAGATGAGGCTTTCTGCTCCCGTAAAGATTTACAGTCTTGGAAACCATGTACAAGGTCGCTATGAGTCAGAACTGACTCCACGGCACACAGCAGCAGCAGTAACTGCATTGGAGAAACTTCTCATTTCTCAGACTGTACAGTTCAGTCATTTTGCTATTGTAAAGCTCCTACTTACGTGATTATGGAAGAGCAGTTGCTATGGCAATGCAATCTGACTGAATATCAGAACACATCTAAAATTGGTAGAAGTGACTGTTTTAGGGTTCCTTTGATGATTTCCATATTTTACACAAATAACATGCACATTATCTTTGCAAACCATGCAATCCTCACGTGTTGTTTTCTTAAGTATACGATACCAATATTTTTTACATGTTGCCAACTTCAACTGCAGTTTTTTTTTCTGTCAATGGATTTAATGTTACTGGGAAAACACTTATTTCATGGAAACTTCATTTATGGTAGCTATTTGCCTAACCATCATCTATAACATTTATCTATCCATACTTTTAAGGAGCTCTGGTAGTGTAGTGGTTACAAATTGGGCTGCGAACCGCAAGGTCAGCAGTCTGAAACTACCAGCTGCTCCGAGGGAGAAAGATGAGGCTTTCTGCTCCCGTAAAGATTTATAACCTTGGAAACTCTGAACAGGGTCACTATGAGTCGGAACCGACTCCATGGCACATAACATCAACAACTTTTAAGGAGCTCTGGTAGTGCAGCGGTTACGAGTTGGGCTGCTAACCTCAAAGTCAGCACTTGAAACTACCATTATTTCCGTGGCTTTAATTTCACCCCACTGAAACTCTACACAGGGTCACTGTGAGTTGGAACTGACTTGATGACACTTAACAACAGCCAGTAGGCACAAAGGGACTTGCTTCACTGTGGTCTTGAATTCATTGTTGGTTGTTGCTGTTGTTAAGTGCTATTGAGTCGGTTCTGACTCATAATGACGTTTGTTTAGGGTTTCTGAGGAGCAGCTGGTGAGTTTGAACTGCCACCTTGTGGTTCACAGTCCAGTGTTGATCCTACAGATTAGTTTTTCTACCTGAAGCAGCGGCAGTCCTGGTGGCTGGAATGTTGAAAGACATCAGAATCTTGTCCACTGCAGAATACTGACTTCAGAGATGCCTTTGGAGAAAAATCACAGAAGTTGGCCATCATCTTTTGCTTCCAGTCATCTGGAAGTTGCTGGCCTACAGTGATTCTCGTTCTCATTGAAAGACCATTGCTTTTCATGAATTAAAAAATCCAAGCGTCCTCTTTCATTTGCCAAAATCTTGAGTTTGAACTGAATTGTGACAGTAGAGACAAGTTGTTTGTGTTCCTTTCAAGAAATAATCTACTCTTTCAAATCTTTTTCCAGCTCAGTTTTGGGCCCATGATGTATGCGTTTTCACAGATACATTTTCTTTAGCTCCTTTTTCTCCTTTCTCCATTCATGAATGGACAACTCTCCAACCTTGAACTCTTCTGCCTTCAGCAACAACTTTTCAGTTTGAAATTGGTAGTGTAGGATTTGTGATTAATTCCTGACATGATGTTAGAGGGTTCTAAGATTTATAAATGGAAATATTATGCATAATATAATTCCTAACTGGATGATTCTAGTAAAGATATTTCAAAACACAAGTGTGAGCTGTAAAAGAAATATGTCTTTTTATATACTTATATATACATACAACTAAGGTGACTCATGATCATTGATCAAAAGACATAGGCTCTAATAAGACGTCACTAGACTATGAAATGTTGTTGTTAAGTGCTGCTGAGTCAGTTCTGACCCATAGCAACCCTGTTTAGGGTTTCCGATTAGCAGCTGGTGAGTTTGAACCACCGACTTTGCAGTTCAAACTGACCTTGTAGTCCAATGTTTATCCTACTGTGCTACACTGCCCCTCAGAATCCCTATATAGGGTCGCTATGAGCCTGAACCAACTCAATAGCACTTAATAATAACAACAATATAGTTTAGGTCCTGGTGTGGTGCTGCAGGACAAGCACTGAACCACAAGGTTGGTTTGAACCTCAAGGTCGGAAGTTCAAATTCACCAGTAGCTTCTGGGAATCCCTATACAGGGTCACTATGAATCAGAACCAACTTGACGGCACTTAACAACAGCAACAAATATAGCTTAATAGGAGTCCTGAAGTGGCTGCTGTCGGGTAAGCAGGACTGCTAACTGTCAGTCTGGTGATTCAAACCCACCAGCTGCTCCTAGGAAACTCTATACAGGGTCGCTATGAATCAGAACTGACTCGATAGCAGCATAGCTTAATGGATTTGCTTAAGGTGATCTGATAAGGTTTTCACATTCAACTGTTGACCCAAGAGCAACTGTGTAACAGTTTTGCTTTGTTTACTTCTCCAATTAAAAGTCAGAGTCTGAAGACAACTGTAATAATTATGCTAGCACAGATCAAACTGAGATCCCTATTGATCAGCACTGAACTTCGAACCAATAGGTCAGCCGTTTAAACTCACCAGCTGCTCCTTGGAAACCCTATACAAGATCACTCTGAATTGACTCAATGGATGGCAACAACAACCTAACAACAACAATAATGGATAGCTATCAGTACCATAAGGAGCTCTGGTAGTGTAGTGGTTACGAGTCGGGCTGCCAACCTCAAGGTCAGCAGTTCAAAACTATCAGAGGTTCCATGGGAGAAAGATGAAGCATTCTGCTCCCGTAAAGATTTCCAGCCTCAGAAACCCTGTGCAGGGTCACTATGAGTTGGAACCAACTCCAAGGTACTTAACAACAACAATCAATGCCATTGTGCTAGCTTCACTCTGTTTAAGTTTCTAAGTTATAGTATGGACAGGCTTCAGTAGATTCAAACTTCTAATTAATAAAAAATGAGAGGGATACAATAACCAATATAAATGAATAGAAACAAATGTACAATGTGGTGCTATAGGATCAGCATGGGACTGAGAACCACAAGGTTGGCAGTTCAAATCTACCAGATGCTTCTTAGAAACCCTATACAGGGTCACTATGAGTCAGAAGCGACTCCACTTAACCACAACAAAACTCAATCCATGACTTCTTGACCACTCTTATCATATTTGTATAATAGCATTATTTTACAAATATGATAAAAGTAAAATTTTCAAACTATGGGGTTGAATGAAGTGGAAACTCACTTGTGGAAATGTCACAAGACAGGCGTCATTTATGCATGGGTGCGCTACACCAGAACTTTTTTTTTTACAGGATTTCCTCATTTCCATGCATTATATGTGTGTGCACATTATTTATGTGGGCATGCTATTTGTAAAAATGTGGTAATCATTTTCTAAGAATTGCATGTTTTCTCCCCCTCCTGTTAGAAAAATAGTGCCAGAGAACCTGGCCTAGTCTGGGGCATGGCCAACATGAAGAAGGGTCAGAGAAGGACAAATAGGATGGCTGAAGAACAAAGCAACCCCTTCCTACTACTTTCTTTTCAACCTGCAGCCTCCCAATAGCTTTCCCACATCCGGAATACCTCCTTTCTTTAGATCCCTTGACCCTGTAACTCTTATTTCCCTAGTTGCCCCTTGTCTCACTATGTCTTTTACTGATTCTATTTCCTCATCTGATCCCCAATTATGGGCATACCTTAAGTCCCATTCTCCATTCTCTCCAAACATTCTTGCTCTGAGCAGTACCTCTATCCTTATTTTTTCTTCCCTTGCTGTCTCCACACAATAATTCTTAAATCAGATCTCTAGCCTAATCCCTCATTCACACTCACATCCCCCCATGTGCCCTCCCTCCAGCTGCCCACAGGATGTCTAACTTGGAAAGCTAAACCATCTACAATGGGATTCTTCTTATCTTCCCAGTTCTTTCCCATAACTCTTCTCGTACCATGTGCTCCTAATCTATAAACAGCTTGTAGTTCATGAGGCTCCCATGATCTGCGCCTCATTTCTATATCCTTGCCAGAGCCACTTCTGCTTGCCTGAAAGACCTCCTTTTCCCTCTTACTATACTGGAGTCCTGATGTGGCACTGTGGGTTAATGTGCAGAACTGCAAAGTTGGTTGGCAAGGTTGGTGGTTCAAGCTCACCACCTGCTCCTCGGAAATGCTATACTGGGTCGCTGTGGGTCAGAACTGACTTGACGGCACTTAACAAATAAAACAAATACTGGACTCCTGGTATGGCTCTGTAGGATCAGCACTGGACTGTGAACCACAAGGTCAGTAGTTCAAACCCACCAGTTGCTCCTTGGAAACCCTAAAACAGGTCGCTATGAGTCAGAACTGACTTGATGGCACTTTACAACAACAATACTAGTGTTTCTATAAAGCAGACCTGGTGGCATAGTGGGTTAAGCATGGGGTGCTAACAGAAAGGTTGGTGCTTTGAATACAATAGAGAGAAAAAGAAATAGTCTCCTTCTGTTAAGATTTTCAGCCTCAGAAATCCTGTGGAGTGGTCTGACTCTGTCCTACGGTGTCGCTGTGAGTTGGGATACACTCTACAACAGTGGGTTTTAGCATTTCTAGTCTAGAAACAACATTTACAACAGGAGACATCCCACTAGGCTAGACCTGGTCTTCTCTGTGCTTCTCACTTCTTAGACTCCTGGTGTGGCGTTGTCGGTTCAGCAGTGGACTGTGAACACAAGGTCGGCGGTTCAAACCCACCAGCTGCTCCTCAGAAACCCTATACCGCTATGAGTCAGAATTGACTTGACGACACTTAACAACAACAACTTTCACTTGAATCCTGTCCATCTTGCCCCACCACATTGTGAGCTCTGAGGGTTGTTGGTGTTGAGGGTGGAGAGTGTATATTATCCATTGCTGTTCCTCCAGAGACTAGAAGAAAATGAATTAATAAGTGGGTGTGTCATCTCCATCTCAAAACCAACATTCCAAAGCCATTCTTACAATCCCTGCACCCTAATATTGTCAATGCCCACAGAATTGGGGGTTTGATGTATTTTTAATGGCTTCCTTTTGGTTCCATATTCTTTGATGATATTTCTGCCACAGATCGCCCTCCCCCCCCCTCTAGAATCAGTATTCATTCACTACCACTCTCACTAGCTTAGTCTATTCCTCAGCTCAGACTAGATTTCAGCTGAAGGACACTGTCTGACATCCTTGGCTCAGCAGCTTCCTGACCCAGGCCATCCTGGACACAATCACCAGAAGACTCATGTCTCTAAATGCAGCTTTTGCCACCATGGTCCTAAACCACATGCTGACACCCAGGCCTCAAGTCAAGGCCTCCTGCTGCCTCGCTCCCTCCCTCACGCTGTCTTCCTCTTTATTCTTAACTAGAAGCTCTCCTCGCCACCCTGTACACACTCTCTTCCTTTCTGGCCCTCTCCTTGGACTTCCACTGTTTTCTCTCTCTCTACCAGCTACTACCCAAATTTCATACCTCTTTCCTTTATAAAGTTTGCCCAGCTATACCTACCTCCTCTGATTTAAAATTCCCTTCTCATTTATGTGTTGGGTTGTGCCAACTCTACCAGCAGGCATTTGCCTGCTGCCTTAAAGCTGGCCTCTACTTGTGTCACAAGCACATTTCTGAAGCCTAACAAGATTCTGATTCTTTGAGGCAGGGCTTTTTCTTTCTGCTTCATTTTCATCCTTGACAGGGCCTGGTACTTTGCTGACCTACAGAGCATTGTGAGTTAAATTGAATTTACCCTGGAAGGAGATTCCTTGCTCCCTGTCAATGCATTTTACAGAGTTACTTTAAATCCACAGAGGTTAGACAAAAGACCTTGAGCCCCAGGGTCCCATGTGGGTAACTGACCCGTAATCTTAAGGGCTCCTGTTGGTTTTGGGGTGCATGTGGAAACATGGGATGCTAGACCAGGAAGGGACCATCTTGGAGAGATTACCTAGTCCAATTTTCTCATTTTACACAAGAGGACACTGAGGCTCAGGGATGTTAGGACTGTCACATTGCAGAGAGCAAGAGCCAGGGCTGGCATACAAGCCAATCACCCAATTCACAGGCCAGTACTGTGCATGAAAGCTGCCCGCCCTGTGGCAGGGCCATCAGTGCAAGTTTTGTAGGTCAGATGGACATGCTTCATTCAGGCTTAGTGATTTATGAAGGCATCCTGTGACTAACATGAACGGTGACTCTGATTGGAACAATGGATGGAGAAGGCAGCGAAGCTGCGAGCTGTGCAAGATAAGCCGGTACCATTGCACAACCAATAGTGGTCATTACGTGTGGGCCAACTGCAGCGGGCAGCGGACATTCTGCTATAGTTGGGGCAAATTGCTGTCACTAGTTATGATTAAGGTGACCAGGGGCTGGGGTCAGGGGAGGCTTGGTAGTGGTATAGTGGTAGAATTCTTGCCTTCCAATTCCCATTAAATGTGACTTAAGTGCAGTCAACACCTTTCTATTGGTGGAGGCTTGCATGTTGCTATGATATTAAACAGGTTTCAGTGAGCTTTTCAGACTAAGATGGTCAAGGGACAAAAGGTTTCTAAAACTCAGTCGATGAAAGCTCTATGGTTCACAGTGATCTGATCCACAACCGATCATGGGGATGGCATACAAACAGCAACCTTTTTAATCTACTGTGCAGGAGAGCTTTGTGAGTCGGGAGCTGACTTGAAGGCTGCTATCAATGATAACATGGGGGTACGGCTGAGTGCCTGCATGCGACTGTGATATGGTTCCTGGGGATAACTAACAGGAAATAAAGAGCCACAAGTGAAAGTGCAGGCCTTTCCAGAATAAAATCAAGAAACAGACAGACATAAGAATCCAGTATTTTACTGAAAGAAATCACTGGACCCAAGCACAAAAGTCTATTAAATGATTGAGTAACTCCACAACAATACAGTGTGGTGTAGCTATGAAGAGTTATTATTATTATTACTAGCTATGAAGAGTTTTTAATGACCTATGATATTATGTCAAGTGGAAAATATAGACTTTAAAAATAGTATGTTCAGTGTAAACTCAATCATGTAATGCAATATGTATGAGGGGACTGCTCCAAAATGTTAGTAGAATTTATCTGCAAGTTTTAGCCCACTCTTTTTTTCCCCCTTCTATGTTCCAAATTTCCATGGTTGTTATTGTTGGTAACCACTGAGTCGGTTCCGACACACAGCGACACTGTATAGGAACAGCTGGTGAACTTGAACCGCTAACCTTGTGGTTCAAACTGACTTTGCAATCTAGCGCATTAGCCCACAGTACCACAGCATGTATTACTTACAGAACCTAAAAATCACTATGTTTTTATGTTTAGAGACAATAACTCAATATTTATAAAGCAATATATATTGTCCAGCTTGACCTTATTCTTTGTGACTTTGTGATGATTACACCGCTCAGTCCACTAGAAAATGATTTTTCCTACAAGAGAAAACCCCCACCTCAGGGAGATCAATCTATTTACTCACATTCAGAGTATTTCTGGAGTTGGTCAAATTCTTCTGGAGTGAGGGAGACCCACCGTTCTCCACTCATCTTTACACTGCGTGTGGGTGTCCTGAGGCCAGGAATGGAGTTTTGTTCACCAAGGTGAAACTGAGGTCCAGCCCAGGGCCTCGCTCATTGCAGGTACACAAGTGACTAGCACTTCTGGAGACTTCTCAGAGGACTCAAGTGTCTACAGCAGCAGCGACTCCTCTCAGAGGATTGACCTGTGCAGTACTTCTGTCTTCAGTCAAGGTAAATTCAGGAATCCTGGTCCTTCCTGGGTAGAAGCAGAAAAGGCATGGTGAGTGAGAATGAGAGTCTTTAGACAAATCAGTTGCTGTCTAGTTGACTCCGACTCACAGGGACCCTGTATGTGTCAGAGACCAACTGTGCTCCAGAGGGACTTCCATGTGACCTCTGGGAAGTCAATTACCAGATCTTTCTTCCAAAGAGTCTGTGCTAAAATATGTGGATTATCTTTTTCTTCTAGTTAAAAAAAAAAAAAGCCCATAGGAAGACCTATAGACAAGGGGCAATGTTTCCCAAGGGAGGGCTCTCCCCCTTGTCTGACGGAGGCTCTGAAAGCAGACAGACAGTTTGGAATACAGGAGTCCTGGCAGCACCAAAAGGAGCCCAGGTGGCGCTGTGGCCTAAGTACTTTAAACCACAAGGTTGGCAGCTCAAACCTACCAGTCACTCCACAGGAGAAAGATGAGACTTTTTGCTCCCCAAAAGATTGACAACCTCAGAAACCCTATACAAGATTGGTGTGAATTGGAATTGATTCAATGGCAGTGGTTTGGTGGTGCAAATGGCTACATGGTTAAGCATTTGGCTGCTAACTCAAAGGTTGGCACTTTGAAACCATCCAGTGGCTCCACAGGAGACAGACTTGGTGTTGTGTGGCCATAAAATTGTTGTTGCTAAAGTGCCATCAAGTCGGTTCTAATTCATAGCAACCCTGTGTAGTTTCCGAGGTGTGGCTGGTAGGTTTGTAGTCCAGCGCTTATATTGCCATGCCAGGACTCCACAAAGTTTAGCCTAGAAAGTCCTATGGGGTAGCTCTACTCTCTCCTACACGGATCACTATAAGTTGGCACAGACTTGATGGCAGCCAACAGCAACAATAAAGGCATCGTCTTAGAATGGACACGTTTCGGGCAGGCAGAGGTCTCATGAGTAAGCAGAAGGACAGTGGCCTTTGGGGTAATTATGTTAGGTGGTTTCTAAATTATACCATTATGACTGCTTATCTTCTTCTAGTGAGTCACTTTAAAAATATACACCTCGAGGCTGGCTAATATCCTAGTGAATGAATCAGTTATCTTCTTAACCATAAATAAAAAGGAGGTTAGATGAAGGCATGCTGGCCTGATTGCAGAAGAACGTGGGGGAAGAAAGGTGGATGAGTTCCGAAAAACACTTTGCCTTTTCTTCCTTAAGAGTCTCTTAGCATGGTGCATTATTTTGCACTGTTGTTGTTGTTGTTGTTATGTGCTGTGGAGTCAGTTCCGACTCATAGTGACCCTTGTACAGGGTTTCTGAGGTTGTAAATCTTTACGGGAGTAGAAGGCCTCATCTTTCTCCCACGGAAGAGCTAGTAGTTTTGAATTGCTGACTGTGAGATTAGCAGCCCGATTCGTAACCACTACGCTACCTGAGGTCAGTTTATTGGGTTGTAAAATGAATGTAGTGAGTGAGGACCAGCATTTAAAAACATAAAATATGATTGAATGGAATCTCCTGCAATAAGGTTAAGGACTGTTTCATGAGGCTTTTCTTTCATGTATGTGCATATACACGAATCAATGCAAAAATGTATTTCTTATACTGGGGGGAAGTTAAAAAAATAAGGGTGGAAAGCCAACCACACGAAGGGAGGAGAAATAAGACCAAAGAACAGGTCCAGTTTAAACAAAATAGGATCATCTTGGGTGTCAAACCTCAGAGTATGAGGAGGAGCCTGAGTATGTGAGGAATGGTTGGAGGGTCGGGGGAGATGAGCCACTGGAGATGCATATTTGGACAATCTGTGGAAGAGTCTCTAAGTAGTGCAAATGGTTGTGGTAGACTGCTAACCTAAAGGCATGCAGTTTGAACTCATCCAGAGGCACCACAGCAGAAAGGCCTGGCAATCTGTTTCTGCAAAAATTATAGCCACGAAAACCTCATAGAACACTTCTAATCTGTAACTCATGCAGTTATCATGAGTTGAGACTGACTATAAAGCAATCGTGTTCTCTCTGTGTGTGTATTTGTGTAGAAGTCTATAGATTTGTTTGGTGTAAACCAAAAAGGCATGAACTAGAACTGACGGAGGATACTGGAGAGAGATTCTGGCTTTGTAAGGAAGACTTTGCAACACTTGGAACTCTTAACAGTACTCTGGAATGACTTGCAAGGAAGTGAGATCCTTGTATGAAAGGGAATTCAAAGGCTACCATCTCTCCTCACAAAGTCCCCCTCTCTCCTTACTCCTCTGGTGGGCTGTATGTGGATGGATCCTCTGGACCTGCTTTTGCCAAGGGCACCAGAGCTCTAATAGACAAATCCAGAAGCACTGTTCAGTCCTTCCTTGGGCCTCACCCTCTCTTATCTTCCTGAGTGTTTATCTTCAGTCTCTGTTAGTCCCTTCTTTTACTATCATCTAAATATTGGTGCTTCCAAAATCTGATTCTCAGCCCTCTCCTCAGTCTACTTCCCTTCCTTGAGAGATGTCACCCACTTCCACAGCTTCAGTGAGGCCCAGGTATTCATGCTGCTCCAGCCTCGAGCACTCTCCTCCATTCAGAAATGAATCTCCAGCTGTCTAATGTAACTTCCCTATATTTCTCAATCGCCCCATCTTGGAGCCCATGCTTTTCCCTCTCTGTATTCTGGCTATGCCCTGTGATGGCAGACACCCATGTGGGAGGCCTGAAGACCATCCGAAGCTCTGGCCCTGTCTCTCAGGTGAAACATAGTCACCACTGTACAGTCCCTCCTCTCTGCTGAGAGCCATTTCATTAGCTCAGACCCTCATCATCTCTTGTCTGATTTTTGCTAACAGCCTCCTGACCGGTCTTCTTGCCTCGAGTTTTGTTCTCCTTCCCTTGGTTCACTTTCTAAATTGCCAATGAGACTTGATCTCTCCCTGTAATAAAATTCTTCAGTGGTTTCTATTGCCTATAAAGGAAGATTTAATCTTCTTTTCATGATACACAAAGCTCTTGCTTATCTATTCAGTCCAAAAGTGAGGGGTGGCCTTTAGACACATTTTCTACCACAGAAGGGAATTTACCATTACAAATACTATTACCACTGCTGGTGCTATCATTTAATAAACTTATTTTAAACTGTGCTATATGCTTTGCACAGAATACTAGTGTGGCACTGTAGTATAAGCATTTGATTGTGTGCTGGTTTGAACTGCAAGGTTGGCATTTCAAATCCACCAGCCATTCCTTGGAAACCCTATACAGGGGTGCTATGAGTTAGAATCGACATGATGGCACTTAACAACAACAACAAACAATATGCTTTACACAGGAGTCCTGGTGTGGAGCTGTAGGATAAGCACTGGACCTGAAGGTTAGCTTGAACTTCAAGCTTGGTGGTTGAAATTCACCAGTCTCTCCTTGGAAATCCTATACAGGCTCTCTATGAGTCACAAGCGACTTGATGGCACTTAATAACAATAACAACATATGCTTTGCACACACACACACACACACACACAAATCAGGACCATCAAGAAGGAAGAGCATGAGTGGAGTGTGGGATCCCTGCCTGGAAAAGCAGAGACAGCAGAGACAACATGCAACAGGTGGTGGCATGGAGAGACAGAGCAGCTGCGGACTCGAGGCCCATGGACTGAGGAAGACTGTATGCCTACTGCCTACGGGTAGGTGGCTGGCCTTTGGATATTTAAATGAATGTTCATATATTTTGCTTTGTTTTATATGTGTGCATCAAATATTTTTGCTTTGTTCATTTGTAACATATAAGATGCAAATGGATTCCTGGTGTGGTGCTGTAGGTTCAGCACTGGACTTTAACCACAGTTCAGCAGTTCAAATTCACCAGCTGCTCTTTTACAAAGGTGCTTTACAAAGCTTTACAAAGGAGCTATAGTAGAATAGTGGACTATAGTCTGGGCTGCTTATTACAAGGTCAGCAGTTCGAAATTACCAGCTGTTCTGTGGGAGAAAGATGAGGCTTTCTGCTCACGTAGAGATTTACAGCTTTGGAAGCACTATACAGGGTCGCTATGAATTGGTACCAACTCAGTGCCACACAACTACCACTAGCCACTCCTCAGAAACTCTATACAGGGTTGATATGAGGTGGAATCATCTCGATGACGCTTAACAACAGCCTTGGTAGTGCAGTGAGTAAGTACTTAGCTGCCAACCTTTTGGTTGATAGCAGACTGCTTCGGTAAAGATTGCTGTTGTTAACTGCCGTCGAGTCGGTTCCAACTCATAGCAACCCTGTACAAGGTTTCCGAGGAGCGGCTGGTGAGTTTGAACTGCTGACCTTGTGGTTTAAACCGACCTTGTGATCCAGTGCTTATCCTACAGTGCCACACCAGGAAAACTATGAGGCAGTTCTACTTTGTTTAAGATCACTATGAGTCAGAATCAACAGCTGTAGGTTTGGGATTGGTTTATGTGCTTAATGTGCTATCTCATTTAATCTACATAGCACCCATGAAAACTAAGTATTGAAAATGGTTAACATGATAGTTGCTAATGAAAAGGGTGGAGGTTTGAGTTCATCCAGAGGCTCCTGGGAAGAAAGTCTTGGCAATCTAGTTCTGAAAATCAGCCATTGGAAATCTTATGGAATGCAGGTCTACTCTGACATACATGAGGTGTCCTTGAAATGGAATCAACTTGACAACAACTGATTCCTGTTTTGCAGAGGAGAAAAATAAGGTGTAGCATTTAGTAAATAGATGAGGAGAAGAAGAAACCACCAGTGCTTGCTGTTGTTTCAGACTGCTGCTCTGATAGCATCGCTCTGCAGACTTCTACACCGAGAATTCTCAGAACATCTGCAGTTACACTGCATGGTAAAACAAGAACTAAAACTGAACTCGGAAATCAGGAAACTCCAACCCTGGTTCTACCTCTCACTAGTTTTTTGACCTTTAGACAAGGTTTTTCATTTTTGCTTCTTGAACCTTGGTTTCTTCATCTTGAAAATGGGGATTTGTTGTTGTTGTTGTTAAGTGCCGTCAAGTCGGTTCCGACCCATAGCGACCCTGTACAGGGTTTCCGAGGGTGTAAATCCTTACGGGAATACCAATTAAAAAATATTATTGGGTTGTTGTTAGAATTAAATGAGTTAATATATGAAAAAAAAAAAAAAAAAAACCTCCCCCAAAACTCCTACCTGTTAGACAGTGGGAATTCAATAAGTAATTATATTGCCGTAAGGCAAATATAAAAACATAGAGCTACTGACTCATGGTTACCTCATGTACTGAAGAGTAGAAATTTTCAAGGCTGCGACTGTTCAGAAACAGAATACCAAGCCTTTCTTCCTGGGTTGGTTTGAATCACTAACTTTACAATGAGTAATTCAGTACTTAACCATTGCACGGCCCAGGGATTCCAATGGCAAATATAACACACTTTGCATTACTTGGAGGTTTAAGCAATCAGCCAACAGTAGATAGATGGAATATCTCTAGTGTGCCAAAAGTTGATGGACTTGAACTTATCATACTCCAGGTTGAGGTAACTTTGTAACTACTTACCAAAATTTTATTGGACTGCTAGTCTCAAGGTCAGCAGTTTGAAATATCAGCTGTTCCAAGGGAGAAAGATGAAGTTTACAGCCTTGGAAACCCTATACAGGGTTGCTATGAGTCAGAACTGACTTCATGGCACACCGCCACCACCAGATTTAGCATCACTGATGATTCTTGCCTAGATTAATTATTACTAAGAGTGATTTTTAATCATTCCTTCTATAAGTATTAGTTGGGAATTCTACTGTAAAGAAGAGTGTTACCTTCTTTATTTATATTAGTTTACATATATAACATTGTTGTTAAGTGCCGTCGAGTCAGTTCCAACTCATAGTGACCCTGAGTGGGGTTTCTGAGAAGCAGCTGGTGGGTTTGAACCACTGACCTTGGGGTTCAAACGGACTTTGTGGTCCAGTACATTACCCTGCAGCACCACACCATAAGTACACAAATATATTTATACATTGCTGTTGTTAAGTGCTGTCAAGTCAGCTCTGACTTATAGAGACTGTGTGTAGGGTTTCCAAGGAGCAGCTTGGTTGGTGGCTTTAAACCGCCAACCGTATGGTTAGCAGTCTAGTGCTTATCCTATAGCCCCACACCAGGACCCCATAAATCCATTTTATTCAATGGATTATAATCTGTTGTTATCATTATTTGTTTTGTTTCTCAAATTGTCCCAGATTGGGCCAATGGAGGTTCATTTTGTTGTTCTTTGTATATATCCCTGGTCATTCTTAGAGCATATCCTTATTCTTTACCATAATGAAACATTTCAGGTTCATCTACTTTATTTGCCCTAGTCCTGCAATCAGTCATTTCTCCAAGGTGTTTTGATTCCTTTACTAGAGAAAGGTGTTTGAAACCAAGATTTGAGTACAGATGTGCTTATTATGTCATTGCTTCTAGATGCTCTCAGTGACAGAATTAGGAAATACCCGCATATATACATCTTGTCTCTGCCTGTCTGCCTACTTCTCACTTTTCTCTATCCATCCATCCATCCATTCATCCATCTTTCATCCATATACATCTATCCATGTATCATCCATCCACCCATCTATCTATCTATCTTAAAAATCTTGAAGTCATATTGGTACCAGTCCGACACTGCAAGGTTAACTCTATAGACTTCCCCTCATTCCATATTTTCAAGCATTCTTCTCCAACAGTGAGAAATTTTGTTTCCATTTTTTTTTACAATGTACTTACATACTACATCTTAGAATCCAAAAAAAAAAAAAAAAAACCACACCAAAACTCAAAAACAAACAAACAAAAACCCCCAAGAATTTCAAATTAGCTGACCCTTACTTCTCTGGAAAACAAGCTACAGAGTTTAAAGTTTGCTTACAGTTCTTCTGTTTTTAGCCTGAAGGCATACCTCAAATGCTACTTAGGTTAGTCTATACTCACTCCCATATACTTTTTCTTTGTATTTCATGTTAGAGCCCCTGCTCCCCTCAATTCTCATTTATACCTTTTTACTGTGATCCAAGAGACAGAGTTATACAGAAAGGTATGTTCAGGGAAGAGTAGATCTCCCCCAATGCTTTACTCCTTTCCTGTCCCCCTCCTTTTCACCTCATTCCCACCCCCTCATAGGAGCTAACCTCATTCATTTCTAGTTTATCCTTTTCTTTTGCACAAATGAGTAGATACTATACACATGTCTTTTCTTATTTCCTTATCGTCTCACACAAAAGATAGTGCATCATAGACAATCTTTTAAACACTGGTTTCCCATACAATTCTATATTTCTCTTTTATGGTAGCTGTTTGTCCCACGAGGGAGGCAAAGACATAAACAGTTGGTTAACACACATGCTGAAGAGTAGTGACAGAGATACGTATAGGGAATTCTGGGGCTTTCTCATGTCTCTGAAGGAGTCCTGGGGGGCGGGGCAGCAAAAGCTTCCTGAAGGAGCTGATACCCTTACTGAATAGGTGTAATGTTGCAAAGGGAACTCAGCAAATATTCATACAATTATATTGTCATTCCATTGTGGCTCAGTACTTGGCTTTACAGTGAAAGGAACTGCTCTGTTCCCTGTTTCCATCAGAAAATTAGGGGCCTCAAACACTGTCCTGAATCGGTATGTGTTGACAAAGCTCCCACCCAGCATCTCACCTCTGTGTCTCTGCCTTTTGATAAAGAGGACAGCGAACACTCAAGAGGCAGGCTGGGCCCACAGCACTTGCATTTCTCTTTCAGCAGCTGCCCAATCACTCCCCTCTTACAAGCTCTGTACAGTGTGAACAATCTTCTTATTACCACGCAGAGCATCTTTCTTGACAGAAAAAAATTTAATAGGGCTTTCTAAATAAAACTCAGATTGGATATTGTCTGGCTCAGATGGGAGAAGGATATTTTATCTCACTTCAGCTCTGCCACTCTGAGCAACTGCTGCAGATCCCTGGGCCTCAGTTTCCTTGTCTATAAAATGAAGGGGTTGGAATAATGGTTTCTAACACGTTTTTTAGCTCTGCAATTTTATATACTGGATCAAACTCTGTTTGTTCTCTACAGATGTCAGCATGGAAATCACAAGTCAGAAAGATGAAGGCATATTCAATGAATACTGAATTGCATCCCAGGTCTCTCTATTCATTCGCATGAATCAGCCATAGCCAATTATCCAAGAACAAACACCTCCTCACCTCCTCCTGGCTCCCATAAAAACATTAATTCATGAATATGACATTAGACTGGGGAGCTTATTTATGTGCATCCAAAGATTTCTAATAAATTCATAATGAGTATATTTTTATAAGGGAAGGATGACTAAAAGCTAGTGAGACAAGATGCCCTCTCTTCCCAGACTTGAGACGAGTCACATTCTGATAATGGCCCCATCTCTGAGCTTTTACTCTTGCTGCCCCATCTTCTACCCTGTGACTCCCACACAACCTTCAGACTTCAGTTCCAGTATCACCAACTCCAACGAGACTGCTGCCTTCGTTGACCCTAACTCATGGCAACTCCATAGTTTTCAATGGCTGGTTTTCTAGAAGTACATCACCAGGTTTTTCTTCCAAGGCACCTCTGGAAGTTAACCTCTAATCTTTTGGTTAGCAGCCAAGTGTATTAACTGTTTGCATAACCCAGGCATTCCAACCGACTCCAAGAATCTCCCTCAAATTGTTCAGCCTGGGTTGGGTAATCTTCTCTGATCTCCAATGTACCTAGTATAGCATATTTGCCAAATTTCTTCCCTACTAGGTTCTCAGTGCCTTTGAGGTAGGAATAGTGCCCTATTTGCTTTATAGCTCCTGTTACTACAGGAATTCTAAGAGTTCATCCCTTGACCGCTAGAAGAGTGGTTCTCAGTCTTTTTTTGCCTGAGACCCCATTTGGGTGGAACAAAAGATCCTATCACACCTGTTTATGCTTCCCAGTACAAAAGTCACTTGGTGATAACAAAGAATTGGGGAGAAGAAGAAACAAGTGTGAGTAAAATTGTTGATAGTGTAATTTCTGAGTCATTTATTTTATAAGAAAAACACATTACTCAATATACACACTTTAGTGCTAAAATAGTGACCTACAAACTTGTAACTGACTTCACTACTTTATTATGTTTGACCCAATAGTATGTTGCATGTTATTTAAACTACTTGAATTCGTCCGTGAACTGTCATTACAGTTGTAGTTTGTTACCTGGGCGGTCCCCTCAATATCATGACTCTTTATATTCATACCCTTTTTATCCTTTCCCCTTGAACCTGGGCTGGGCCTATGACTTACTTTAACTAAGAGAATGCAGTTGCAGTTAACACTGTGCCAGTTTTGAACCTAAGCCTTAGGAAGGGATGCAAGCTTCCATTGTTGTGCTCTTGGAAGCACGAAACTGACATGTAAGAAGTTCAACCACCTTGTTAGAGATGTCACATAAAGATCGCATGAGAGGCTACCAGGGCAGAGGGAGGTGTCAACATTACAGGGATGAAAACTGAGCAAACCAGCTGATGATAAGAACTGAAGCTCCAGATATAAGACCCCATCGAGCCATGCCAGCCAACCCTCACTCAGTCAACTATTCAAGCCATCCTGGCTGCTGTGCTGGACACTGTGAGACAAGAAGCCACGCTGGACTTTGCAGTCTTAGCAGACAGAATGTGTAATACAGAGAAACTTCCTGCTGGGCCCTGTCTGAATTCCTGCTGCACAGATTCATGCAGAATAAGATGGCTGTGGAGTCACTAAATTAGCTAAATTACTAAATTAACATCATAATAGATACTCAAAACAACTATGTAAGCACTTTAAGCACAGATTATGGATGTATCTGTTTATGTATATATGTATCCAACATGGTATGGATGATTCAAGCTTTAACTACTGTTCATGTCCTAAGGTCTACTCATTGGAAACGTATAGGTTAGAAGCCTTGAATACAAATATAGATCACTGTAACCTGTGTTGTTGTTGTTGTTGTTGTTAAGTGTGGTCAAGTTGGTTCCGACTTATAGTGATCCTGTATAGGGTTCCTTGGAGTGGCTGGTGAGTGTGAATTGCTAATCTTGCGGTTCAAACCGACCTTGCTTATCCTACAATGACACAGCATATAGTCACCCTGTATAGGGTTCCTTCCCAAGGAGTGGCTGGTAGGTTTGAACTACCGACCTTGTGGTTAGCAGTTCATTGCTTATACTACAATGCAACACCAGGACTCTACTATAAGCTATAGGGTTAACTATATATCCTCCACAACTAATAGGATAATGATGAAGTGAAATGAACTATAATTTCTAATTAGAAAGCAAAAATAGCTGTAGCTGAAAACCATGACCAGCTCCAAACAAGCCCGACCTTGTGATGATAACAAAGTGACCTTCCTAGGTCATAGGATTCTAACCGTTTGTCTGGGTGCGGGGGCAGGAGGATCTCTGCAGTGCTGCCGAGCATCTAGAAACAGTCTGACTTCCCAGATGACCAAATTAGAGCCCTCAGGCAACTTAGTCATGAGCTAACTTAGGTTTATGAATAGCAAATATGAGTAATCCCCAGCATATAGTTCTTATACAAACATAAAAATAAAAAATGACTTGGGATTGGATACTACCCACAAGAAATCAGAGAGGATTTGCATTGGAGGTGCACTTTGCAGCTCACTGGCAGCCTTAGAATGAACGTGAGCTGCCCAGGTGCAGAAGAGAGCCAGTACCTGGGAGAGGGTGGCGGGCTCTGGGTAGAAGCGGAACCATGCTATAAAGGGGATGGATGCCTTTGGCACAAGCAGGCAGTGTCAGGCTGCAGAGTGGTTCGATATCCCACCTTGAGGGGAGATCATTCATTCAATTCATTATCCACCCATCAACGAATCACTTCAATCACAGGCAGTAGTAGCAACCTCCAAGTATAGACCACCAGGCATCTAGTACTTTCTACACATCATCTGTATTACTCTTCAGACCCTATGAAGAAGGGATTTTTTAAGTGCTCATTTTGTAGCTGTAAGAACAGGCCCAGAGTGACTCTCCCAAGTTCACCCACCAATAAGTGACAAAACTGGCATTTAAACCCAAGACTGTTTCATTCCAAAGTTTTTAGTTTTCATTATAACACCTCTGGATGAAGAGGTATTGAGTATGTAAGAGCCAGGTCCTGGGATAGGTGCTGATGCCTTTACTGATCCAGCAGAGCAGATCCTGAAGCTTTAGCGCACACTGAAAGGAAGCAGGAAGCCAGAGGAAGAACCATGGCATGGTTCTGGAAAGCCAGTGTTATTTGAGGGGGTGCAGGGGATTATGACTACACAAAGGCTTTTGATTGTGTGGATCATGACAAGATATGGACAACATTGCGAAGTATGAGTATTCCGGAACACTTCATTGTGCTCATGAGGAATCTGTACATGGACCAAGAGGCAGTTGTTCAAACAGAACATGAATGGTTTAAAATTAAGAAAGGTGTGCAACAAGGTTGTATTCTTTCACCATACTTATTCAACCTGTATGCTGAGGAAATAATACGAGAAGCTGGGTTCTATGAAGAAAAACGTGGCATCAGGATTGGAGGAAGACTCATTAACAACCTGCGATATGCAGATGATACAATATTGCTTGCTGAAAGTGAAGAGGACTTAAAACATTTACTTTGATGAAGATTAAAGAGCACAGCCTTCAGTATAGATTACATCTCAATGTCAAGAAAACAAAAATCCTCACCACTGGACCAATAAACAACATTCTTATCAACGGAGAAAAGATTGAAGTTGTCAAAGACTTCATTCTTCTTGGATCAACTATAACACTCACGGAAGCAGCAGTCAAGAAATCAAATCACGTATTACATTAGGCAAATCTGCTGCACAAGACCTTTTTAAAGTGTTGAAGAGCAAAAATGTCAGCTTGAGGACTAAGGTGCGCCTGACCCAAGCCATGGTATTTTCAATAATGTCATATGCATGCGAAAGCTGGACAGTGAATAAGGAAGACCGTAGACGAATTGATGCTTTTGAGTTATGGTGTTGGAGGAGAATACTAAAAGCACCATGGGCTGCCAAAAGAACCAATATATCCATTTTGGAAGAAGTGTAGCCAGAGTGCTCCTTGAAGGCCAAGATGGCCAAACTTCGTCTCTCATACTTTGGACTTACTGTCAGAAGGGAACCTGTCACTGGAGGATATTATGTTTGGTAAGGTGGAGGGTCAGAGAAAAACAAGAAGACCCCCAACGAGATGGATTGGCCAAGTGGCAGCATCGATGGACTCAAGCGTGGCAACAGTAATGAGGTTGGCCTAGGATCGGGCAGTGTTTCGTTCTGTTGGGCATAAGGTCTCTATGGGTCGGTACCGACTCAATGGCACTTAACAATAACAACAACGGGGGTTATAATATACTAAGTATGGGCACAAAATGGACTAGAGTTTAAAATACTCAGGAATTTTGGAAGTAAACTGTGAAACCTTAAAAAAAATTCTTGCCCTTGTTAATTTGTTGTTAAGTGCCATTGAGTTGGTTCCAACTCATAGTCATCCCGTATAGGGTTGCTGAGGAAGGCTAGTGAATTTAAATCACCAACCTTGTGGTCAGCAGTCCAGTGCTTATCCTACAGTGTCACACTAGGACTTAGGCCCCCTCTTCCTGCCCAAACCTGAGAGACCCTTCACTCAGCTTTGCCACTAGGGGCGCTACAGTGGAAATGCTAAAGTGATATTACCACTGGATTCTGTATCAAGTACAAACTTGGCCTTGGAATTAGAGAGTTGTTAATTGCTGTTGAGTCAGTTCCGACCCATAGCAAAACTCTGTATAGGGTTTCCAAGGAGCAGCTGGTGAGTGTGAACCACCAACCTTGCATTTCCACCTTGCAGTCCAGTGTATTAACCTGCAGTGCCACACCAGGACTCCAGAACTTAAATGTTGTGAACTTAACAGCTATATGATCTTAAGCAAGTTAGTCAGTACCACTAAATGTAAATAATAGTAATACTGATACATTTTACAAGGCTGTGATTGAGATTGTATGTATAATGTTTCTCTGAGAGTCAGACCAAAAAAGTTTCTATCAGTGGTTCTCACAGTGTGGCCCCACACCAACAGCAACAGCATCCCCTGGGAATATGTTGCTGTTGTTAAGTGTTACCAAGTTGGTTCCAACTCATTAGCGACCCTAGATAGGGTTTTCAAGGAGTGGCTAGAGGACCTTGTGGTTAGTAGTCCAATGCTTATCCTAAAGTGCCACACCAGGACTTCATGTGTTAGGTAAATTATAGCACTCCATCACAGACCTACTGAAGAGATTCAGGAGATGGTCCAGCAATCTTCGTTTTACAGAGTTTTGGAGATTCTAATGCAGGCCGCTGTTTTGGAACACTGCTCTGCCTCAATGTAAAGGACAGAACTAGAGCAGGGCCTGGAGTTATTGCTTTTCCTTAAGGGCCCTCTCAAGGACACAGACTGTGAGTTTCCCAAGTCAGTTCTACTTTCCTGAGGCAGGAGACATTACAAGAAAGCAGAGCCCCATGATTTCAGAAGCCTGGCATTCTGACAAATCCTAAAATGTTCCATGTTATGACTTATATTCACTTCAGGATTTTCCTTTCTTTCCAATCTGTATTTTTTTTTTTTTTTTTTGAAATTAATTTCTTGTGACAAAATGTACCAAATACATAATCTAGAGAAGGCACAAAACAGATAATAAGAGTTTCCTAATACAAAGTGATGAAGGGCTAAAGGGGAAAACAACCCCTGAAAAGTTCAGAAAATGACAACTCCGTTAGTACCACCAGCAGCTCATGCCTCCCTCAGTAACAGAACTGTGGGAAGAGATGTCATAAATCTTCCTTAGTAAAACCTGAGTACAGACTGTTTTCTGCTCAGGATTTAGGCAGGTGTAGAAGGAAAGTTGTGCAACAAGGTTGTATTCTTTCACCATACTTATTCAACCTGTATGCTGAGCAAATAATCCGAGAAGCTGGGTTCTATGAAGAAGAACGTGGCATCAGGATTGGATGAAGACTCACTAACAAACTGGGATACACAGATGATACAACCTTGCTTGTTGAAAGTGAAGAGGACTTAAAACATTTACTGATGAAGATCAAAGAGCACAGCCTTCGGTATGGATTACATCTTAATGTAAAGAAAACAAAAATCCTCA
>NW_006408653.1:1237912-1240979 GCF_000296735.1 Chrysochloris asiatica | reverse complement strand
TAACACACCAGAAAGATAACATTCCAGTTTGTAAGAGCGTGTGATATTATGGTCAGATTGGTTGCGCATAAGAAGAATTTGTGGGTAGCTGGCCGATCTCCATTTTCCACTGTAGCGTAGTGGTTACGAATCGGGCTGCGAGCCACAAGGTCAGCAGTTCGAAACTACCAGCGGTTCTGCGGGAGAAAGATGAGGCAATCTGTTCCCGTAAAGATTTACAGCCTCGGAAACCCTGTGTAGGGTCGCTATGAGTCGGAACCGACTCCATGGCACATAACAACAACAACAAACCTCTTGTGTTCTTCTTTTCCTCCATTTGATCTCCCATTCCCTAGTTCTTTTAGCTTCCCATAACAATATAAATAATAGCTGCCATTTATTGAGAATTGACTACATATTCTACATTAATGTAATC
The DNA here is from genome assembly GCF_000296735.1 of Chrysochloris asiatica. Taxonomy (NCBI): domain Eukaryota; kingdom Metazoa; phylum Chordata; class Mammalia; order Afrosoricida; family Chrysochloridae; genus Chrysochloris; species Chrysochloris asiatica. Next base: position 1,240,564 of record NW_006408653.1, on the reverse strand, counting down.
TTCCAAAGTGATATCGCAAGGTACGTATTACTACCCCCATTTTACAGATGCAGAGAGAAAAAGTGGTCACTGTATCTAGGATCAGACTCCATGCAGGGAGCTGAACCACCATTTTAACCCATATCTACCTGAAAGCATAGCCCTTACTCTCTGTCTTAGTTATCTAATGTTGCTATGACAGAAATCCCACCAGTGGATAACTTTAACAAACAGAAATAGCTTTTCTCACAGTTTAATAAATCAGAAGTCTGAATTAGAGCACCCGTTCTAGGTGAAGACTTTGGAGGAAGCTCTTTTTCTGTGCACCTTCTGGTTCCCAGCTTCTTGGAGAGAGCTCCATGTGTCTTGGCATCTATCTTGCCCTATATCTCCTTCCTTTGCTTGTTTAATTTCTTTTGTAACTCAAAAGAGATTGACTCAAGACACACCCCACACTAATCCTACCTCATTAACATATCAAAGACAATCCATTCCCAAGTGGGATTATAACCACAAGCATAGAGGTTAGGATTTCCAACACATTATTTTTTTGTTTGGGGGTGGGGATGGGGGTGGAGCATAATTTAACTCATAACACTCCCAGTATCTATTTTGGTTTTCAAACCTAGGGAGGTTGTTAATGCCATATCTAGATTATAAACTGAGGATGGATTTTATAGTTTGTTCCAAAAGCCCAGGATTTAGATTCTAAAAGGCTCTAAATGAGCAGGTGTATCTTCTTTCAGCAACTCCATAGAACCAACAATGTTCTAACAGGCAAAACCAAACCCACTTCATCGGGTCAATTCAGACTCAGAACACAGAACAGCCCCATATGGTTTCCAAGGCTGTAAGTCTCTCAGGAGGCAGAGTGGAGCAGCTGGTGGGTTTCAGTTGCTGACCTCTGGTTTAATCAAGTGCTTTAACCACTGAGTCACCAGAGCACCTTTCAAAACAGGCAATTAAGCAAAAAAAAAAAAATCACACAAAAACAAAAACAAACAAACTTGTCAGCACCGTGGACAACATTACCTCGGACAACATTACCTCGGGGCTTTTAAATCTCACTCCTACTCCAGACCATAGAAGTATAGGCCTAGATTGAGGATATGTCAAGAGACAATAGCATCACAATTTGGTATTTTTGTTTAAAAAAAGGTTTCTATGATTTTACAGCCATACTTTTTGACTTATTCTTATATAAGTTTATTGTAAGAAAATAATTACTGTCGTTGCTAAGTGTTGTCAAGTCAGTTCCAACCCATAGCGAACCTGTATAGCGTTTTCAAGGAGTGGCTGGTGAGCTTGAACCACTGACCTTACGGTTCAAACCAACTTTGCAGTTCAGTGCATTAACTCACAGTGCCACACCAGGACTCCAAGAAAATAACTCTGGGTGATAGTACTAGGACTACTTCCATGACGGATGTTATTACTTCCAATGATGCTTATTTTTCTTTGGCTATTTCATTTCATTCTTAACCAAGCTTCTCTGTAAGTCGTTTATATTGGCAAATCATCGTTTATATTGGGAAACTGTCAAACTGACTTAAAGGAGCGGGAGAAAGTGTGTAAACTAACTGTCTGCTAGAAAGTTAAATATACTTAATGTGAAAAAAAAAAAAAGATTATTCAAATGCTTGGGGAAATCCTCTATTCAGATTAAAAGTCAACAACCAAAAAATAGTTAAAATCCTAGAATAAATATATTTGAAATAGATACAGGACTGTGCCAACCAAATTACCTTTGGGAAATGAGGGGATTACTCCCTAATGGTGTCACTAGGGTGGGGAGATGCGGGCTGCTGACTCTACGGAGTCACACTGTCAGAGAGAGTAGCATCCAAATAACTGGCTGTAAAATGATTGTGCAACATTTCAATAGAAATTTATTATTTTTATCAAAATAGCCTGAAGTTATAAGAACAAAAACATTTTTTCAAAAGCCCAAATTACATACACATACACATATATGTTGTTGTTAAGTGCCGTGCCAACCTTGTGGGTCAAACCAATTTTGCAGTCTACCACATTAACCCACAGCGCCATACCAGGACTCTATCTCTCTCTCTATATGCATATATATTACTAAAACTCTAGGTTAATTTACTTTTTGAACTTGTGGGATCTGCCATTACTAACTAATTACACTTACAAAGACACTTCAAATCACATAGTATCATCTGCATATACCACCAGCATGTGCTACTGTTTTTATAGTTGCTGATTTTGCCAAATGTTCTGGTATTCTAACTACAATATTGTGGTAATTAGTATTTGTGAACCTATATCAATGACTATTTTGAGAATGAAGCAGTAATTAAAGGAGAAAAGTTTTAAAAAGGTTTCCATTCAGTTACTAATAAAGTTGCAACTAATATAATGCAGAAGTCCTAGTGTGGTGCTGTGGGTGAATGCGCTAGACTACAAAATCAGTTTGAACTACAAGGTCGGCAGTTCAAGCTCTCCATCCGCTTCTTGGAAACCTTGTACAGGGTCGCTATGGGTTGGAAACGACTCAATGGCACTTACCAACAACAATGTAATTCAATATACAAAGATTAACAATATTTTTGTTAGCATTCATATAATCTATGACATATTACTTGCAAGCAGTTTACAACTATATTTGTCACATATTAGTCTATGATTAAAACAGATACTAAACATGAC
>NW_006408653.1:1231046-1235057 GCF_000296735.1 Chrysochloris asiatica | reverse complement strand
CTTCTCTACGCTGGAGAGCAAGTTTCAGAGTCTCCTCTGACATCCATTTTGATCTTTTCCTTCTCTCCTGTCTTCTTAATGACTTTTTGCTCTCTTCATGTATGATGTTCTTGATGTCATCCCCTAAGTGCTGGGAAAACTGGTAAATTGTATTCAGGAATTGCCTTATCTGGAAAGAGCTGATATGCCCACACTCGCGCCCTCTTCTTGACAGCCTATGTCTAATGATTGATTGATATAACGGGATGGGGCAACATGAGTCAAAGTCAACTTGACAGCAACTGTTTTTTGTTGCTGTTGTTGTTGATTATACATATCAACTTAGTAGATGAGCAATTTGATTACAAGGTTAAAGGATACCTTGTGGCCTTAAATTAATTTCTTAGAAGACAAAGAAGATGGGGGGAAAGTAGACCAAGCCTCTAATTAGGGAAGTAAGAAAAAAAGACACAAAATAAATCTAAATACAGTTAACATAACGGCAGAAATTAATGAGCTAGCAGCCAATACAAACAAAATAAAAACTGGACAGTTGTTAAATAAAACCACAAGCTGTTTTTATTGTTGATATTGTAGTTGATAAAACCTATGGCAGAGTATGAGAGAGAGAAAGAGAGGGCTGCAGAAATATTGGACATGAAAAAGGAACATGCCTATAGATTCAGCAGATTTTAATAAATTATGAGAGGATAATACAGTCAGCTTTTGACTGTATTTGAAGCACTACATTTGAAGACCTAGATGAAATCAGAACACTTTGAGGAAATATAAATAACCAAAAGTGAGTCAAAAAGTATAAAAGTCCCATAGTAACAGATGGAACTGAACCAGTATTTAAAGGTCTACTTGTCCTACCCTCCTGACACAGACAGTAATACATATAAATTGTAGGGGCCATCAAAGAACAGATAATTTTCTTCGTGAGCATAGCAAATGATGGTAAATTACAATAAATTACAATTTATTTTATGAGGCTTGCATAATATGGTTACAAGAACTTAACAGAGAAAGCATAAATAAAAGCAAATTATAGACCAATTTCACTTACTAAATTAAGCAAAATCCTCACATAAAATAGCAGCATAATATTCAAAGAATAATACACAGGATTTATTCTAGGAAAGCAAGAATGGGTCAACAATAAAACCTTAATATAATTCACCAGGACTAAGGAGTCCAGTGTGATGCTATAGGATAAGCACTGCTAACCACAAGACTGGAATTTCAAACCCTCCAGCTGCTCCTCGGAAACCCTATTTAGGATCACTATGACTCAAAACCAACTCAGTGGCACTTAACAATAAACACCAACAGAAAAGAAGAGAAATTCATGTGACCATCTCAATATACTCAGTAAAAACTTTATAAAATTCAATCCTCAAGTATAATGAGAAAACAAAAGAAACCGCTAAGCAATTAGAAGTTAAATCCTTTCCTTTTAATGGCTACTGACCAAAACCCCACAGTAAACTTCAGACTTTGGCAGAATAAATGGTAAAATATTAGAAGTATCATCATTAAAACCCTATATGCCTGCACTAAAGGGAAGAATTGATGAAGGCAAAATGCCAAAACTCCTAAACTGGGTCTAATTTAAAAAGAATTTCTTCATCTCTGAGATTATTTCTTGCATTTTCAATTTCAATTTAAAAATGTAGCTAATAGATTCCTCAGTTCAAACTAATCAGGAATGTGCCATTTCATACATCCAAAATCTTCCAAACAAATGAGTCCAGGTTACTCAAGTGCGTATAAGGGCCCGGCAGTGGATGGTGGTCGGGGGGGCATGATGCCAAGAGGCCTGAGCAATGGAGGCTGTGGGATGAAAAGGGCTTCTCTTTAGATGCTACTTTGTACCAATGATTTCTGATGAGGACAACAATGTGCCAACAGAATCTTACCCCCAGAAATCTACATGTCAGAAAATAAGGAGTATGACCTTGGAGTCCAACAGCCCTACATCTACATCTCATCCATGACATTTCCCTGTTTTGTCATCCTGATGGTATTCTCTGAACCTAAAATCTGAAAAGCTGGAATAATGATATTATACACAATCAATACATATTTAGACATAATCAATACAGATTAAACAGGATACAAGTTTCCTAGCACAAATTAGCACCTGACCTAGAACCTGGCACACAAGAGTTCAACAGATTTATTCCCTTCCTTTCTTCTTCATGGGATACGGGTACATGTGACGACATTTCTTGATATTTTAAGTACCCTCATATCATGGAGAAGAGCTTAAGGTGAGAAAAAAAATAAATTCAGGGCTGAAGAATCTTAGAACTCAGTTTGAAACAGAGGACAGGAGGCAAAAATGATGCTTTTCAGAACCAGCTTTCAAAGTTAGAAGACTGTAAGTTTTTATCTTCGCCCCTAAGAAGCAATTAATGAATAAAACAGAAAGTGATGGCACAGGAACTTCATGGTAACATCTGCTTGCAGGGGTTAGGAGTGGTGGGATGCGTGGGCTAGACTAAGACACTAGTGGGGGCAGGGCTCGGAGATGAGTACAGTGTTAGTCATTTGACTGAATGTGTTTAATAAATTACCATCCAATTTGAGGAATTGGCTTCCCTGCATGAATCACTTTGAACTGGACAAAAATAGCCAACAAAACCAGCCCCCACTAGAGAAGGAAGAAAGAAAGAAGTATTTTATTTGATTGATTGGCATTGTTTTGATCAGGGTGTGAAGTCACATGCTGAGTTTAGTAGCCAGAGAGACACCCTGTTATTGATGGAATTCACATGCGTTTATTTATTCCTACAACCATTTATTAGGTGTGACTTTTAAATATATTAACAGCTTTACTTTCAAACTTATCTTCCTTCTATGTTGACCTCAGAAAATCAAATAACTCAGCAAGTTCTCTTATTTTTCAATGAAAATGGCATTCTACACATGCACTGGACTTCAAACTTAGACCTCCTTTCCCCTTCAAATATTTTGATGCCAAATCAGAAGCCAATCTGTCAGGTTTCATTTTATATCACCACTTAGATCTGTCCCTTTCTCTTCATTTCATCCCTCTCATTTGTTCACCTCTAATTTTTAGGTAAGCACATACTACCTGATCCCAGCATTATTTGCTCTATTTCAGTCTGGTCTGGACATGAGCACTTTACTCTGCAGTAGCCACTAGTTTAAATTATTTTCTTACTCAAGAACCAACAATTGCTCCTTACTGCCTACTAGATTATGCCCAGCTCCTTTTCTAAGCATTCAAAGCCTTTCATCATCTAGTCTGATCTGATTTTCTATTGTGGTTGTTGTTGTTAAGTGTCATCAAGTCGATGTGGACTCATAGCGACCCTGTATAAGGTTTCCAAGGAATAGCTAGTGGGTTTGAACCACTGACCTTGGTGTTTATTCTATAGCACCATACCAGGACTCCAGTCTTTTACTAGTCTTGGACAAAACAATGAAAGACAAGGAAATACTAATGGTGTTGTGATACATTCGTTCTATTGGCAATTGGCAGACTAGAATAAGAAGATAGCAATTAGCTACATTGACTATTATTTACCATATGCTGGAAGGATCATTTCATGTCCAGTAATCTTCATGCCATGAGCTTGGGGATATGTCTTTAACCAGATGAAGAAAAGGATCAGAGTATTTGAAAAATACCATGAATCTATGTATTTTTCAGAACTGCTGGTAAATACAGATGAACAACAGTGGAGAAGAGCTTGGTGACACATGAACATACATAATTACAAAGAATATTCTTGTTGAGTTGTTGTTAGGTGCTATTGAGTTGGTTCCAACTCACAGTGACTTTATGCATAAAAGAGCAAAACACTGCCCAGTCCTGCACTATCCTCACAATCATTATTAAGCTTGAGCCCTTTGCTGCTGCCACTGTGCCAATCCATCTCATTGGGGGTCTTACTCCTTTTCACTGACCCTCCACTTTGCCAAGCATGATGTCCTTCTCCAGAGACTAGTCCCTCCTGCTTACATGTCTTAAGTACAAGAGACGAATTCTTGACATCC
>NW_006408653.1:1228865-1230576 GCF_000296735.1 Chrysochloris asiatica | reverse complement strand
TGAGATTAACTACTGCTCCCTTTTTGTTACAAATTTCTACCTTTATGGTTGTGACAATCACAATTAATCATGATAACAATTATTCACTATTGATTCATAAGAATCTTATTTCTATCTCCTTTCACCAGACCGATCTAGACAAGATGAAAACTATTCAGTGGGGATTCTACCTTCCCCCTCACACTCTGAAACTAGACTTCCTCTTGAAAACGTGTAACCTAGTCAATTTGTGTCTTTATAGCCCCCCATTTTAGGTAGCCAATGTTTAAGTTGCCCATCCCTATCAATCCTGTGTACAGAAGGGATGCGAATCATCCTTGCTGTGAAAATTCCTTCCCTCTTGGTTGGTATTTTAAGCTACAACATCCATAGTATAGGCCAAGTTCATCAAATTGCTGTGATTTACACTTGTTTCCTTTATCAAAAAAATTTTTTTATCTTCCTCTAGTCAAGTTCTGATCATCCAGCTATCAAGGCTAGGTCAAATGGGTACTATCTGCAAGTTTGGGTGTTCATGTGCATCTGCCCTCATGTCATATCAGCTGGACACTTCACTCTCAGCACTAGCCTTCTATGGCTATGTCCCCAGGTCTCACCATACTTCAGGCCAACCAGGTTTCAACCTTCTCCAGGCCAACCAGGTCTCACCATACTCCAGGCCAACCAAGTCGCACCATACTCCAGGTCGATGGGAGTCTATGTAATGTGGTCAAACTCAGCCCACATCTTCATTGCTACTTCTCCCCCACTTCCACTCACCAGTAGACCAACGTGGTTGCCAGCAAGCTTATATGCCTGCTTGTATATTCCCTTTGAGTTTCAATCTTGGAAGGGGGTTTGTCTTGAAGGGACTTGATTGCTTGCTTTGATGGCTCCCCAGCAAACGACTTGCTTATTCTTGTGGTAGCCAATCAGACTGTCATTTTTGTTTTTTGATTTGTTCTTCTGGTCTTTCTTTCAAGAAGTATCATCTGTTCGTTTAGCTGCTCCAGCTTGTCTGCTTGTCTTTTCAAATGGAAATTTCCCACCTCAGAAGATTCTGGATGGGGATCAGGATTCCACCTATGGTCTTATGCAATGCAAAGGCTCTGCAGGAAGCCTCTTTCATTGGGCAAGTTCTAGCCCCAGCTGAAGACAGACTTACAAGCTTTCTATAGTGATGTTTTTGGCTATTCCTTTCTCTCCCCCTTAAGTGTCTATTTACAATAGTAGGCAAGGGAAACCAACATTCATAAGACAGTCAAGCATCTTAACATTATTTCCTCTCTTTTACCCATTCATACTGTGCCTCAATCCCTGTATCACAGAGCCCTGTTGTTCCAAGGTTGACCATACATTACTATTGACCTCTGTCCCATTTAACCCACACAAATCTGCCTAAGTGTTCTCCTATCTACCTTGTTTTTCCATCCCCCTCTCCTTCTTGTGTATTGCCCACTCCAATACCTGAACTATGATGTGTCTACCTTTTACCCTGTCCTCTCTCATCCCCTCCCTCCACACCCCTCTTGTTGTTGTTGTTAGGTGCTATCGAGTCAGCACTGACCCATAGTGACCCTATGCACAGCAGAACGAAACACTACCCAATCCTGGGCCAACCTCACTACTGTTGCCATGCTTGAGTCTATTGATGCTGCTACTTGGCCAATCCATCTCATTGGGGGTTTTCCTCTTTTTCTCTGACCCTCCACCTTACCAAACATGATATCCT
>NW_006408653.1:1227482-1228088 GCF_000296735.1 Chrysochloris asiatica | reverse complement strand
TTTGAGATACAATCCATATCGAAGGCTATGGTCTTTGATCTTCATCAGTAAGCATTTTAAGTCCTCTTCCCTTTCAGCAAGCAAGATTGTATCATCTGCATATCTCAGGTTGTTAATGAGTCTTCCTTCAATCCTGATATCATGTTGTTCTTCATACAATCCAGCTTTTAGGACTATTTGTTCATTGTACAGATTAAACAAGTATGGTGAAATAATACAACTGTGGAGCACATCTTTCCTGATTTTGAACCATTCTGTGCCCCCTTGGTCTGTTCTAACAGCTGTCTCTTGGTCTTTTTACAGGTTCCTTATGAATGCAATTTATAGTACAATATTAATTTGATGCATCTATTTCCCTGACAGCTTTATCTTTACTATGAGTTGGAATTTTCATTTACATAAAACCTCATTGTCTTACTTAATGAGATATGCCTTGAATTGTTTTTTGTTTTATAAATCATGTCTTCTGCTTAAGTTCTTCCATCTGAATGCAACACCTTTTTCAATATTTTACTTTTAATCTTGGTACATCATTTTGTTTTAGGGGTGTTTATGGTTGTCAATGTTATGAATTATGAGTATTCCGGAACACTTAATTGTGCTCAT
>NW_006408653.1:1224483-1226582 GCF_000296735.1 Chrysochloris asiatica | reverse complement strand
TAGGACAGGGCAGTGTTTCATTCTGTTGTGCATAGGGTCACTATTAGTCGGTACCGACTCGATGGCACCTAACAACAACAACATGGTTGTTAACTTGAAGGACTCCCATTAGCATAGTGGGTTACAAGTTGGGCCGCCAACTGAAAGGTCAGCAGTTAGAATCTACCAGCAGCTCCATGGGAAAAAGATAAGGCTTTCTGCTTCCAAAAAGGTTTACAGCCTAGGAAACCCTATACACGTTTGCTGTGTTGGAACTGACTGGACGGCACACAATCACTATCTGCACCACCATCGTTGTCAACCTAGGAGCCCTGGTGGTGCTGATCACTATATATAAGTGCTGTTGAGCTGGCTATGATTTTTCAGAAGTTATGGTCAGGCTGTTCTTCCAAGACATCTCTGAGTGGATTCAAACCACCAACCTTTCAGTTAGTAGACAAACACTTAACCAGATTACTGAGATTTCAGGAACACATAATATACTGAAAAGACAAAGGAGTAGACATGAATCAATGGAAAACTGGATTAGTGAGCTTGAAGACAAATGTCTTAGTACTAATCTGTGCTTCAATCCCACCAGCCATTCCTTGGGAATCCTACAGAGGGTTACTATGAGTTGGAACCAGCTCAACAGCACTTAATAATAACATAGGAATGATAATAAAAAGAACAACAACAAAAAAAAATCCAAAGGAAGTATAAGAATTATGTGGGACACTATTAGGAGAAATAACTTATATATAGTGATCAGAATTCCAGAACAGGAAGAGATGGAACCACACACATGCGCACGCGCACACACACATAGAAAACTGTTCAAGAGTTGTTGGAAGAAAACTTCTCTAACATGAAAGATGAGACGATACATATTCAAGAAGCTAAACAAACCCCAAACAGGATAGACCGCAAACGATAATCACTAAGACACATCATAAGCAAATTTTCTAAAACCCAAAAGAAAGAAAAGAATCCTTTGAGCAGTTTGGGGAAAACGAAAAGTTACCAACAAAGGGGAACCAATAACACTACATTCTGATTTCTCAGCAAAAACCATATGAGCAGGAAGGCAATGAAAGAAAAAAATTGACAACCAAGAATACCTCAAATCTAATGGTGAAATTAGGGCATTTCCAGATAAACAAAAATCTAAGAATTTTGTAAAAACCAGATCAACTTTACAAGAAATACTAACGGGAGTTCATGAGACAAAGAATCAGCAACAATGGGCAACAACCTGAGCATACCATACATCACTCACACGTTAACCCAAGTAGGTTGCTGTTGTTAAGTGCTGTTTAGTTGGTTCCAATACATAGAGACCCTGACTAGGGTTTCTGAGGCTGTAAATCTTTATGGGAGCAGAAAATCTCATCTTTCTCCCACGGAACTGCGGGTAGTTTTGAACTATTGACTGAGATTAACAAGTGTAGAAGTATATAAGTATTCAAAATAAAACAAATCTACAAGACTGAAAATAGGAAATCAGAGACATCAACTAGTAACAAAGACAATTACAAAGTAAAAAGAGGAAATAGAGTAGCTACAGAACTTCTAAATGGGGATTCAAGACCAGTCTCAGGGCACACAAATGTCAAATGACATGGCAGAGTCCACAAAGCAAAGTTCTTTGATAGTTAGTGATTGTTGTTGTTGTTAGGTGTCATTGACTTGGTACCGACCCATAGAGACCTTATGCACAGCAGAATGAAACACTGCCCGATCCTGGGCCAGACTCACTACTGTTGCCACACTTGAGTGCACTGATGTTGCCACTTGGCCAACCCGTCTCACTGGGGTCTTCCCCTTTTTCTCTGACCCTCCATCTTACCAAACATGATATCCTTCTCCAGTGACTGGTCCCTCCTGACAATATGTCAAAAGTATGAGACATGAAGTTTGGCCATCTTGGCCTCCAAGGAGCACTCTGGCTGCATGTCTTCCAAAATGGATATATTAGTTCTTTTGGCAGCCAATGTACTTTCAATATTCTCCTCCAACATCATACCTCAAAAGCATCAATTCTTCTATGGTCTTCCTTATTCACTGTCCAGCTTTCACATGCATATGAGGTTATTGAAAATACCATGGCTTGGGTCAGG
>NW_006408653.1:1193905-1224003 GCF_000296735.1 Chrysochloris asiatica | reverse complement strand
ACCATTCAGTGTTCCCATGTTCTGTTCGAATGACTGACTCTTGGTCCAGGTACAGATTCCTCATGAGCACAATTAAGTGTTATGGAATATTCATACTTTGCAATGTTGTCCATAGCTTGTCATGACCCACCCAATTGAAAGCCTTTGCATAATCAATAAAGCATAGGTAAACATCTTTCTGATATTTTCAGCTTTCAGCCAAGATCCATAGGACATCAGCAATGATATCCCTCATTCCATAGCCCCTTCTGAATCCGGCTTGAACCTCTGAAATTCTCTGTCAATGTATGCTTGCAGCCATTTTTGTATTACCTTCAGTAAAACTTTACTCTCATGGGATATCAAAGAGATTGTCTGATGATTTCTGCATTCCATTGGGTCACCTTCTCTTTAGAATGTGCACAAATATGGATCTCTTCCAATCAGTCAGCTAGAGAGTTGTGTTCCAAATTTCTTGGCAGAGATGAGTGAGTGCCTCCTGTGCTGCCTCACTTTCTTGAAAGATTTCAGTGCTTATTCCATCAATTCCTGGTGCCTTGTTCTTTGCCAATTCCTTCAGTGCACCTTGGAGTTCTACCTTCAGTGTCATTGGCTCTTGATCATATACTGCCTCTGCAAACGGTTGAACATGAACCATTTCCTTTCGGTACAGTGACTCTGTGCATTTCTTCCATCTTCTCTTGAGGTTTTCTGCATCATTCAATAATTTTAATAACGAAAGTTGAGGCTTGAATTTTTTCTCCAATTCTCCCAGTTTGAGAAATGCTGAGCACGTTCAACCTTTTTAGTTTTCTGATTCCAGATCTTTTCACATTTTGTTGTAGTATTTGGTTTTATCTTCTCGAGCTGATCTTTGAAATATTCTGTTCCGCTCTTGGACCTCCTCATTTGCTTTAGCATCTCCACGCTGGAGAGCAAGTTTCAGTGTCTCTTCTGACATCCATTTTGACCTTTAGCTTCTTTCTTGTCTTCTCAATGACTTTTGCTTTCTTCATGTATGATGTTCTTGATGTCATCCCACAAACTCTTGGAAATTCTGTATGTACACTATTCCCTTTTTTGTTTTATAGTTGCCTTTATTATAAATTGATACTACTGGTCTCTCTCTGTTTGGAGGAAAGAAGTGTGATGGAGATAGAAGATACATGGAAACAATTAGTCCAATAGACTAATGGGTTATGTGAACATCAGTTTCCACGACCCTGAGACTAGAAGAACCAGATGGTGCTTGGCAACTTAACTGCTCTGAAAGGGATCACATTACATGCTCCTAGACAGAGTGGGAGAAAATATGGAACAAAGTCAAAATTAAAAAAATTTTGACAGGACCAGGCTTAGAGGTCAGATAGAGTCTGGTGGAACCCCAAAGACTATGGCCTTAGTCACTCTTCAGGTCTGGAAGTGAATTTGTCTCTGTGGCTCAGTTTTCAGCAGAACAACAGGCAGGTCTATAAGGGGAACAATAATACTAGTGAGATATGCATACCTTAGAATAATCAACCAGTTGAAGTAAAAAGGGCAGCAATTTCCCAAGGACAAAATTCATAAGGGTTAAAAAGGAAGGAGGGATGGAAGTAGGAAACACAAGGAGTAAAAGAATAAATGAGGTGATTGTAATCAATTGTTTTTGTTGTTATTAGGTGCCATCGAGTCGGTACTGACTCATAGTGACCTTATGCACAGCAGAATGAAACATTGCCCGATCCTGGGCCAACCTCACTATTGTTGCTACGCTTGAGCCCATTGATGCTGCCACTTTGCCAAGCCATCTTGCTAGGAGTCTTCCTCTTTTTCTCTGACCCTCCACCTTACCAAACATGGTATCCTTCTGCAGCAACTGGTCCCTCCTGGCAATATGTCTGAAGTATGAGAGACAAACTTTGGCCATCCTGGCATCCAAGGAGCACCCTGGCTGCACTTCTTCCAACACAAATCTGTTGGTTCTTTTGGCAGCCCATGGCACTTTCAATACTCTCCTCCAAAACCATAACTCAGAAGCATTGATTCTTCTACAGTATTCCTTATTCACTGTCCAGCTTTTGCATGCATATGACGTTACTGAAAATACCATGGCTTGGGTCAGGCGCACCTTAGTCCTCAAGCTGACATCTTTACTCTCTGTAATCAATTAGATGATGCAAATTGTGTATGAATTGTTGAATGTAAAATTGAACTACTGTGTAAACTTTCATTAAATTCACAACAAAAAATTAAAAAAAAAAAAAGAATTACAGCAGTTCTACTCTGTCCTACAGGGTTGCTATGTGTCTGGAGCCTACTCTTTACCCCTTTCTTTTTGTAGTATTTTTTAGTTCCTATCTGTTTTCCTCCTTAGTCATTATTAAAGAAGGAAACATTATACAAACTTGGTATTTGGTCTTTGTTCTCACTGAATCAATGATAGCAAGTTGATGTGCACAGGTCCAAGGCCAACACCATATTTCCAGAATACTTTTATCCTCAAGTAACTCTTTCCCATCTCGGTTTATTTTCCTCGTACTACCTGAACCATTGCTAATTTTTAAACTATATTACCACCTTCTTTATGACATTATAAAAATTCCTCAGTATTTCATAAGCATTTAAATAGACATATGTTAATTTATTCTTGAATGTGAAGTTCAGAGTACGTCTTTTGTATCGAGTTCCTTATTTCCTTAAAATTCTTCATACACTCATTTATTTCTGTCCTTCAGTGTACTGAAGACTAGTAGAAGTATGTTAAAATTTTCCTTTGTGAGTGTGCTTTGCCAATTTTATTATATATCTGCAATCTTTATTATAGGAGTCCTGGTGTGGCACTGTGGGTTAATGAGCTGGACTGCAAGGTCAGTTTGAACCTCAAAGTTGGTGGTTCAAGCTCACCAGCCGCTCCTCAGAAACCATATACAGGGTTGCTATGGGTCAGAACCAACTCCACAGCACTTAACAAAAACACCAAAATAATCTTTATTATCTGGAATAAAAATATTCATGGATGCTATGCCTTTTAGGAGGTCATATCTTTTGATCACATTTAATATATCATTTCATGTGTTCTGCATTAAATTCTTCTTTGTCTAATATGAATATTGTTCTTTCCTCTTCTCTTGTTTACACTTTCGTGATATATTTCTGCCCTTTCCTTTTTTTCTCTTTTCTGTTCCATTTGATTTAAAATGATATATATTTAGAATTGCTTATTTGCCCAATTGATGTCTTTGTCTTTTAATAGAAACGTTTGAACCATTCACACTTAATGTGACAACTAGTATGTTGACCTCACTTCATCATCTTGTTGTATACTTTCTATTTTTATGTTTCCTTGCTATTTCCTTTTATAGTTTTCAATCTTGTCCATAACGTTTCAAACCTTCCTCCTAATTTTGAAGTTAAACAGGACATCTCTAGTTTTTATTCATCTATGTTTACTGTCTTTTTTATTTTAAAAAATGTACTTAAACCTTTATTTCTCTATGTATGTCAATAATAAATAATACTCAATGTCTCCCACAATATAAATTTGAGAAATTTGGCAACCTGAGGGTTCTTTTCTGTAGTAATCTGAGTTTTTAGACCCAGATTATTGTCATTAAACTTCTTATTCGCTATCGTTGTTAAGTGCCGTTGAGTCACTTCGACTCATAGCGACACTGTAAAGGGTTTCCGAGGAACAGCTGGTGAGTTTGAACTGTCAACCTTGTGGTTCAAATCAAACTTGCAGTCCAGTGCATTATCCTGCTGTGCCTCCCCAGGACGCCTTGTATTATATATCAAAGGCTTGAAGAGTGTTTACTGACAGTGCATTGTTTTATAACCATAGTAGTAACATTTAGACACTCATATGTTTTACTAGTTTCATTCCTCTCCCCATATCTTTTATATCCATTTTCCCAATTCCCAAGTTTTAATGTTCATTTACTTCCCTTTTGACCAAAATACTTTAAGAAACTTTTTTCCTTCAAAAAGTATTTCAGTGATGTACATTCCAGATATATTTTTGTTTGAGAATATCTTTCCTTTTTTCCTCTCGTATTTACTGAATGCCGAATGCTGGATCATAATCTGATTATGAAAAAAATTCTGCAGCCCCATTTCAACAACTGTCTGACATTTAGTGTTACAGCAAGTATGACACATACTTATTTTTTCTTTGAAAATAATATACTATTTTTTTCTAACTGTACAACGATGTTATTATTTTTAAGTGCCGTTGAGTCAGTTCCAACTCATAGTGACTCTGCATAGGGTTTCCAAGGAGCAGCTGGAGGGCTTGAACTGCTGACCTTGTGGTTCGCAGTTCAGTGCTGATCCTACAGTGCCACACCAGGAGTCCAATGATAGGCTTTTAAAAACTTATAATTCATTACTTTTTCACCAGAAGTAATTATAAGTTATAAGAATTAATAAGTATTTTTTTAAAAAAATCAATCAATTTGAACTGAAATTAGGAAAACATTTTTATAGTAAAAAAATTTTACTTTGTCTTCCATTTCCTCTTACCTGTTTTGAAAAATTTTTTATATACTTAATGTTTTCCCTCATTATTTTATTTTTTTCAGTTTTTATTGTGAGGTTTACATGGGACAACATCAGCTTTACACTCATCCTATCGTATTTCATTTCATTGCAATGATTACAAACCCCTCCATGCACCATCAAATAACCAAAGGGTACACCATACAGGCCAGCCGGCCCCCCCCCCCCCCCCCCCGCCCCGCCGCCAGCACATAGCCCTTCTCCCTCCCTGATTCCAGTGTCCCCAGCCGCTCCATCTGTCCACGTCATAGTCTCTCATTATTTTATTTTTTTGTGTTTTCTACCAGTACTGTGAGAACTTAAACTAATTTTCAGTGTTCTGCATTGTTCCAGTGTTCATGTTTCCATTGCAGCATTTTAATTCTGTAAAACATATTTATATTTTTAAATTTGAAAGCAAAGTTTCCTAGTCTCAAGGGTTCTTCCTTTGGATAGTTCTGCTGTATCTTCTTACATTTCTCTAAATGTAACTTGCTGCTGTTGTGTGCCATCGGGTTGGTTCCGACTCATAGCAACTCTCTTAAAGGGTTTCTGAGTCTCTAAATCTATGGGAGTAGAAGGCCTCATCTTTCTCTTGAGGAGTGGCTGGTGGATTTGAATTGCTGATATGTGGTTAATAGCCCAACGTGTAACCCACTATACCATCAGGGCTCCAAATATAACTTAGAGATTGTAAAGTTTTCTGCTTTTTTTTCTTCACAATGTACATTCTATAGAGAGACTTTTTTTTTTGCATCTTTAGATGTCTTACTTCCTTGGAACTGCCGACTACTGCTTTTATGAGCTTCTACCGTGTGTTGACTGAAAGTGAGCTCCACAGCCCCAGCCATATGTGCTGGCACAAAGCATATCTGAGGAGGTGCTGATATGATTGAGATGTTTTCCCCATAACCTAACTGATACCCGCTTCTTTAGCCTTGGAATGCTAGTGGAATTCTAGGAGTCTGTCCCTAGAATTTAATCTCCAAGCCAACTTTCCTTTCCACTCTGGTGACACACGGCTTGGTTGGTCAGCCTCTCACTTTACTCTTACACTCTTTATTATGGAATGTCACCAGCACTTCTGGCACGTGGATGATAGTGGTTTTCAACACTATAATAATGCCCCCCATACCTAAGTATTAATTTGGTTACTTCTATAAAAATTCAGGGGGAGTAGTTATTAATTAAATGTGCATTGTGAACTAACCATTTTAAAGGCAATATTTCACAAATGTAGTAGCCCTGGCTCAGAATCACCCTGGGTACTGGTTTCAAATTCTGGTTCTGGAACCTTATCCCATACCTTTAAATGAAGCGTGACTCTCCCATGATTTCATCAACTTTCATGGCTTCACCTAATTTACTGATGACTCCCTAATCTGGGAGTTTTAGGACAGCTGATTCTGACTGGTGACTCAAGTGTATCAGACTAGAATTGTGTTCCATCGGGCTTTCAATGACCAGTTTTCTACAAGTGGAACACGAAGTCTTCCTAATGCCTCTGCTGGTGTGGCACTGTAGCGTAAGCACGGGACTGTTAACTGCAAGGTTGGCAGTTCAAATCTACCAGTCACTCCTTGGAAACCCTATACAGGGTCACTAAGAGTCGGAACTTAATAACAATTGGGTGGATTTGAATCTCCAGCCTTTCAGTTAGCAATTAAGTGTGTTAACCATTTGTACCACCTAGGGACCCTATGCCCCCTTCTCACAGTCACTCTCCTGATTCTATCCTCCCTCCATCTGCACCATCATATTACTTCAACTCCCACAAAAGCCTTCATTAGGCAGCTTCCTGTCTTCCTCCCTTCCATCTTCTATACTGCAGTCTGAGAAATTACTCTAATGCTAATATCTGTATTAGTTCCCTCTTCAAATGTCTCAGTGCCTTCCCCCACTGTCTACCTGAAAAAGATGTGTCAGGCAAGACTCCCCCAGGGCCTGACTCCTGCCAACATCTCAAGGCCCGACATCTCAAGGCTCAAATTCGATCACCTCTTGGCTCATTGTTCTCCAGCAACACGGAATTGTACACAGCATCAACAAAAGCTTTGTCTTACCCCTGAGGCTTTACTCACACTGTTTCCTTTACACAGAATGTTTTCTCCACATTCACCTCTCTACTTAACTTCTACTCACCCTTCAAATTTCAGCTTAAGCTCATCTATCTAAGGAGTATTACCTGATCATCCTGGTCCAATTCCTTCCTAGGTTGGTGATGTGGCCCTCCTTTGATTTTCATCTCAAGATAATGTGATATCGTATCTATTACTGGTTCTGTTCTACCCAGTTTCGCCCAGTGCCTGGAAACCCAGTTGGTCCTCTCCCCTGAAGTTAACACTATGGCTAACATGGTACAGATACTTAAATATTTAAATGAATGTTTATTAAAAGGTTGAGTAAATCTCTTCAGGAATGCATTTGCCATGATTTACATGGTTTAGAGATTAGGAACAGTGTGGGCTTTTGAGCAGGATGAGACTTTCCCAGCTGTAGGGCCATATGGGTAGTGACTTCCTAAGAGTTGGGAAAGATCACTTTGTAATCAGCCGAAGACTAAAGGACGTCCTGGCATGAGAAAAGGAAGAAGACTGACTTCCAAAGCGGTGGTCCTGGGATCAGGCTATGGGGATTATGGACACCCTAGGAGATGAAACCCTGGGATGAGGAGTGTGGGGACCTGGATGCAGAGCACCCACTTTGTATGGATCTCAGGGCCTCTGGAAAGGAATTCTGGCCCTCTGGGAAACTGAGAGCACTCCCTTTAGCTCATTGACTTTAGCTGAAAGGCAGGGGCCTGGAGGCAGCTGGTGGAGTGCTGCTGACTGCTTTTCCAAAGCAGAGAGGTGGAAAATGCTGCAGGGAATGAAAAACATTTGGGCTAAAGCATTTCACCATTTAAGGGTCAAAGTGGCCTCCCTGACCTCTGGCTACTTGGAACTTTCATACTGTATCAGGAAAGCAAAAATCCGTTCTTGTGCAGATGACACTCTTTATGCCTTAAGAGAGAAGAAAACCCCACGCACACCAGAAGAGATGGGGTCAAATGTTTAGCTGGGCAGGCAGGTTTGGGACTGGTCCGCTGCCATGTGGCTGTGGAGTTTTTCTCTTCTCTCCCTTTTCTTGCCACAAGAGACTCATCTAGATCTCTCAACTTTCACTTTAGTGACATGGGGCTGGTGGCTTCCATGCTGCCTACCTCACACACCTATGGCTGAGTTGGGTGAGACAATGCAATGTGATTTCTAAGTGAGATATGCATGCAAAAGATGGTTATTATTAGTGCTGGGTTTTTTTTTTTTGTTATTGTTTTTCCAATGTTTTTCTTGCTTCGGCTTCTTTTCTCTGTGTCCCTTTCCTACTGTGGTGGCTCCATTTCCCATTTGGAAAGCCAGCTTTCTCCTCCTTTCCCCTTTTGAATCATGAATAATGGGTGGGAGGAAATCCACTTTCACTGAAGCATCAATGACTTAAAAGGTTAATTCCAAGAGGAGAAATGGACATTTTTGCAGGGAAACCTTAGCTTTCTAGAGAAAAGAAAGTGAAATAAAGGAGATCTGTTGTGGAGAAGACACTGGTTGAAGAGTGGCCAGACCCTGGTTTCTGTCCTGGTGATGTATCCTCAGCAGGGCATTTCCCCTTTGCAATGAAGACTCCTTACTTTTATCATGAAGGCTTGGACCAAATGCTCTCCCAAACCTTTCCCTGATCTCAGTTTTTATGATACTAGAAACTCTTAGTGCTATTCTAAATGAACAGATGACTTTTGACCTAAATGAATAACGAGCCAGGATGCTGAGACAACACACAGTTGATGTCAGTAGTTCACTCTCCTAGTCTCTGCAGAATCAGAGTGCAGAAGCCACCATCACTACTACCATCATCTCCACCATTACCTTCATAGAAAATACAGTTCTACTGTTTTTTTAAATGGGAAAAATCCTTTTAAATGGGAAGAATCCATTTAAATGGGAATTCATGAACATTTTTAAAATGAGACTTCATGAAAATTTCTCAATTTGAGGAACCATTGATGTTAATACCAGGAAACATTCCAGAATAAATGTGGAGGGAGCTTTTAGGACAGAAGTCAGGGTCCTTAGGAACCAACATGGGTTCACTGAAAGTAACTCATGTCAGACTAACAGAATTGCTTCTTTGACATGGTTACTGGGCAGGCAGGTCAGGGAAATACCAGTGACCAAAAATGCTTGGACTTTTGCCCTTAATAAGATTTATCCGGTAGTCTTTTGAACAAGATGGAGAAACATAAGCTAGAAGATGGTACAATTTTTTAAAAATCAAATGAAGTTTCTAAACAGTGATGTTTAATTATTGAGTTAATATCAATCTTCAAGTAGTATACAGTGAAATGCTTCAGAACTGTAATGTTCACTCTCTTGATTAATGCCTAAGTTAAAGTCACTGTGAGTTAATGTGTCAGACTGCAAAGCCATTTGAACTTCAAGGTCGGCGGTTCAAGCTCACTAGCTGCTCCTCAGAAACCCTATACAGGGTTGTTATGGGTTGGAATTGACTAGATGGCACTTAACAACAACAACAAAGTTCAAGTCAAATTTGGGGATAAGAAGTTGGGCAGGATAGGACAATAGATATACTGGAGGGTAGAAGCATAACCAGAAATATCTGGACAAACTGGCTAGAAAGACTGAACTGAGCAAGATAAAAATAGGAAAATAGTATAAGGGCTTTGCATTTGAGTCTCATATATGTGAGCATGGGTGTGGAGTTGGAGATACATTTCAAGACTACCTTTTCAAGAGAGTTGATTTTCTTCAGTTGATGACTACACTCAACAGATGTCAATGGTATAAGATCGCTAAATAAGCCTCAAAGATTTTTAACAGAAATAGGAAATATGAAATGAAGGAGGTGAAAATCTCACTCTACTTGGTGCTGGATAGGCCTGCCCATGAAAGTTAGCATTTTATTCACTGAGAATAAAAAAAGTTAAAGAATGTTGACACAAGACTGGTAACAATAAAAAGGATGCTGGTGCAAATGGTCTACAAGGTAGTATGGACCAGGGGAGAGGCTATTGGCCAGAGAGGTGGGGACTGTGAGATCCAGGATGAGTCAAAATTGCTCTCAGGAGGTGTTACCTGCCCCTCTGAGGAGAAGCACAGAAGGCAGTGGTTGGCTGGTCTACATGACTTTGTCCTTTGGCCAGGTCCTACTGCGGGTGAGTTCCTTTCTTCTCTTTCTTCTTACCTCATCTATCCAGGCACAAGACTTCTTGCCAATACTGTGCCCCCTCCCCAGCAAAATTTTGCACTCCTGAATTTCTATTAACACTTGCAAATTACGAGTAGAACACTACTTTGATCCTTTGGAAAATCTTTACAAGTAGCCATTCTCTGACTCACTGAGAAGCCAAGATGAAGAGCAATTCATATCAACATCACTACTGACAACATTTATTGAGGCAATAAAGTAAAGGCCTAACAGAATAGACTTTGAAATCATACAGACCTGAGTTTAAAAGTCAGTTTCAACTACTAGCTTGAGTTGGTTCAGACTAGCTTTAGACAAGTTTAGAAGATTTCCTAGACTTTCAAAGACTTAGTTGCCTAGTCTATGGAATGGGGTTAATGCAGCCTTATGGTGATGTGAATATTAAGTGAGACAATGCATATACAAAATACAATACAATATGGTATACAGAATAGGTATGTAATAAACACTATAGTTAACATTGGATTCTTGGTGTGGTGCTGTAGGATCAGCACTGGGTTGTGAACCACAATGTTGGCAGTTCAAACCCACCAGCTGCCCCTTGAAAATCTATACAGGGTAGTTATGAATTGGAACCGATACAACGTCACTTTAACAACAACATAGCTAATAATACCATTGCATTTACTACCACTATTCCCCTTCTTTCTTCCTCCCTCTCACCTGTCTTTGGGCAACGCACTGTGGTAGTTGCTGGGAATATGGTAAAAAAACAAGATGGACATACTTTCTGCCTGCGCCAGTCTTATACTCTACATGTGATCTTAGTCAAAAGGCTGAGAAACGATCAAACTTAATTCTAGACCAACTGAACCTTCTGCAATGATGAGAATATCCTATAGCTGCATTTCCTACATATGGTACTCAGAAGCCATATGTAGCTATTAGGCATTTGAAAAGTGACTACTGTGAATTTTAGATTTCATTTCACTTTTATTACTTAAATAAAAATGGAAATAACCACATGGCTAGTATCTACTGTATTAAATATTGCAACTCTAGATATTTTGGGAGTGCATTTTTGGGACTAGCCAGCCTAAGCAGAATAAAGATGCATGGAAAGAGAAATGTACAGAACCATCTCAGTATATTGTTGTTAAGTGCTGCCCAGTTGGTTCCAGCACTTAACTGTATAGAGTTTCCAAGGAAACTCTATACAGTTGACCTTGCAGTTCAAATCAACCTTGTGGTTGAGTGTTTATCCTATAGTGCCACACCAAGATGGCCCCTGGAAATTCTTTATTTGTTCATGTATTGCATATAATTGGTGTCTTTTATTCATAGGCCCTGGTGTAGTGCTATAAACACTGGACTGCTAACTGCAAGGTTGGTGGTTTGACCCACCAGCCATTCCTCGGAAACCTTATACAGGGTTGCTATGAGTTGGAACCAACTCCACAGTACTTAACAACAATGACATCCAGGTCAAGAAGTCCTGGTGGTACAATGGATTAAGCACTGGGTTGTTAACTAGTTGTCAGTTCAAACCCATCAGCCTCTTCAAGGGAGAAAAATGAAACCGCTCCCATAAAGATTTATATTCTCAGAAACCCTAAGGAACAGTTTTACTCTGTTCTCTAGGGCTCCTATGAGTTGGCATTGACTCAATTTATCCATAGGTATGTCCTCAGGTGCTAGGGTTATAGGAAGAATTAAGCGTGGATTTTGCCTACAAGAAACTCACAGTTTAGTAGGAGATCACAGACAAATGATTTCACCAGAGCCAGGAAAATATATGTACAGTTGATGAGGGTTCAGTTCACATGTCTCCAAGCCACTTGAACAGTCAGGGAGGACTTCCCAGGACATCTTAAGACCTGAGCTGGGTCTTGATATTATTGTGGGGGCTCAACTGAGATTTATTTTATTTATAACAACCAATTATACTTCAGGTCTACTACTGGCAGAGGTGGTCACCAAGGAAACATGGCCCTAGGGAAAACTTATAGCTAGGGTCAGTGTGTTTTCTTTGTGTCTTTTTATGTTGTCTAACTAAACTTCCTTCCATGGTCATAGTCTTTGTCACCTGAGGACATTTTTGGATGAAATACATAATCTTATTGTTTTATTAGCAGCTGTTAACCTTGAGTGATTTTTTTGGGGGGTCAGATGAACTCTGCTACTTACAAAAGTGACATCAACACCCATTTTGTTTTGGTTGTGAAATTCTGACACTTGGTATAAAGGGACAGCTGCATTAGTATGGCCATATGTAAAGAAGCTACTGCTGATTGGATGAGCTGCTGAAATTAGCTGGTGCTAATAGTGATGCAAAGGAGCTCTGGTAGCCTAGTGGTTATGAATCGGGCTGTGAACCGCAAGGTCAGCAGTTCAAAACTACCAGCTGTTCCGTGGGAGAAAGATGAGGCTTTCTGCTCCCGTAAGGATTTACTGCCTCGGAAACCCTGTACAGGGTCACTATGAGTCGGAACTGACTCCACGGTACACAACAACAGCAGTAATGCAAATCCACGGAAAGGGTTGTCATGATCACTTCTAGAGAAGTGGGATGTCATGCACATTTATATATTTTACACAATAGCTCATTGCCAAAGAGTCGATTCCAACTCTTAGAAGCCTTGTATAGGGTTTCTGAGACTGTAAATCATTATGGGAGCAGAAACCTTCATCTTTCCCCCGAGGAGCAGCTGGTGTATTTTAACTGCCAACTTTGTGGCTGACAGTCCAGTGCTTATCCTGCAATGCCACCAGGGCTCCTTTATTTTACACAAGTTTGTATAAAGGTTAATATGTGACCATATCTAGCCAGAGAATTCTGCAGCTGACACTTGCTCATACAAAAGTGCTGTTGTTGTTAAAAGTACTGTTGAGTTGGTTCTCATTCATAGTAACCCTGTATGGGGTTTCTGAGGAGTGGCTGGTGGGTTTGAACCATCTAACATACTGTTAGCAGTGCTGTGTTTATTAGGACTCCATAAAAATAGGTGCAACTTTATACTGTATAGTTTCCGAAATGACACTTGGGTATATAAAGTAGAATAACACATGTGGTTCCTTTTCCCATAATAAGGTCAGGAGGGTGCTCACACCATTGTGTGAGGCCCAGGCCTATTTGAGTCCCCAGATGGAAGCTGGCTTGACTTATGGTGGTGTTGTCTCTGGCGGATGTAAGTGTAAACTGGTGTAGCCATTTCAAAAAGTGGTTTGCCCCACGTATCAGGAGCTTTAAAACATTCGTGCCCTTTGGCTCAGTGATTCCACTTCTGGGAATGTATCCAAAGGAAGTAATTGGAAAAGTGTGCAGTAAAGACTTTGCCCAGAGATGTTATTGCAGAGTTGCTAAGACTGGAAACAACTTAAATGACTAACAGTGTAATAATATACTACCATGAAAATGATGTTCATGAAAGACTTTTGCTACAACACTAATTAAGAAAAAAGCAGAGACATAACAACTAGAGAGGTTAGGCAACCACACTTAGGAGTTCAATGACCTGGCTTTGAATCCTGACTCTGCCACTTACTAGCTGTGTGACTTGTGCAAGTCACCAGCACTCTCTCCGCAACCCCCGAAAAACTGGGGTTGATAATGGGGAACTGTGAGAACTAAATGAGATACTGAATATAAAATGTTTATGACAGTGCGACACATGTTTATTAGGATCCCAATAAATGGCTGCTCTCTATGGACTGCGTGGCTTCAAGGCATAAAAACAGATGGAAAGGAAA
This sequence comes from Chrysochloris asiatica, assembly GCF_000296735.1. Taxonomy (NCBI): domain Eukaryota; kingdom Metazoa; phylum Chordata; class Mammalia; order Afrosoricida; family Chrysochloridae; genus Chrysochloris; species Chrysochloris asiatica. The sequence goes on along the minus strand of NW_006408653.1, from coordinate 1,210,557 downwards.
GTTGCCAATTTATGAACACTGTAGTGTCTGGGTGGTGGGATGTGTTTGGCTCTTTGCACTTCTCAACTTCTCAAATTTTATGCAATGAGCATGAATCACTTTTATACTAGAGAGTATATCAGAATGATGTATGTAAAACAGTAGGCACCTTACCACCACAGAACGGTAGTTCCCTTCCCTCTTCCTTCTCTCTTTGCAGGGAGGGGGAGGAGCTGGGGGGCCAACCTCATGGCAGACTGACTGCTTCCGTCCCCATGGAGGAACATGAGAGGGAAGGGCTGCTGCTTTCTGGCTTCATCCCCTGCACAGCCATCGGGACCTCTGGGGGTGTCAGTGTTGCCAGCTCTGCAGCCACCTGTTGATGGTGCTCTGCTGGTGGAGGTGGGAGACTGAAATAGATTACCTCAGTAGTTCAGCAGTTTCTTCCATCTCTGAAAATCCAGATTTCAAGAAGCTCTGGGGCTTATCATTCTTTCCCTCCCCTGACACCAATGTCTTGGTTGAACTGAACCAAACGCTGCCATAAAATTGTGAGGTGGCACAGACATCCATCCGAGAAAAGCAGCAGCAATATCGCCTATAGTGCTGCATGTAAACATTAAGGGTGGTTGGCAAAGAAAAGACTCAGCTTGGGCAAAACAGGGAAGTTAGCTTAGTTGCAGCCGTTTTCTTTAACGAGAGTAATTTATATTCCAATGTAATCTCTGGCAAACACAGCTCTTTTTAACACGACAAACAGTGAAGCAGTTTCCTACATTAGAACATCTCTGGGATGAGAGGGATACAAGGTTGTGTGTGAGTGTGTGTGTGCTCGAGAGCGTGCGCACGCGCATGTATTCCTTTAAACCTCCACATTTGCTTCTATGATCTAATGCTCTTCAATGATAACAGGATTGCCCTGTGCTCCAGCAAGTTGCCTCTGAAGGTTGTATTTTACCGACAGAATCCCAGACACAAGAACAACGAAGCCATTTCCCTTATCCGAACCCAAGGGCAGTTTCCAGTCCTTCTTTTTGACAGCCTCCCTCTCACCATTGACTCCCCTGCGATCCACATCGCCAGACTCAAAGTACCTTCCCCAAATCCCTCAAGTGAATTAATGACAAACAGCTTTCCATAGCCCTTATCCAGACAGAGAGGTCATCGTATGCTAATGAAATCCGGGGTGAGAGCCTCGCAGTGTTTGCGAGCGCGCTCGCTGGTTCTCAGCGCTCCCGCGCGCCACTGCGGCGCAGCCACAAATCACCGCACGCTGCCGCAGACCCTCCCGCCTCGGGAGCGGCGGCGGGGTGAGTCTTGTCCGCCCCTCTTACAACCGTAGCTAGATCGTTCACATCTGGGAGAGAGCTGCTAGCCCGGATCCCATGCTTGTCTCCACTACAGCGATGGGGGAGGGAAGGCATTTCAGAATCACCTGTAGGGGTTTTTCGAACTCCGCCGCCCCTTACCCAAATTCTAGTCTACTCATCCCGAGTGAGCACATCTCAGAGTACGCAGGGTTAGGTGGACCGGCAGAGTTTGGGAAAGCCCACAGGTGAATGTAGATACGCGCACCTCAAGATACAAACAGGCACGAACTCAAATCTTGTGACTGAGACTAAACAGGTCAGCCTTAGATTCGCTCCCGGGTTCTCCCCCTCCATCTCTATTTCACATTTGCGAAGATGTCCTTTCTCAGCTTCCTTTAATCTCCCCAGCCCACGGGTTTTGTGGAGTGCGCCAAACTCCTGGAATCCCGCGGGACCATCAGAGGCTCTGCCTGCCAGATATTAGGGAAATCGTGCTCCACTCCTCATTGCCCTCGTGAGACCTGGAGCGTGAACTGGACACCAAGGAGCGAAGTTAAGATCAGAAGGGGAGAAATGGGACTAGTTGCTTCAGCAAACTGCCCGAGCAGGGTGACCACCCGCCTGTACACCTTTGGGGCTTGGGAGGGCCTCCTAGTTGCAGAGTGAGCTGGCTTCCCACCTCGCTCCTCTCTGGGCGTCTGCACCCTTCGAACAGTGGACCTCCTCCTGCAGGGACTTTGCGGCAGATGGCACCTCAGGATGGATCTAGTAGCCTCGGCTGCAGCCCTCTCCTTGGCCACGGGACAGGCTCCGGCTTGAAACCACCTCCGCTGCGCCAGCCTCCTTACCTCACCATGCAACACTTGGTTGCGCGGCTTTCCGGAGCGCTTCTTCCTCGGTGCTTATTCCCTTACTTGGGAGGAAAGACTGAACCGGGACCGAAATGAGTATCTGGGCTCCTTCCAGCCCGCTCACCCTCTCCGGGAGGAGGAGAGCAGTCCGATGGAGCCACGGAGTTCGGGCGGCCCAGCTGGAGATAGGCAGCGTCGGGGTCCTCAGCCCGTTGGGGATTCGCAGCTCAAAAGCAGCCTGGCTTCGCTGCCCGTTACTACGGCACTGCGGCTCTGCGCCCTACCCCTCGCAGCTTGGCAAGTCCAGCTGCCACTCTCACGGCAGAGCCCTGCCCCCGGGCGCAGAGCCCGCCCCGCCACACGCTTGTGCGCGCGCATACACACACGCACACACAAACACACGCGTGCGCGCACACACACCTAGATGCGGATCCGCTCGGAGGAAACTCACGCTTTTGGTGCAACTTAGGTGCCAGCTTCGTTTAGCGCTTCTCAATGATAGGGCTTCAGTTTGGAAGGAGTTGAGGACTTAGAGGGGGCTGGTGGACTCCGGAGGGACCCCAGAGGTCAGCTAACCCCGGAGGTAATCCTTGGAGGTCAACTGTTTGGTAAATAAAATGCTTCCTCAGGGCACTTCCGCTTCTTAACCTGGGAGTGGGTTGCCTTATCCTGACCCAATCAAAAGAAACAACAACAAAAATCAACAAGTTCTCTGTTTCCTGGGAAACCTTGTTAGCCTTCAAATGGTAAGCTCTGGGTGATGTAAACAGTTAGCAAGCTCGCTGCCACCTGAAAGGTTGTTGGTTCCGTGCACCCTGAGGTACCTCTGAAGAAAGGCCTGAGTGTCTACTTCCGAAAAATCAACCATAGAAAACTCTGTGGGGTGCAATTCTATGCTGACAGATGGAACCTCTATGAATTGGGGTCAATTATATGGCAACTGGGTTGGTTTTCGTTTAGTCTTTAAATCACCACTCCGTGTCCAGGGGAGCATTTCTGACAGCCCTGACTCCCCTCCTGGCAGGAGATTGTGGCTGTTCAAACGGAATTCTTCCAGTATGGTGAGGGAGACGACTAAGGGTTGTTAATTCCCATTCTTTGCTTTTAGGTGACTATTTTCGACAGAGAAGATAGACCACTTTTTAAAACAACGAAAACTGAGCTGAGGGGTGTTGAATGGGGACCAACATTGGCTAAGGTACTGTGTGACTAACTGTTTCTTCTCTTTTTATGATTTGCATGTCTACATGGGGCGGTGGTGGTGACACTATTTCAGGCATGTCACACCAGCAGCATGTGATATGTCCATTTTGCACTACATTTAACGTCATCAGTACTCATCTATAAAATATGTGGCGTTTACTAGTTTCCACGTCTGAGAATTCTTTTCCACCAGCAGGCAGTGAAGGTCCCCAGGCTAGGACTGCAGCCAAGAAAAACTTTCTGCAGAATGTAGAGGCGCCGAGGGGCCCTGAGTGTCTGGACATTTGGAGCAGAAGCTTCGAACATGAATGTCAAATAACTCTGAGACCTAGTGGTTGGTGTCCATATTGGGCTATCTGCAGACGGACCAATGTGACAGATGAAGAACTGAGAGTCAGAGGCCTCCCCAGGGTCCTACATGGCAATGAAGACAGAGGCAGTACCAGAACCCTGTGCTGATACTTCATTCTGCCATTCATCATTCATATTTAATTTTCTCACCCTGGGATGAGTTCCCTTCAGCTGGGCTGAAACAATACTGGTGAGGGCATACTCAAGTTTTGCTTTTCTTTTTCTTTTTGAATCTTTTCTTATTTCCCTTTCACATATGACACATTTATTCCACAAATGTTTATTAAGTTCCCACTATGTGTATGGCTAACATGTTCAATGGCTAATCTAAATGTTGGAAGTTCAAGTTTACCCAGAGGTGCCTCGTAAGAAAGATCTGGTGATCTACTTCTGGGAATCAGGCTTTTAAACCCTCTCTGGAGTGCAGTTCTACTCTAATATACATGGAGTTAGAATCTACTCAATGACAACCTTTTTTTTTTTTCTTTAAGTCCTTCCCCTATCACTTTCCCAATCCTGGAACTTACGAAAGAGGAACCCAAAGACAGAAAGGATTTTGAAATGTCCATATCCTTGATAGAGGAGAACACTGAAAACAGGCTTCCTATATATATGTTCAAGGAGCTCTGGTAGCCTAGTGGTTACGAATGGGACTGTGAACCGCAAGGTCAGCAGTTCAAAACTACCAGCTGTTCCGAGGGAGAAAGATGAGGCGTTATGCTCCTGTAAAGATTTACAGCCTTGGAAACCCTGTACTGGGTCACTATGAGTCAGAATCGACTCCACGGTACACAGCCACCCATCACCATATATATGTTCACTGTGTTGGTTTGAATGGATGGGAAAGATACAATCCTTGCTCTCTGAACTACATCTCTATAGAATAAAACAGATTCACATATGTGTAGCAATAAAAACTTTTTGTGAATTAAATGAAAGTTTACAGACAAGACCATCAGTTTTACATTCAACATATCATATGTTGTTTCATCTCAATGACTACAATCCCTTCCACGTAACAACAGTTATCTTGCTTCCTCCCTGTAGTTCCATTTCCATTTAACTCTCCTTCCCATCCCTTCTCAACTTTGTCCTTAGGTAAATGTTGCCCTTTTGATCATGAATGACTGAGCATTCCATGTCAAGCACACTTTGCTAGTATTGTTGTACCCCTGCATACCTATTTACTACTTGACTGAAAATTGGACCATTAGACTGAGTTCCGTTCCAGATCTGAAGGCCATAGTGGTTGAGGGCCATAGTCTTGGGTTCCTCCCATCTCTTTCTGACTAGTAATCCCAGTCCTTTTTTGCCCTTCTTTTTCTTTTTCAAAAATAATTTTTAGTTCCGTCCCATATTTCCCACTCTATCCAAAACTTTCTAATATGATCTCTAGGAAAAACATTCTTCTTGTGCGGATTCCTGACTCCATCTAAGAAAGACTAGAAAGAGAAAGAGCCTGTTTTTGACCAAGGATTGTGGTGGATTTGAGGTGCTTGTTCGCAGGTGGGAGTTGAGGCACATTGAATTATTCTGTCAAATAGAACAGGGAGTTGGTTAGGAGGAATGAGGTAGAGATAGAGGACTGAGATTGGACTTGGCTGGGAACACATTGAGGAGAGAAACTCTGAGGGCTGCCCAGCAAGTAATTGGAGAACATAAATGCTTGCAAAGCCTAGCAGTCTTTTTGGGGTGGGCAATGAAAGTCCCTGTTCTCCATCTTTCCTATGAAATAAATCATTACAAAATTCATATTGTTCATCAATTTGTGAGTTTCCCTTGGGGAAACTGAGATTGGGGCTGAGGTCAGCATTTAGGTTGATGAAGGGTGAACATAGAGAAGTCTTTGTGGACAGATGGTTGAATAGGTTGAAAGATGACTGACCTCAGGTTACCTTACATGCTGATGCTGTTGTTATTGTTAAGTAATACCTTTGAGTCAGTTCCGACTCATAGTGGTCCTGTATAGAGTTTCTGAGCAGCAGCTGGTGAATTTGAACCACCAACCTTGCAGTTCAAACTGACCTTGTGGTCCATTGCAGTATCCCACAGTGCCACACCAGGATGTTGTTGTTGTTAAATACCGTGGAGTCAATTCCGACCTATAGCGACCCTGTACAGGGTTTCTGAGGCTGTAAGTCTTTACAGGAGCAGAAAGCCTCATCTTTCTCCTATGGAATGGCTGGTAGTTTCGAACTGCCGACCATGAGTAGCAGGTAGGAAAACCATGAGGAAGAAAAGTAGAAGGAAGAAACACCGTAGAGGTGGTAGGATTTCTGATCTGATTTGAAAGGACAAGAGGGATTTGACACAAAGGAAAAGGACACTCTGAAAAGAACTGTAATCGAGTCAGTTCTGTCTGATGACAACTCTGACTCATATCAACCCCATGTATATGAAAATAGAGCTATGCTTCACAGGGTTTTCAATGGCTGTTATTTTGGAGGTAGATCTCCAGGTCTTTCTTCCAAGACACCCCTGTTGTTGTTAAGTGCTGTCGAGTCAGTTCTGATTCATAGCCACCTTGTATAGGGTTTCCCAAAGAGCTCTGGTAGCGAAGTGGTTACGAGTCGGGCTGCTAATCTCAAGGTTAGCAGTTCGAAACTACCGGCTGTTCCTCGGGAGAAAGATAAGACTTTCTGCTATCATAAAGATTTACAGCCTCGGAAACCCTATACAAGGTCTCTATGAGTCAGAACCAACTCTATGGCACACCACCACCACCATCACCGTAGGATTTCCAAGGAGCTGGTAGTGAGTTTGAATTGCTGATCTTGTGGTTCAAACTAACCTTGCTGTCCATTACAGCAGGACACCTCTGGATAGATTCAAACCATTAACCATTTGCACCACCCAGTAACTACTAAGGGCGTTCTGGATTAAGGGTAAAGCAAAAACTTGGAAGTTGGAATGTTTATGGTGAGTTTTAAACTCTCCATGGTTGTGACTGTATGGCAGAGAGTCCCAAATACCCTGCCAAGAATATGGACGTCACACTCCACAGAGCAAGGAGTCATTGAAGGTGTGCATTTGCTATTTTTTTGACAGGGAGAGTCTGGGAAACAAGCTGGAAAGTGTCTTAATACCAAAGCCTTCCCTGTAGGAATGGAGCACGGGGAGGACACTGGAGACGGAGATCTCACTGTCCTCAGGAGGAACAGAGTCCCACATGGAACCAATTACTCACAAAGCTGCCCAGGTGAGACATATGGCCCACAGTACAGGGCACCCAGCCAAGGGACTGAAACCCATGCTGGACTCTACTCGCCCACCTGTGCACCCTGGCAAAGTTGGGTCTGCCTGGAGTAAGGGGTGCCTTCGCTCTGATTTGAACAGAAGCTTTTGTAGGATACCAAGCAAGCATTCTGTGTGCTGAGGCTGTTCTTGAAAACTCTGGAGTCACAGTGAAACAAGTGAGGATTTATCTGCTGTGTGTCTAAACACAAGGTGACATGGAAAGAGTCTTTTCTTTTTTTTTTTTTTTTACTTTTTATTGTGAATTGAGTGAAAGTTTACAGACAAGATCAGTTTTACATTCAGCAAATAATGCACTTTGTTTCATCTCAATGCTTGCAATCCCCTCCCTAGAACAGCAGTTATCCTACTTCCTCCTTGTGGCTCCTGTTTCCATTCTACCCACCTTCTCATCCCTTCTCACCATTGTCCTTAGGTACATGCTGCTCCATTGATCTTGAATGATTAACTGGTCCATCATTCATAGTGACCGTACTTTACTAGTGTGGGTGTTCTCCCTATATACCCATCTACTGCTTGGCTGAATGTTGGGCCACGAAGGTGAATTCCTTTCCAGAGATGAAGGGTTGGTTGAGGGCCATCGTCTCAGATTCCACCAGTTTGGTTCTGACCAGTAAGCCTGGTCTTTTTTTTAAAAAAAATAATTTTGAGTTTTGTTCCACACATTCTGCCGCTCTATCCGGGGCTTTCTAATGTGATCCCTTCAGAGTAGTTGATAGTGGTAGCTGGGTACCATCTAGTTCTAGCCTCAGGGTTGTGGAGATTGGTTCCACTAGTTCATTGGACTAATTAATTCCAAGCATCTTCAATTCTCATTACTCATCTTTCTTCTGCACATGGAAAGACCAATAGCCACACCTTAGACCGCAGCTCATCAACTTTTAATATCCCAGACTGGAAAGAGTCTTGGAGTCAGAACTAGCCATGTGACCCTGAGCAGGGATATGCCCTTTTATGACTTTCCAAGATACATTCTAGGGTCCAGAGGAGAAAGCTTAACTCCTTCCCTCAGAGCATTTACAATCTGTATCAGCCAGAAAACAAACCCTTCAGAGGCTTTTCAGTTCATAGTTATCCCATGTGACAGAGTAGAAGTGACCCATAGGGTTTTCTTGGCTGTAATCTTTACGGAAGGAGATGGCCAGGTCTTTCTCCTAGATGGGTTTGAATGGCCAACCTTCTGGTTAACAGCTACGTGCTTAACTGTTACTGCACCAAAGCTCCTTTCAAAATGGTTGTTGTTGTTAAGTGCCTATAAGTCAGTTCTGACTCACAGAGACCCTGTAAGCAGTGGTTGGTGGGTTTGAACCACTGATCTTGTGGTTAGCAGTCCAGTGCTTATCCTGCAGCAATAAAAGACAGGGCACTTTAAGATGTTTAATTAGCTCAACATGGATACATCAATGTTGGCAGCTCACACTCACCATTTTGCTCTGGGAACACATCATCCAAGCCAACTTGTAGCAGATTCTCAGGGTGTGAGAAAGCAGAATCCCTACCCCTATCTCTTCTCCTCCCATTTGAAGAATCAAGGAAGGCTTCAGAGAGGAGGAGGTAGGGGCTTTGGAGTGGAGCAGGTGCTGGGTCTAGGTGGGAGGAAAGAACGCTGAGCAAAGGGCTGGAGGCAGGGAAGCTGGAGGCTTCTGTGTGTGGGTTTTTAACCCCTGCAGTTACTCTAATGCCATTCCCAGCAATAGCACTAGCATTCTGATGATTCACCCTTGTTTCTGAGAGACAGGGCATTTTTGGATGTTTAACTGGCTCAACACAGATACTTCAGTGTTGGCAGCTCACTCTCACCATGTTGCTCTGGGAACACATCATCTAAGCCAACAGCTGAGGCCTGCTGTCCATTGCCAAGGCGAAGCTGAGTCAGGTACTTGGGCCTGGAAATTTTTAAGTCGGACTGTCTCTGACAAGCTGGGTGAGCAGTAATCAAGACTTTGACAACAACTGAGATCAGGGTTGAAGATGACACCCAGAGATGAGGGTCAGTGGCTGGGATCCAGGAGATCTGGGTTCAAGTCCCAGCTTTAAGGGACTCAGTATATCTAACTTTGCTCACATACAAAATCCAAAGGATTATATCTGATTAAACCAAAGGATTATACAAGCTCTCACCCGCCTAACATTGGTTTCATGAAATAGATCTTTCCATTTTCTCAGACATGTGTAGGATGGAAGCCAAAACTTACCTTATCTTCCCTCTTTGCTTTGATTGTGAAGTTTGTGCTTGAGAGATATGGTGAGATTGTAGGGCAGAAACAGAGAACTAGAAGGCTCTGCTTCTGGTCAGTATTACCATGAATAAGATTAATGGAACCAGCCCTGGGAATGTAAACTCCCTTTCTGATCCTCTGTTGGTAAAATCGGAGTCCTTGTGTGGTGCTGTAGGGTAAGCACTGGACCATAAAGTTGGTTTGAACCTCAAGGTTGGCAATTCAAACTCACCGGCTGCTTCTTGAAACCCCATATGGGGTTGCTATGAGTCGGAACCGACTTAGTGGCACTTAACAACAACAACAACAATTGGTAGAACCGGAGATTAAGAATGCTCTTTACAGACTTTCCTGGCTCTGATATTCTTTTTTTTTTTTCCTTTTAGTGTGAAAACCTTTTGATTTTTTATAATAGTGGTGTCATATAGTATTTGCCCTTTTGTGATTGAGTAATTTCAGTTAGCATAATGTCCTCCAGGTTCATCCATCTTGTGTGGCTCTGGTATTCTTTTTAGTACCATCAACGGCCCCATCACTGACGTGAAACTTTCCACAAGGCAATCTGGGTAGATTCCTACAACACCAATGGATAAGCTTGAGAAGATGTACAAAAGCCATGAGTCTAAGCAATGAACAAATCATTTAAACTGAAGCTGAAGGAGCTCCATGAGCCTCAGCTTCTTCTATAAATGGAGATGTTGTTAAGTACCGTCGAGTGAGTTCTGACCATAGTGACCCTATATAGGGTTTCCAACAAGCAGTTGGTGAGTTTGAACTGCCGACTTTGTGGTTTGTAGTCTAATGCTGATTCTACAGTGCCACACCAGGAGTCCTAAAATGGGGATAATAATTCCTGTATTCCTGAGTGGGAATGATTAAATGAAGAAGTGTATGTGAAAGGACTACCTAAAATGTAGAAATGCTATGCTAAAGTTTAAAGTATAGCTGTTAAAGATAGTCTATTTCACTAATATGGTCTGTCAAACAAAAAACAAACAACAGCAAAAATAGTGTGCAATTATTATGTTGCTTCCATACTTGTCTGTTCCCCCCCCCAAAAAAAAAAAAATCAAAACAGCAACAACAAAAAGAACAATTTGGGTCATCAGCAACTCTGTCTCTATGCTCCTAAGGTCTATAATATATGAATATGAAAACTTAATAAAGGAGCTGATGGACTTCAAGACGGATTAACAGGCTGCAATATTACAGGAGGTTCTCACTGTGGATTTCTCAGGAGCTTTGATTGGGTTTACTTAGAATGATCCTGCTTTGATTATTGCCTATCAAAAGATGGATGGGAGAGCAAAAGGAAAGGAAATATAAATAATAATAAGAAAAAGAAAAACCTTTTGCCTTCTTGTTACATTTTGGGCAATGGCTGCTAAACTCTATGCTTTAATGAGAATTTAAAGAGACTAATTTGGATTTGCTGGAGTTACTTTGGGTCTGTTCCCTGCTATGCCCTGTCAGGAGACATTGCTGTCCCGGGAGAGGATGGTTTTCATGGGGAGCCGTGGGAAGAGCCACAGGGAGGAGAAGGTTCCCATTCCATAAATGACTATACACCTCTAAGCCTGTCCAACCCACTTTAGAGAGGATCAGTCCATCTTTGGAAATATTACTCACTGCTTTATCTCTTGTTAACCAATTTGGAGGGACAGAGTGTCACATGATAGAAACTAAGGGAGCCCCTAAGGGCTGGCATGTTCTCATTTATTCTTCCTGTTCTTTTGTTGCCAGAGATCCTTTCTGAAAGTATAGACCCCCAAAGCACTCACTTTCCTCAAGAGCCTTTAAGGTAGATGCCCTTTGAAAATCCCATACCAAGTGAAATGAGTCAGACACCAAATGACAAATACTGTATGATCCCACTAATATAAACTGTCTAGATTAAGCAAGTGTATAGCAACTAAAGTTTATTTATGGTTTACCAGGGGCAGGCGGAAGGGAGGGGAAAAGAAATTGTTTTTTTAGGGGACACTGATTCGGTTAAGCATGATGGGAACAGACTGAAACAGATAGTCATGATAGTTGAACAAGATGAATGGGATGAATGCCACTAATTCAACATGTACAAAAGGTAGAAATAGCAAGTGTTTTGTTACGTGTATGTTTATGACAATAATTTGAAAACAAAAGCCTTCAAGATCTCAGATTCTTTAACCATAATGTGGATATAATAATACCTAACTTAAGGCCAACAGTTTGAAACTACCAGCCGCTCCGCAGGAGAAAGATGAGGCTTTCTGCTCCCGTAAGGATTTACTGCCTCGGAAACCCTGTACAGGGTCACTATGAGTCGGAACTGACTCCACGGTACACAACAACAGCAGTAATGCAAATCCACGGAAAGGGTTGTCATGATCACTTCTAGAGAAGTGGGATGTCATGCACATTTATATATTTTACACAATAGCTCATTGCCAAAGAGTCGATTCCAACTCTTAGAAGCCTTGTATAGGGTTTCTGAGACTGTAAATCATTATGGGAGCAGAAACCTTCATCTTTCCCCCGAGGAGCAGCTGGTGTATTTTAACTGCCAACTTTGTGGCTGACAGTCCAGTGCTTATCCTGCAATGCCACCAGGGCTCCTTTATTTTACACAAGTTTGTATAAAGGTTAATATGTGACCATATCTAGCCAGAGAATTCTGCAGCTGACACTTGCTCATACAAAAGTGCTGTTGTTGTTAAAAGTACTGTTGAGTTGGTTCTCATTCATAGTAACCCTGTATGGGGTTTCTGAGGAGTGGCTGGTGGGTTTGAACCATCTAACATACTGTTAGCAGTGCTGTGTTTATTAGGACTCCATAAAAATAGGTGCAACTTTATACTGTATAGTTTCCGAAATGACACTTGGGTATATAAAGTAGAATAACACATGTGGTTCCTTTTCCCATAATAAGGTCAGGAGGGTGCTCACACCATTGTGTGAGGCCCAGGCCTATTTGAGTCCCCAGATGGAAGCTGGCTTGACTTATGGTGGTGTTGTCTCTGGCGGATGTAAGTGTAAACTGGTGTAGCCATTTCAAAAAGTGGTTTGCCCCACGTATCAGGAGCTTTAAAACATTCGTGCCCTTTGGCTCAGTGATTCCACTTCTGGGAATGTATCCAAAGGAAGTAATTGGAAAAGTGTGCAGTAAAGACTTTGCCCAGAGATGTTATTGCAGAGTTGCTAAGACTGGAAACAACTTAAATGACTAACAGTGTAATAATATACTACCATGAAAATGATGTTCATGAAAGACTTTTGCTACAACACTAATTAAGAAAAAAGCAGAGACATAACAACTAGAGAGGTTAGGCAACCACACTTAGGAGTTCAATGACCTGGCTTTGAATCCTGACTCTGCCACTTACTAGCTGTGTGACTTGTGCAAGTCACCAGCACTCTCTCCGCAACCCCCGAAAAACTGGGGTTGATAATGGGGAACTGTGAGAACTAAATGAGATACTGAATATAAAATGTTTATGACAGTGCGACACATGTTTATTAGGATCCCAATAAATGGCTGCTCTCTATGGACTGCGTGGCTTCAAGGCATAAAAACAGATGGAAAGGAAAGTTGCCAATTTATGAACACTGTAGTGTCTGGGTGGTGGGATGTGTTTGGCTCTTTGCACTTCTCAACTTCTCAAATTTTATGCAATGAGCATGAATCACTTTTATACTAGAGAGTATATCAGAATGATGTATGTAAAACAGTAGGCACCTTACCACCACAGAACGGTAGTTCCCTTCCCTCTTCCTTCTCTCTTTGCAGGGAGGGGGAGGAGCTGGGGGGCCAACCTCATGGCAGACTGACTGCTTCCGTCCCCATGGAGGAACATGAGAGGGAAGGGCTGCTGCTTTCTGGCTTCATCCCCTGCACAGCCATCGGGACCTCTGGGGGTGTCAGTGTTGCCAGCTCTGCAGCCACCTGTTGATGGTGCTCTGCTGGTGGAGGTGGGAGACTGAAATAGATTACCTCAGTAGTTCAGCAGTTTCTTCCATCTCTGAAAATCCAGATTTCAAGAAGCTCTGGGGCTTATCATTCTTTCCCTCCCCTGACACCAATGTCTTGGTTGAACTGAACCAAACGCTGCCATAAAATTGTGAGGTGGCACAGACATCCATCCGAGAAAAGCAGCAGCAATATCGCCTATAGTGCTGCATGTAAACATTAAGGGTGGTTGGCAAAGAAAAGACTCAGCTTGGGCAAAACAGGGAAGTTAGCTTAGTTGCAGCCGTTTTCTTTAACGAGAGTAATTTATATTCCAATGTAATCTCTGGCAAACACAGCTCTTTTTAACACGACAAACAGTGAAGCAGTTTCCTACATTAGAACATCTCTGGGATGAGAGGGATACAAGGTTGTGTGTGAGTGTGTGTGTGCTCGAGAGCGTGCGCACGCGCATGTATTCCTTTAAACCTCCACATTTGCTTCTATGATCTAATGCTCTTCAATGATAACAGGATTGCCCTGTGCTCCAGCAAGTTGCCTCTGAAGGTTGTATTTTACCGACAGAATCCCAGACACAAGAACAACGAAGCCATTTCCCTTATCCGAACCCAAGGGCAGTTTCCAGTCCTTCTTTTTGACAGCCTCCCTCTCACCATTGACTCCCCTGCGATCCACATCGCCAGACTCAAAGTACCTTCCCCAAATCCCTCAAGTGAATTAATGACAAACAGCTTTCCATAGCCCTTATCCAGACAGAGAGGTCATCGTATGCTAATGAAATCCGGGGTGAGAGCCTCGCAGTGTTTGCGAGCGCGCTCGCTGGTTCTCAGCGCTCCCGCGCGCCACTGCGGCGCAGCCACAAATCACCGCACGCTGCCGCAGACCCTCCCGCCTCGGGAGCGGCGGCGGGGTGAGTCTTGTCCGCCCCTCTTACAACCGTAGCTAGATCGTTCACATCTGGGAGAGAGCTGCTAGCCCGGATCCCATGCTTGTCTCCACTACAGCGATGGGGGAGGGAAGGCATTTCAGAATCACCTGTAGGGGTTTTTCGAACTCCGCCGCCCCTTACCCAAATTCTAGTCTACTCATCCCGAGTGAGCACATCTCAGAGTACGCAGGGTTAGGTGGACCGGCAGAGTTTGGGAAAGCCCACAGGTGAATGTAGATACGCGCACCTCAAGATACAAACAGGCACGAACTCAAATCTTGTGACTGAGACTAAACAGGTCAGCCTTAGATTCGCTCCCGGGTTCTCCCCCTCCATCTCTATTTCACATTTGCGAAGATGTCCTTTCTCAGCTTCCTTTAATCTCCCCAGCCCACGGGTTTTGTGGAGTGCGCCAAACTCCTGGAATCCCGCGGGACCATCAGAGGCTCTGCCTGCCAGATATTAGGGAAATCGTGCTCCACTCCTCATTGCCCTCGTGAGACCTGGAGCGTGAACTGGACACCAAGGAGCGAAGTTAAGATCAGAAGGGGAGAAATGGGACTAGTTGCTTCAGCAAACTGCCCGAGCAGGGTGACCACCCGCCTGTACACCTTTGGGGCTTGGGAGGGCCTCCTAGTTGCAGAGTGAGCTGGCTTCCCACCTCGCTCCTCTCTGGGCGTCTGCACCCTTCGAACAGTGGACCTCCTCCTGCAGGGACTTTGCGGCAGATGGCACCTCAGGATGGATCTAGTAGCCTCGGCTGCAGCCCTCTCCTTGGCCACGGGACAGGCTCCGGCTTGAAACCACCTCCGCTGCGCCAGCCTCCTTACCTCACCATGCAACACTTGGTTGCGCGGCTTTCCGGAGCGCTTCTTCCTCGGTGCTTATTCCCTTACTTGGGAGGAAAGACTGAACCGGGACCGAAATGAGTATCTGGGCTCCTTCCAGCCCGCTCACCCTCTCCGGGAGGAGGAGAGCAGTCCGATGGAGCCACGGAGTTCGGGCGGCCCAGCTGGAGATAGGCAGCGTCGGGGTCCTCAGCCCGTTGGGGATTCGCAGCTCAAAAGCAGCCTGGCTTCGCTGCCCGTTACTACGGCACTGCGGCTCTGCGCCCTACCCCTCGCAGCTTGGCAAGTCCAGCTGCCACTCTCACGGCAGAGCCCTGCCCCCGGGCGCAGAGCCCGCCCCGCCACACGCTTGTGCGCGCGCATACACACACGCACACACAAACACACGCGTGCGCGCACACACACCTAGATGCGGATCCGCTCGGAGGAAACTCACGCTTTTGGTGCAACTTAGGTGCCAGCTTCGTTTAGCGCTTCTCAATGATAGGGCTTCAGTTTGGAAGGAGTTGAGGACTTAGAGGGGGCTGGTGGACTCCGGAGGGACCCCAGAGGTCAGCTAACCCCGGAGGTAATCCTTGGAGGTCAACTGTTTGGTAAATAAAATGCTTCCTCAGGGCACTTCCGCTTCTTAACCTGGGAGTGGGTTGCCTTATCCTGACCCAATCAAAAGAAACAACAACAAAAATCAACAAGTTCTCTGTTTCCTGGGAAACCTTGTTAGCCTTCAAATGGTAAGCTCTGGGTGATGTAAACAGTTAGCAAGCTCGCTGCCACCTGAAAGGTTGTTGGTT
Source organism: Chrysochloris asiatica (assembly GCF_000296735.1). Lineage (NCBI taxonomy): Eukaryota > Metazoa > Chordata > Mammalia > Afrosoricida > Chrysochloridae > Chrysochloris > Chrysochloris asiatica. The sequence goes on along the minus strand of NW_006408653.1, from coordinate 1,194,876 downwards.
CCGTGCACCCTGAGGTACCTCTGAAGAAAGGCCTGAGTGTCTACTTCCGAAAAATCAACCATAGAAAACTCTGTGGGGTGCAATTCTATGCTGACAGATGGAACCTCTATGAATTGGGGTCAATTATATGGCAACTGGGTTGGTTTTCGTTTAGTCTTTAAATCACCACTCCGTGTCCAGGGGAGCATTTCTGACAGCCCTGACTCCCCTCCTGGCAGGAGATTGTGGCTGTTCAAACGGAATTCTTCCAGTATGGTGAGGGAGACGACTAAGGGTTGTTAATTCCCATTCTTTGCTTTTAGGTGACTATTTTCGACAGAGAAGATAGACCACTTTTTAAAACAACGAAAACTGAGCTGAGGGGTGTTGAATGGGGACCAACATTGGCTAAGGTACTGTGTGACTAACTGTTTCTTCTCTTTTTATGATTTGCATGTCTACATGGGGCGGTGGTGGTGACACTATTTCAGGCATGTCACACCAGCAGCATGTGATATGTCCATTTTGCACTACATTTAACGTCATCAGTACTCATCTATAAAATATGTGGCGTTTACTAGTTTCCACGTCTGAGAATTCTTTTCCACCAGCAGGCAGTGAAGGTCCCCAGGCTAGGACTGCAGCCAAGAAAAACTTTCTGCAGAATGTAGAGGCGCCGAGGGGCCCTGAGTGTCTGGACATTTGGAGCAGAAGCTTCGAACATGAATGTCAAATAACTCTGAGACCTAGTGGTTGGTGTCCATATTGGGCTATCTGCAGACGGACCAATGTGACAGATGAAGAACTGAGAGTCAGAGGCCTCCCCAGCGTCCTACATGGCAATGAAGACAGAGGCAGTACCAGAACCCTGTGCTGATACTTCATTCTGCCATTCATCATTCATATTTAATTTTCTCACCCTGGGATGAGTTCCCTTCAGCTGGGCTGAAACAATACTGGTGAGGGCATACTCAAGTTTTGCTTTTCTTTTT
>NW_006408653.1:1154996-1193805 GCF_000296735.1 Chrysochloris asiatica | reverse complement strand
GATTTACACCCTCGGAAACCCTGTACAGGGTCGCTATGGGTCGGAACAGCTTGACGGCACATAACAACAACAACAGTATGTGTTCAATAAATGGAATGATTGTTTTTACTGTCATTAGAATAAAGCTAATCTTCCCTAAAATGGCATTCCAGGCCCTCAGGGTGCTGTCATAGCCAGGAGAGTTACCTTTTTTCTTTCTCTTTTTTTTTCTACCTCTTGTATCCATCTAGTTGAAGCTAATTATTCTCTCTTTTATACTGCTGTTGAAATTTATTTACAATTTATTCTAGCACTTACAATAGGCTTCCTTGTATGATAGTTCTGTTTTGTACTCCATCCGCGGGACAGTAATTTATCTGGAGTCCTGGTGTGGCGCTGTAGGATAAGCGCTGGACCGCAAAGTTGGTTTCATTTGCAAGGTCAGTGGTTCAAACTCACCAGCCACTCCTTGAAAACCCTATGCAGGGTCATTATAAATTAGAACCAACTAGATGGTACTTAACAACAATAACAACATACTACATCTGAAGCATCTTCCCATCACCCATAGTTGTTAAGTGCCGTTGGGTCTGTTCCAATCCATAGCCACCCTGTATAGGGTTTCCGAGGAGCAGCTGGTGAGCTTGAACCGCTGACCTTGCAGTTCAAACCGACTTTGCAGTCCAGCGCATTAACCCATAGCACCAGACAATGAAACATTCTTTGTAGCAATGAGATTCTACAATTGAGGGAAGGTTTATCTGTACTTTCAAAGCTTGCTCAGTAGCTACCATCACAGCACTGTGCAGACTGAAGATTCACCCTCTCATGAACCCCAAGAGCAAGGTACAAGCTGCCTCTCTTTACACAGAGTTGGGTGACTCAAGGCCTCCCACCCAGTAAATGCTGGTCAGTATTAGAAAGCAGAAGCCTGGGAATGCACTCCCCACTTCTTTGAAGAGAGCTTCTCCCTTTCTGAGTTTGCCCTAAGTTTCATTCCTTAGTACTTGAGAACAAATTGAGCTGTATTATATAAAATGGATTTATTGCTGCCTGACTTCATTTTTAAATGTGCCTTTGTCTTAATTCCCTAAAGAGATTTTAATGGTGTTGTCTGTTGTTGCTGTGTGCTGTCAAGTCAATTCCAACTCATAGCTATGTTGTATAGGGTTTCCAAGGAGTGGCTGGTGAGTTTGAACTGGTGACCTTTCGGTTACCAATCCAGTGCTTATATCATACAGCACCACATCAGGGCCCTAATGTTGTAAAACAATATAATAATGGCTATAGTTGGTTGTCCTGGTGTGGCACTGTAGGATAAGCACTAGACTGCTAACCACAAGGTTGGCAGTTCAAACCTACCATCCACTCCTTGTGAAAACCCTAGGCACTTAACAACAACATTGTTGGGTGCTGTTGAGTTGAATCTGATCCCATGAGACAGAGTAGGATTTTCCTGGTTTTCTGCTCCTGCAAAGATTTAAAAGACTTAGAAACCCTATACAGGATCGATATGAGTCACAAGTGACTCGAAGGCACTTAACAACAATAATCTTTACAGAAAGGAGCCCTAGGAGCATAGTGGATTACGAGGTAGTCTGCTAACCACAAGGTCAGTTAGCTGAATCTACCAGTTGCTTCATGAGAGAAAGATGAGGCCTTTTGCTCCCATAAAGATTTAGAGTCTTAGAAACTCTATATAGAAGCTCTATGAGTTAGGACCAACGTTTACTGAAGCAGAGCACTGGTTAGGTTCCAACTGTCAACCTTTAGGTTAGCAGCTCAACCATTTAGGTTAGTGCTCAACCATTGAACCACTGAAATGCTATAATAGTCATAACCAATTATTAAACACTTATGATGTATTTAGCACTTTACATGTATGTCATAAGGAGCCCTGATAGCATAGCTGAGCTATTAGAATCCACCAACTGTTCTGTGGGAGAAAGATGAGGCTTTCTGCTCCTGGAAATTATTTACAGCCTCACATTCCCTGTACAGGGTTACTATAAGTCCGAACTGACTCTAGAGCATATAGCATTGGGATGTATATATGTATAACACATATGCTGTTGTTAGTTGTCATCTGGTGGTTGTGTGTCACCAAGTCAGTTCCAACTCATAGCAACCCTGTATAGGGTTTTCGAGGCTGTACATCTTCACAGGAGTGGAAAATCTCATCTTTCTCCCGCAGAACGACTGTTAGATTCAAACTGCTGACCTTGCAGTTAGCAGCCTAGTCAGCTTCAAATCATGGCAACCTTATGTATAACAGAACGGAACATTGTCCAGTCCTTCACCATCTTCCTCACACATAGACACACACATACATTAATGCTACAGAAAGCTGCTATTCATTCCATTCTACATTTCACTGGGGCAGCTGATGGCAGGGAACTACCAGGTACTCAGGGCAAAGGCTATTTTCCAACAAGTACAAAATGTTTTGTTGTTTTTAACCCCCAGAACCACTATGGTGGTGTGTAACAGTCAAATTTCAGCTCTCAGTGTAGGTAGAATGAGCAGCGAGTCTCTTCCATCTGTCTGATTTATACTGTTATCTTTAGATCCCTTACCCATACACTGCAAAGTGGCAGGTAGTCACGTTCCTTCTGTAAACATTGAGAGAAAACAGGAGAAGAGGAAGTGGGAGGGGCATGGCCCTCCATTAACAGTGAGTCTCAGTGGTGAGGTTCCAGCTCAGGTTGTCTCAACACGACTTCCCTTGTGGACCATTGATTCACTAGGTAAGGTCCTCAAGTCATTTGGGTTAGAGTCTCCTGAGTGCTTATTAAAATGCTTGTTCCTGGGCTCCATCCCAATGCAATCAAATTAATTTCTCTGGAAGAAAGGCCAGAATCCAGCATTTAAAAGAAGCCCTGAAGGTTACACATACGATGGAGGTTTCAAAAGTTCGTGGAACAATGGAATAAAAAGATAATGGAATTTTTCCATGAACATTTTTGAAGTCTCCTTGTATGTACCTTGAAGTCTGAGCATCATCCCCTGTGCTAAATTCCCTTTCTAGTATCCCTGTTTACCTCTGCTACTTGCTTTTTTTCTCAAGTATTATTATTTAAAATGGGAGCACGGTGGCTCTATATGATAAGCACTGGGCTGCCAACCATAAGGTCTGCGGTTCAAATTCACCAGCACCTCCCTGAAAACCTAGACAGGTCAGAACTGACATGACGGCAATTAACAACACCAACAAAAGACAAAGTTGGCTCCACAGTGTATCTCTATTGCTTCCCATTATTCTCCTTTGCTAATATCTAGAGTTTGAACTCTGCTGTTGAGTGATCTTACATAGAATCATGGATTGGATTGTGACCCTCCAATATATTTGTCGTGGTGTGGTGCTGCTGGTTAATGTGTTGGATTGCAAAGTTGGTTTGAGCCGCAAGATTTGAACAACAATATATTTGTCAGATTGGCTGGACTATGATTCTCAGTGTTTTGTCAGTTACGTAATAATGTAGTCATCTCTGTGGTGTGATCTGATTGGACCAACTAATCAGTTGTAAGGGGATTATGGCAGATGTGACACCCTTACCAGGTCATAGCCCAGATTAGATGTAAGGGAAGTTTCCCTATGGTGTATACAAGAGACGGAAGGAGAGCCAAGTTAGCCAAGAAGGAGGGATATGATTACTACCAAGAAAGAAGAGCCAGGAACAGAACATGTTCATTGGACCTGGGGCCCCTGCACTGAGAGCCTCCTAGACCCAGGGGAAATTGATGCCAAGACACATGGAGATCTCCGAAGAATGCCAGGCCTACATAGGTTTAAATTCTACAAGAACCTTCCCCAAGAGCCAACAGAGAAAGAAAGCCTTCCCTTGTGGCTGGCATCAGACTTCTAGCCTCCTAAACTGTGAGAGAATAAAAATCCTGTTTGGTAAAACTATCCACTTGTGATATCTCTGTTACAGAAGCACGAGATAACTAAGGTACATGGTTCTATGAGAAAGTGTAATATGCATTTCAAATAATGAGTCCATAAATAGATTTTCAGAATACAGCAAGCAGAGAACTACCCGCATTTTGAAGTTTTTGCAGTTATTTGTCTCTGAAAACAGGATTTTACAATTGGCCCTAGAAGGATGTGGGTTCAGACATGAGCTTCGCTTTCTGCCTCCACAAGGTTTACAGTTAATTTGTTGTTAAGTGCTGTCAAGTCAGTTCCAACTCATAGAGACCTTGTATGGGGTTTCTAAGAAGTGGCTGGTGGGTTTGAACTGCCAACCTTGTGGTTAGCAGTCCAGTACTTATCTTACATTGACACATCAGGACTCCTGTGGAGCAAAATTCATAGATCACACAGGGAAATAGCTGGCAGCAGTAAGAGTACCGTGTGGTTGAGGTCTAAAGAGGAGAGAATCAGCAGTTATTGGAGGAAAGATGAGAAAGCAATCCTGAGAACCCACCAGGAGTATGTTCCATTCATTTATCTCCTGGGAGGAACTACTCGGGACTGTGGCCTTGAACACTTTGTGTGACTGAACTCTCCCAACCTCTGTTGGGCAAGGACTGCACACCAGCAGATGCTTCTTCAATGTTCACGACAATGACAGCAATCTCTGCTCCCTGTGCTGGTATGTGGAGACAGGGGTAGAGCCAAGGTTATAGACTAGGGCCATCTTTCAAGGCTACCACCTGTCTCTCAGTGTGGCATACTGTAATGGCTTCCATGTTGCTGTGATGCTGGAAGCTAGGCCACTTGTATTTCAACCACCCCAAGGTTTCAAATGCTGGACACATTTCGGTGGAGCTTTCATTCTAAGACAAACTAGGAAGAATGGCCTAGTGATTTCCTTCTAGCCAATGAAATCTTATGGATCACAACAACGTATTGCCTGACAGTGCTGGAAAACGAGCCCCTAGGGTAGAAGGCACTCAAATGCGCATTGTTCCTATTGACCACAGGAACAGACATGGACATGTCTAAGATCATGAAGATAGCATAAACCAAACAATGTTTTTTTCCGCTGTATTTGGGGTCTCCATGAGTCGGAACCAACTCAACAGTAGTTAACAGCAGTAACTTTTCAAGTGAGTGAGGAACAGGAGATGCTAACTGAGGAATGGAAGATGGGAGTCCCTGCAATCTGTAGCATTTTAGGGGTTAGAAGATTTATTTCGCTTTTCAGAGACCCTAAATCTGCATCCCTTATACTTCTACTTGTTGGTTCTAGTTTTGCTCAGTGGTGTCCAGAAGAAAACAGTTCATTCTTCTTTTACAAGCTTTCCTCCTTCCCACATCCTGAGCATTCATTTATTATTCATTCTGACAACCATTCAATAAACATGTATTTACTATGTGTTTATTAGACTTTCCTTGAATGCTTACTTTCCCCAGGCACTCTGCTAGGTGTTGGAGTTATGGAAATGAATTCTGCATGGGACCCTGTGTTTATGCAGGAGAACAGCTGTGTGAGCAGATGATGACACCAGTACATTCACACACGTGCTCTGGGAGGGATCTGCACAAGGTGTTGTGGGAACTTGCAGGCTCCAGCTGGTGTGGTCAGGTGGAGAGGAACTGGGAGAGACTTCTCAGACACAAGTGATATGCCTTACCTGAGTCTTGGCTAGTCAAGACCCTCTGCTCTTCTTTGACATGGTGGGACCTACTGATTCCTGGTGTGGCACTGTGGGCTAATGCGTCAGACTGCAAAGTTGTTTGAACTGCAAGGTCAGTGGTTCAAGCTCACCAGCTGCTCCTTGGAAACCGTATACAGGGTCACTATGGCTTGGAATAAACTTGATGGCACTTAACAACAACAACTGACAACTGCAGGCAGTGGTGGTCCCATGGTCCTGCCCAATGGTGTGCTGGAGATCTTTTCCCAATTCTGTATTCAGTGACAGCATATTGGTAGTTTGAAACCAGTCATGATGGGAATATTTACACCTCAGGAATCTGCAAATGCTATAAATCATACCCCCCTCCCTGCCCTGTCCTAGCCTTCACCAGACCTGGTTGGTAAATATTGACTAGTTCAAGATTGGCGCGCTCTCTCATGCCAAGATAGACACTAGTACAAAGATGAGGAAGCGCTACAACTTAGCTTTTGTTCTAACATGTGAATGGTCTTCCCACCCTTCCTACCCCCTACACACACCCAGGCTCCTAAGTAAACACTCCCTGAGGACCCTTTGAGTGACCTTTGCCTTTCACTGAATCCCTCAATGAATTGGGTCAGGTGATGGGGTGTGGCCTTGTGTTGAGAATCAGTGAGCTGGATAATGATTCCGGGTCTCCTAAAGGTGGTGAGGATACCAAGAAATTACTGTCCACACAGTATTTTCCAAATGTTTGCACCAGAAATACCACCATCAGTGGAGAGTAAACTTATGTCCCCCTGCCTAGGTTTTGTGGCAAAGCTTGAGGCATGTCACTGTAAGCTTTAGGCTTCTTTATTGCCCCATATTTTATCATTATATTTGTAGAAATTTGAACTTCAGCTCCACGATATTTCAGTGCTGTTTCAATATAGAAAAAAATGATGCTTTCATCCAAATAGTCTATTAAAATGGGTGCTATGCAGAAATGTACTTACTATGTTTATCCTCTCATTTTTTGATGGCAACTAGAGATGGAAAAGAAAGGCCTTGTGAACCCCAAGTTGAGCCTTGAAATCTGAGTTGCTGTTTAAGCACAAAGCATTATTAGTCTATTTTGTTCTAGATGAGTCTCTACGGAAACACTTTTTGTATTTGAAAGGATTAAACTCAAAAGTTAAATACACTGAGACATTTTCTTCTGTGGCCTGGGTATTGGTGGTTACCTCATCTCTGCAACATTAAAAAAAGGAGGAATAGGAACTCGGCCAATTTGCCATCAATCCACAAAGTCAGAATCAGCTCATTTTGTTGGATTTTGGATGCTTGTTTTTCTGTTCTCTTCTGCTGACAATTACATTTAATAGTCATCTAAAAAATGGATTTACATCATTGAGCTGTATGCAGTTATATATTTAATTCTCAGCCTTCTTTAGAATCCCAAAGATGTGGAGAAAGAAAAAAGATGGAAAAAATGGAGAGCATGCAACTATGTGCCAGGCACTGTTTCATGGTTATGCCGTTTTATGCTCACAATAGACCTGGAGGGAGAGACCAGACACTGAAGCTCAAGGAAGTTTGTGAGTTGCCCAAGGTCATATAACCAGGGTTGTTGTTGTTTTGTTGTTGTTAAGTGCCGTTGAGTTGATTCTGACCCATAGCAACCATATATAGGGTTTCCAAGGAGTGACTGGTGAGCTTGAACCCTCCGGCCTTACGATTCAAACGACTTTGCAGTCCAGCGCGTTAATCCACAGTGTCATACCAGGACTCCAGGGTGACACTGAAACGAAAGTTTGTACCACCTTGTTGTGCCTCATGAACACTAACTATTTTCAGAACCCAAGGAAGCTGATGCCAACCCTATTATTTTATAAACCAGTAGGGAACCCCAGAAACCCTTGTGTGGGAAGATATGACCAGAGGATATTTTATAATCCTGTGTTCTCCTGGAACTGTAGAATTTGCCCAATGTCCCTTATGTCTAAGTTACCAAAAAGAGACATAAGAGAATTGTTCCTGGTTGAGAAAATCAGCCCAAGGACAGCTGAAAGAAAGAGAAATAAAGGGAATAATAGCAGTTAAATACTGAAATTAACCCATTACCTCCTCTGCATTGATCACTTTGCTGTTGTTAAGTGCCGTGGAGTCGGTTCCGACTCATAGCGACCCTGCGCAGGGTTTCCAAGGCTGTAAATCTTGACGGGAGCAGAACGCCTCTTTCTCCCGTGGAACTGCTTGTAGTTTCGAACTGCTGACCTTACGGTTCACAGCCCGATTCGTAACCACTATGCTACCAGAGCTCCATATTGGTCATTTTGCTGGGCCAATTTTCACCTGAACTCTGAAAGGAAGGTATTATTATGCAAATTTTACAGCTACAGAGACTGAGCCTCAGAGAGCTTACCTGACTTGAGGAAGGTTACCACTAGGCTTATATCTAGGATTTGAACCCAAGATGGTAGATAGAGTTCTGAAACTTGAGTTTTTCAATTATGCCTTGCCATCTTATTCAGGCAACTCTGATATACATTTTATTTTTTCTCCGTCTCATTGTAGACCTGTTTTGGGAATACTCTGTCTATAATTTCTTTGTCATGCTTCCTTCTACTACTATTTCTTTTTTGTTGTTGTTCCTGTTTGTCATTTATTCTACTTTTCTCAGATATTCTCCCTATCATTGACCTTTTCCCCCTCAAGTGGTAGTGGTGGTGGTTGTGTGCCGTGGAGTCAGTCAGTTCTGACTCACAGAGACCCTGTATAAGGTTTCTGAGGCTGTAAATCTTTACAGGAGCAGAAAGTCTCATTTTTCCCCACGGAACAGCTGGTAGTTTTGAACTGATGACTTTGAGGTTAGCAGCCTGACTTATAACCACTCTACTACCAGAGCTAACAATCATCTGGAATCATCTTACCTGTTTATTTAAGTGTATAAATCTATTGCTGTTTCCTCGTACACTTGGAACCAGAAAAGAAGAGGTATATTTGCAGTGAACATATCTGTAGAGTGAGGGCAAATGAGAAATGGAAGGTTTTAACATTATGCACAGCAAGTAAAATTTTTGGGTAGAAAACTTACAAATATTTGCTATAGCCTCCAAAAGAATGCCCAAGAAAACTCTTAACAAGAATTAGTTTGGGCTACTTTAGCTATTCCTCTACCCAGAAATTGGACCTGGGAGGTGATGATCACCTCTTCAGATGGGGTCTAATTTTGTTCTGCAATCAGATTACATTCTATGTAATTAAATGGACATTTTGAAAATAATACCTCAAACTTAACATGTCCTGGACTCAACTTATCTCCTTGTGTTCTCACAAATTTGCTTTTTCTCTTTTGTTCCTTTTCTTGGAGATAGCGTCTACTCTCAACAAAGTCACCAAAGCCAGAAACCACTATTTGTTTTGTTTTCTTGAAGGTTTCCAAATCTGATACAAGAAAGGCAGATTCCTCATAGTTCCCCTCTCTGCCTTCATTTCTATTCCCATCATCTGTCCCCTGGATGACCATGCTGGCCTAGTGCCAGTCCAACCCATACTTCTGTCCCACAGCCAAAGTGTACTTTCTAAAGTGCAAATGGGAACACACCACTCTTCTATGATTTTAACTTTAAAGTATCTTCCCAGCACATTCAATATGAAATGCTAAACTCCTTTGTTGACCTTTAAGACTCTGACTTGGCCCCTACTTACATTGTTCTATGTCATTGCTTACCTCTCCCCACTCAGCCGATAACTTCAGACATTCTGATCCAATACATTTATTATTATGATGATGATAATTATTATGACTCCTCTAAAATTATGTATTCCCCTTATATTCCTTTCTTAAGGATGCCATAACAAAATACTGCAAACTGAATGGCTTATAAGGACAGAAATTATTGTTTTACAGTTTTTGTTTTGTTTTTAACTTTTTATTGTGAATTTAGTGAAGGTTTACAGAACTGATCATCCATTTTATACTCATCAAATCATATATGTTGCTTCATTACAATGATTGTAATATGTACCAGTTAACAATTTTTACTGCTATTCACTTTGACTATTGCATTCTTCCCTTGTCTTACAGTTTTGGAGGCTAGAAGTCCAGATCCATGTGTTGGGCAGACTGTACTCTCTCCTAAGGTTCTAGGGGAGAGTCCTTTCTTTTCTTTTCCAATTTTTAATAGCCCCCAGGTGTTCCTTGGCTTGTAGAGACATTTTTACTTGGCCCTCTTAAACTCTCAACCATAGATCGGTTTGAACCACAGGGTCAGTGATGCAAACTCACCAGCTGCTCTTCAGAAATCCTGTACAGGATTACTATGAGTCAGAAAGGACTCAATTTAACAACAATAGCACTTAATAACAATAACAGCTTTCCTCTGTGTGTCTCTTTGTGTCTCTTTTCCTCTTTTGTTGTTAGGTGCCATCGAATTGGTACCGACCCATAGAGACCTTATTCACAGCAGAATGAAACACTGCCTCATCCTGAGCCAGCCTCACTATTGTTTCCATGCTTGAGTCCATCGATGCTGCCGCTTGGCCAGTCCATCTCATTGGGGGTCTTCCTCTTTTCCTCCGACCCTCCATCTTACCAAACATGATATCCTTCTCCAGTGACTGCACCCTCCTGACAATATGTCTGAAGTATGAGAGACAAAGTTTGGCCATCTTGTCCTCTAAGGAGCACTCTGGCTGCACTTCTTCCAAAACAGATCTATTGGTTCTTTTGGCAGTCCATGGCACTTTCAATATTCTCCTCCAACACCATAACTCAAAAGCATCGATTCTTTTTCAGTCCTCCTTGTTCACTGTCCAGCTTTCTCATCCATATGAGGTTATTGAAAATACCATGGCTTGGGTCAGGCACTCCTTAGTCCTCAAGCTGACATTTTTGCTCCTCAACACTTTAAAAAGGTCTAGTGCAACAGATTTGCTTAATGCAGTACGTCATTTGATCTCATAACTGCTGCTTCCATGAATGTTGATAGTTGATCCAAGAAGAATAAAGTCCTTGACAACTTCAATGTTTTCTCCATTGATAAGAATGTTGTTTATTGGTTCAGTGGTGAGGATTTTTGTTTTCTTGACATTGAGATGTAATCCATGCCAAAGGCTGTGCTCTTTGATCTTCATAAGTGCTCTTTTATAAGTGCTCATATTGGATTAGGACCAACCCTACTCCAGTATGGAGTCCTGGTGTGGTGCTGTGGGTTAATGCACTGAACTGCAAGGTTGTGTGTGCTCAGCAGTTCAAGCTCACCAGCCACTCCTTGGAAATCCTATGCAGGGTCACTGTGAGTCAGAACCAACTCTATGGCACTTAGCAACAACTCCAGTATGGCTTTAAGTTAAATTAATTGATAACATCTTCAAAGTCCCTGTTTCCAAACAATGCCATGTTCACAGGCACCAAGGGCTAGGGCCCAACATATCTTTTTGAGAGATACAATTCAATCCTAACATCTCTTTTTCGGTGAAGAATTTGAAGGCAGGCTTCTTGATTGAATCAGGGTCTTTCTGACAGACCTGTGGGGAGGCTGTTGTACTTTGTGGAGTAGTCCAGGACCATAGTGAGGGATAGCAGGATACTAAACCCCTTCTGTATATTCAGCAAGCCCCATTATCATCTCACTGTAGCCCTAACCTTTCTTTCTGACCCACATGATTTTGCAGATGTGAGGGGTGACTGAGCACCAAGATTAATAATCACGGCAAAGTTCACTGTGGCCAAGGAGAAGGCACACCATGTATCATGTGAACCATGCTCAGATCCCATTGCTTGAGTTTAATCAGACTAATGAGCCAGCTGGCTTCCTTTCTAAAGTGATTTCTGCTATTTCCATTACTGAATAAGAGCACAGCAGGATTTTAAAGGAGAGAGAAGAAAATTCAACTGGGAAGAAAGGACATCTTCCAACCTAGCCAGCTGATGGGTTGGCTATCCTGGTGGAGGACATACAGGTGGCTAGGATATTGAGAAGTTAATTGTGGGACCTTGGTGGCATTTCACTCCCAAGTTCAATCCAATCCAAGCATATTACCTCCAAGCAAATGTACCCAAAGAAGGGAGGAAGTTTTTAAGTGTTAGTGATGGAAGGAGAATGGATGAACAAAAGACATGCTGGGGTGGAGGGAAGATCGAGGAGTAGAAAGGTAAAATTTATTCATTGACTCATTCTACAAGCATGTGGTAAATTCCTAGTACTCTAGAGATATTTCAGAATACCTGCTGTCACACCCCCATCTAGAAGGCTCTACCCCCATTCAATACATGTTGCTTCAGTGAGTTGCCATGAACATAGAGTGTATCATGGGACAGTCTCCCCACCCCCCCACCCCCCTCTCCCACTGCCTAATGGCCTACTCGGTTACCTGATACAGAGCAAGCCAATCAATCTAGAGGCTGGCCAAGGATGAACTGGGACAAAATGATTCCCTATCTTTAAAAATTCTGAGGCCAGAGACACTGAGGGAAGTTGTAAGTTGTTGGTTCTGAGGAAGAAAGAAAAAACTTACATAGATTTGTGGTTGTGATGGCCATTATGGGTTGGGTGACCTACATCCCTGTTTAACCTTCTGAGACCTAGATTATTCCAGCATAATTATGATTAGAACTTCCTTTTACTCTCAAAACCATCCTGTTTCAGAAGATAAATTATTCAGCTTCCCTAATTATGGTCCATAATGGCATGTGGTTTGAGAGAAAGGATGAGAGAGTAGACAGGTTGGGCCATGGAGAACATTGGGGTCAGGTTTATGAATTTTGCTTTTATGCTGAAGGCAGTAAATATTTTAAGTTTGGGAAGGACATGGTTAGAAAGAGCATTCTAATAGCATTGTGGACAATAGATCAGAGAGGGACGGAAGTGGAGGCAAAGGGATCAGCTAAAAGACCAGTTGAGAAATTGATTGAATAATCCAGGTAAGAGACAAAGGTGGCCTGAACTAAACCAAAGTACTATAGAAATGAGAAAATCAGATGTATTCATGGAATTAGGAGACTGTTTAAATTTGGAGGATGTGAGAAAGGATAGTATTAAGGGTAACTCCCAAGTTCCTTACTTGGACAACTGGAAAACAGTGATATTTTTCACCAAGAAGATGTGCTGGCAACTGGAAGATGATACGTGTAGCTTTGAACATGTTGGTTTAGAAGGACATCCAAGCATCATCTGAATGATTAGGGCTTGATCAGGGAGATGGACTCATGCTGAAGATACTGAATGAAGAGCCACAGGAGATAGCTTCATTCATGAGGATAAAAAGATTGCACAGAGAAAGTGGGTAGGGTGAGGAGAAGGAGGGTGAGAGAGATAATAGGTGATGATAACACTCTTTATCTGCACTTCCATGTCATAACCTGCCTTGTGTTCTAGTTATAGAATGTAATCTATTTGAGTCCGGTCACCCATGTAATCCTTGAATCACCTTGTATAGCACACTGTCAGTATATATTGGTACTGAATGATGGAACTATTTAAAGATTCACAAGGTTTGACCACCAAGAGATCATTGAATACTTTGATGAGACCATTTTTTTCCATACTGTGTTGAGGCTGATGCCTGACTGCATTGGTACCTTGAACGGGGGCTGAAAGGAAAACAAATCAGTAATTAAAGCGATAATATGGGCTGCCCCACTTTTTCCTATTGAATCTTCTCTTTCCCAACCCAAGTTTTAGAGGGGTTATTATTTTCCATTATTTTTGAAAGAAGGAATTGATGCTGTCACTTGGGAGGGGGCAAGTGCAAATGGAAGAATGAGAAGTTTGTTGACCTCTTTTGTTTTTCTATTTGCTTCTTTTCCCCATTAATTCTAGAAAAAAACAATATAATAGGAAGTGTTGTATTGTGTTTGAATCCCAGTTCTGTTTCATGGAAAAGGCACTGGTAAGAGAGCTGGATGTACTTGGAAGAGCTTTGGGATAGAATTTCACATCACATCAACCTGGGGACAAATCTGGCTCTGCTATTTTTATAGGTTGAATTATGTTCTCCCCAAATATGTGTTGTTGTTAGGTGCCATTGAGTTGGTTTTGACCCATAGCAAACACATGTACAACAGACGAAACACTGCCTGGTCCTGTTCCATACTCATCATTGCTGCTAGGCTGAAGCTCATTACTGCTGCCACTGTATTGATTCATCTCATTGGGGGTCTCCCTATTTTTTGCTGACCCTCCACTTTACCAAGCATGATGTCCTTCTCCAGGAACTGGTCCCTCTTGATAATATGTCCAAAGTATGAGAAATGAAGTCTAGTCTTCTAAGCGTCTAAAGAGCATTCTGGTTGTACTTCTTCCAACATAGATTTGTTTGCTCTTTTATATGTATAGTAAATTTTAGCCTTTATACCTGTGGAAATAACCTCATGTTGGGACTGGGTTATCTTTGTTTTGTTAAAGAGACAGGAGTAGTATAGAGTATATTTTGAGCCGATGTTTTTTGAGAAACAAAGGAGATTAAACAAGTTAGTGGCAGAGAGATGAGACAAAATAGATATTAAGACACATGAAGATCTCCAAGTCACCAGAAAGCAGAAGCTAAAGAGACAAAGACCTTCTTCCAGAGCAGACAGAAAGAAAAAGAAATCACTGCTTTGAATTCGGACTACTAGCCTCCTAAGCTTTGAGAAAATGAATTTATGTTAAAGCCAACCACTTGTGGCCTTTCTGTTATAACAGCATTAGATAACTAAGACAGAATTTGGAACTGAAAGGATGAGGTGCTTTTCTAACAGATACCTAAAATGTGGAAGTGATTTTGGAATTGGATGATGGGTAGAGATTGGAAGAGTTATAAGGTGCCTAATGGTAAAAGTTTAGATTGCATTGAAGAGAATGTTGATAGAATTATGGACATTAAAGGCAATTCTGGTGCATGCTCAGAGGGAAATGAAGAGAGCTAGAAAGAAAGCCTCTATTGTCTTAGAGAATATATGAATAGCACCAGCAATAGAGTGTTGTTAGAAATGTGGATATTAAATGTGCTTCTGGTGAGACAGTAAAAGAAAATGATGAATGTGTGATTGGATAGTGAGTAGTAGAAGAGAGATGCTTTTTATGCAGTGGCAAAGAACTTATCTGGGTTATGCTCAAATGCTTGGTGGAAGGTAGAACCTCTAAAAATGAACTTCAATATCTGACTGATGAGATTTCTAAACAGAATCTTAAGGGGCTGTGTGATTTCTCCTTGGTGACTATAGAAAAATACAAGAAAAAAAAGATGAACTTAAAAATAAACAGTGCAAAATGAGAATAGAACTAGAAAATTTGGAAATTTATTTTCTATAAACTAAGAGCACGTGTCCTAGAATGTTCACCAAGAGCATGGTTACACACTCTTTTGCTAATGAGTCTGTGACTGATGGATCTAACTACCATAGCAGAAAGCCCATCAGCTAAGGCTGAGGGAACAGAGAAAGAATGAAATGAATGACTGTTACCTGCCTCTTTGAATTCTACAGATAGGAAACAAACCAAAGGAACTGCCTCTGTTCTCAAGAAATGAAAAGGACCATCCTGGAGCTATTGGAGATCAGCAGAACCTGTTGGAAGGAGCACCGGAAACAGGGCTGCCTTGATTTCAAAGGAGGGAACTATGGCCTATTGGGTTTCAAAGAGTGGTGTCAAAGCCTCCTAGGTTTCAAAGAGATTGTTGTTGTTAGGTGCCATTGAGTTGGTACCGGCTCATAGTGACATTATGCACAACAGAACAAAACACTGCCTGGTCCTGGGCCAACCTCACAATTGTTGCCACACTTGACCCCATTGATGCTGCCACTTTGCCAATCCATCTTGCCAGGAGTCTTTCTCTTTTTCTCTGACCCTCCACCTTACCAAACATGATATCCTTCTCCATTGACTGGTCCCTCCTGACCAAATGTCTGAAATATGAGATATGAAGTTTGGCCATCCTGGCCTTCAAAGAGCACTCTGACTGCACTTCTTCTGACACAGATATGTTTGTTCTTTTGGCAGCTCATGGCACTTTCAATATTCTCCTCCAACACCATAACTCAAATGCATCAATTCTTGTATGGTCTTCTTTATTCACTGTCCAGTGTTCACATGCATATGAGGTTATTGAAAATCCCATGGCTTGGGTCAGGCGCACCTTAGTTCTCAAGCTCACATCTTTTCTCTTCAACACTTTAAAAAGGTCTTGTGCAGCAGATTTAGCTAACACCGTATGTCGTTTGACTTCTTGACTGCTGCTTCCTGAGTGTTGATGGTTGATCCAAGAAGAATGAATCCTTGATAACTTCAATCTTTTCTCCATTGATAAGAGATAGGTTTTACCAATTGGATTCTAGAGTTTTGGGCTTCCATTCTCCAGTGCCTAGAGGAACTGGGTTGCTCCCCAAAGCTGAGTGGGCAGGGATGCCATGGCCAAGAGGCAGAACAACAGGGCCCACCAAGTCTGAGGGGATAGAGTCACCACTCAGATGAACTAGGGGAATGGGGGCACCTAAAGCTGAGGGAGTAGAGTTGCCATCTCAGTGGGTCTGTGAGGCTGAACTGAAGTCCAGGGTCAAGGGGCCTCCACCCAGAATTCAAAGGGCGTGGCCAACACCCAGAATCTGGATCGTAGGGCCATTGCCCAGATGGTCTCAGAGAAAAGAGGATTATTTTCAAGTCTTGAGAGCTAATATAATTTGTTCTGCTGGGTTTTGGACTCATTTAATGCCCATTTTCCCTTCTCTCCCTCCAATTTCTCCCATTTGTAATGGAAATGTCTACGTTGTGCCTGTGCTACTATTGTATCTTGGAAACAGATCACTTGTACTCTTGATTTCACATGTTAACGGATGAAGAGGAAGTTTGCCTCAGGATGGACTATGCCTAAAGTCTCATAATATTGAGTTAGATGACTCACAAGATGTGATTTTGGACTTGGAATTGATTGAGACTGTGTGATTAAGTGAATGTGTTCTGCATGAGGCAAAGATATGCATTTTTAAAGGTCAAAGGGCAAAATGTTATACACTAAATTATGTCACCCAAAATATGCACTGTAAATCCTAACCTCTATGGCCACATAGTTCAGGAGCAAGGTGGTTCTGCATGATAAGTACTGGACTGTGAACCACAACATTGGTGGTTTGAGCCCACCAGCTGCTCCATAGGAGAAAGATAAGACTTTCTGTTCCTGCAAAGATTTCCAGCCTCAGAGACACTATACAGGGTTGCTATAAGTCAGAACCGACTCAGCGCCACTTAACAACAACAACAAATGGCAGTAGTTGTAAGAAGGAATAGACAGTCCCCTTCTGAGGCATTGTTGTTATGTGCTGTGGAGTCAGTTCTGACTCATACCGACCCTGTACAGGGTTTCCGAGGCTGTAAATCTTTATGGGAGCAGAAAGCCTCATCTTACTCCCGCAGAACAGCTGGTAGTTTTGAACTGCTGACTCTGAGGTTCGCAGCCCAATTCGTAACCACTATGCTACCAGAGTCACTGAAAACCTTTTAAGAGCAGTGAAGCATGGTCTGATGTCATGCCAGAAGATGAACCCCTCAGGTGGGAAGTCACTCAAAATATAACTGGGGAAGAGCTTTCTTTTGAAATTAGCATTGATCTTAATGATGTGGATGAAGCAAAGTTTTGGGGACCCTCATTTTCTGATAGAGCACAACTCAAAATGAGAAGAAACAGCTGCAAACATCCATTAATAATCAGAATGTGGGATATAAGAAATATGAATCTAGGAAAATTGGAAATCATGAAAAATTAAATTGAATGCATAAAGATTGATATCCTAGGTATTAGTGAGCTGAAATTGATAGGTATTGGCCATTTTGAATTGGACAGCCATATGGTTTACTATGCTACAGAAGACAAATTCAAGAGGAATCTTGCCACATTCATTGCTAGAAAGAACATTTCAAGATCTATATTGAGGTACAATGCTGTCTGTGATAGGATAATATCTTTAGGCCTACAAGGAAAACCAATTAATACAAATATTATTCAGATATATGCACCAACCACCAAAGTTAATGATGAACAAATGACTAAAGTTCAGATGAGTTGTGGGATGACATCAAGCAATCATACATGGAAAAAGCAAAAGGTCATTAAAAAGACAGGAAAGAAAGAAAAGATCAAAGGAATTTCAGAAGAGACTCTGAAACTTGCTCTTTAACACAAAGTAGTTAAAGTAACTGGGAGAAATGATGAAGTTAAAGAGCTGAACAGAAAATTTCACAGGACAGCTCAAGACAAAGTAAACTATTATAATGAAATGTGCTAAGACCTAATGTTAAAATGCCAAAAGGGAAGAACATGTTCAGGATATCTCAAGCTGAAAGAACTGAAGAAAAAAATTCAAAACATGACTTGAAATACTGAAGGATTCTATGGGCAGAATGGAGTCCTGGTGTGGCACTGTAGGACCAGCACTGGACTGTGAACCCCAAGGTCAGTAGTTTAAACTCACCAGCTGCTCCTTGGAAACCCTATACAGGGTCGCTATGAGTTGGAACCAACTCAATGGCACTTAACAACAGCAACAGCATGTGCATAATATTGACTAATGCAGGAAGCACTGAAAGAAGATGGAAGGAATATAGAGTCATTGCACCAAAAATAATTGGTCAACATTCAACCATTTAAGGAGACATCATATAATTAAAAAACCATGGTATTGAAGGAATAAGTCCAAGCTGCACTGAAGGCATTAGTGAAAAACAAGACTTCAGGAATTGATAGAATAACAATTGCAATGTTTCAACAAACTGATGAAGTGCTTGAAGCACTCACTTGCCTATGCCACGAAATTTGGAAGCCTGGCCAACCGATTGGAAGAGATCCATATTAATGCCCATTCCAAAAAAAGTTAACCCCAAATAATGTGGAAATTATTGAACGGTATCATTAATATCACATGCAAGTAATTTTGCTGAAGATATTTAAATAACAGTTGCAGCAGTAATTGACAGGGAGCTGCCAGAAGTTCAAGCTGGATTCAGAAGAGGATGTGGAAATAGGGATATACTTGCTGATGTCAGATGAATCTTGGATGAAAGCAGAGACTACTATGAAGATGTTTACTTGTATTTTTTTTTGCTATGCAAAGGTATTGTGGATCATAACAAACTGTGAACAACATTGATAAGAATGGGGATTCTAGAACACTGAATTGTGCTTATGCAGAACTTGTACACAGACCAAGAGGTAGTAGTTTGAAAAGAGACTTGTTGTTAGGTGCCATCGAGTTGGTACCAACTCATAGTGACCCTATGTACAACAGAACAAAACACTGCCCCATCCTGGGCCAACCTCACAATTGTTGTCACGCTTGAGCCCATTGATGCTGCCACTTGGCCAATCCATCTCACTGGGGGTCTTCCTTCTTTTCTCTGACCCTCCTCCACCTTACCAAACATGATATCCCTCTCCAGTAACTGGTCCCTCCTGATAATATGTCCTAAGTATGAGAGACGAAGTTTGGCCATCCTGGCCTCCAAGGAGCACTCTGGCTGCACTTTTTCCAACACAGATCTGTTTGTTCTTTTGGCAGCCCTTGACACTTTCAATATTCTCCTCCAACACCATAACTCAAAAGCATCAATTCTTCTATGGTCTTCCTTATTCACTGTCCAGCTTTCGCATGCATATGAGGTTATTGAAAATACCATGGCTGGGGTCAGTTGCACCTGTGAGGATGACGCATGGCCTTTTGTACACAGGGTTGCTATGAGTGGATTCCGACCCATACTGACACTGGACAGGGTTTCTGAGGAGCAGCTAGTGAGCTTGAACCACCGACCTTGCAGTTCAAAGGGCTTTGCAGTCTGGTGCATTAACCCACAGAGCCACACCAGGACTCTACCAAATAACAGTACCCTGTGGCTATATCTCAACTGGGGATGGGTTGTCTTTGTTATGTTAATGCGGTAAGATTAGTATAGGATGTATTCTGAGTGGATACAAACCAATAGAGGAGAGATGGGGTAAGATAGATAGATGGTTAAACACTTGGTGATCTCCAAGGTACCAGAAAGCAAAAGGTCAAGAGAGGATTTTCCTCCAGCGCCGACCTAGAAAGAAAATCTTTCCCTCAAGCCAGTGCTCTGAAGTTGGACTTCTTGCCTCTTAAACTGTGAGAAAATAAATGTGTTGGTTAAAGTCACTCACTTCTGACATTTGTGTGATAGCAGTGCTATATAACTAAGCTATTTTTTTATCTAATAATCTTGTGAACTTTGTAAAATTTTGAGATCTCTGAATTTAGTTTACTCAACTGAAAAAAAGGAGTGTTAATAATGACTCCCTTTCTATTTACATAGCTAACCGTTAGTGGTAGCGACTGAAACTCACAGAGGTTAATAATATCAAAATCATTTGGCTTGTACATGACAGAGCTGGGATTTATATCCAGTTTTATAAATTTTTATGTTTTTGGACTTTGAAAGACACAACCTGGCAAATGGATGATTTGCACTCAACTCATTTTTGGAATGAGGCAAAATGTAAATAAGTAGGTAAATGTGGAAATAAAGAGTATGAAAATTTCCTTCCCTACTCATTTTATTCTAGGACCTTAGGAAGCCCTCTGTTGTCTCTGAGGTTTCTCATTTATAAATAAAACCTGCTGCACAGAATAATAGTATGAGGGTCGGTGAGTTAATGCTGGCAAAAACACTTAGCTCACATTAAAAAAAACACACAAACCATTGCCATCGAGAGTAGATTTTATCTCATAGCAACCCTATAGGACAAGTAGAACTGCCCCTTAGGGTTTCTGAGACTGTAAATCTTTACTGGAGCAAACAGCTGCATCCTTCTCCCTCTGAGCCGCTGGAGACCTTGCAGTTAGTAGCCCAGTGTGTAATCCCCTACGTCACCAGGGATTCTTAAGTGCTCCGGTTGTTGTTATTAATTGCTGTCGAGTCAGTTCTGATTAATATTGAACCTATTTCATAGGAGCTTTGTTAGCATAGTGGTTATAAGTGGTTGTAAGTCAGGCTGCTAATCTCAAGGTCAGCAGTTTGAAACTACCAGCTGTTCTGCGGGAGAAAGATGAGGCTTTCTGCTCCCGTAAAGATGTACAGCCTAGGAAACCCTACACAGGGTCGCTATGAGTAGGAACCGGCTCCATGGCACACAGCCACCACCACCAATGTCATGTAACTTCACAGCCCCCCTTTAAACAGGTGTTATTATTTACCTTGGTGTGGCGCTGTGGGTTAATGCGCCAGATTGCAAAGTCGTTTGAATCTCAAGGTCGGTGGTTCAAGCTCACCAGTCGCTACTTGGAAACCCTATACAGGGTTGCCATGGGTTGGAATCCACTCGATGGCACTTAACAACAACAACATTTTATAGATTAAGACAGTGAGGCTAAGTAACTCGTCCAAAGCCATGTAGCTAGGAAGTGACCAAATAGGAATCAAACCCCAAGCTCACCATATTAGTGAAGTTTCTACCTGACCTGCAATGGGTACCAGCACATGAACTCCAAGATTAGATAATAATATTTTTTTTAATTCAGGGTCTTCTGAGTTAAAAAAAAAAAAAAAAAAGACAGAGTGACAGAATGAAGCACTTTAGAAGACACTCTTTGGGAATCAGTAGGCAGACCCAGCTGGCTCCCTGGCTCTGATTCTGAGAGATGACTTTGGACAGAGGTGAGGTCACTATCACAGAGCCATTGCTCTTAACTGATTCCCCAGTCTGCTATTCCATAGCCCCTTGGCCAGCCATTCCCCACCTGTTGGCCCTGCCAGCCTTGCAGAGACCAAGGGGATGGAGACAGACCTGGACAAGAAAGCTGGAGAGACCCTCCCTAAGAGTTAGAAACCAGAGAAGCAGAGCTAGGAGAGCTGCTGAGAGAGGCGGCAGGGAGCAACTAGCCTGCTCATTTGCATGCTCTAAGGGTGAGGCTGCAGTGGAAGCTTCTGTCTTGCAGAGCCATTTGATGTGAGCGGTGAACCAATCAGCCCTCCTGTGTACCACTTTAGGGTTTCTAGGGGCTCTGATTCCACTCCCTGCTTGTCCTGGTCCTCTGCCCAACAATGGAACCACCCAGTCTGTGTGCATCCATATGTGTGTGTGTGTTTGCATGCATGTGCATTCCAACATATCCGTTCAGGAACGACCACACCGGGCCTTCGTCCTTTTGCTCTCCCCCTGTAGCTGCTCTGGAGTCTTCTCCCCCCAGATTGTTGGCGAAGCTGCAGCGCTTCTGAATCAGTGACATTTTACAGGATCACTGTGTTCTTTCTTCAGAGCCATTTGAGATAGAACTGGGAACAGGAAGCCCACTGTTTATGACTGGAGCAAGAACAGTGGCTGTGGACCTCACACATGCCCTGAGTAATTGAAAGATGAAGGGTCTCACAGCTGTGGCGGGTGCAGGGGAAGGAACAGATACCCTTGTGTTCTAGGCTTTTCCCCAGGTATTTTCACACATTGTCTTCTCATTTAACCTCCTATATACTACTCACTGTTGTTAAGTGCCGTTGAGTGGGTCTGACTCATTGCGATCCTGCAGTCCAGCGCTTTATCCTACAGTACCATACCAGGACTCCATATATAAAACTTGTTGTTGTTGTTGTTAAGTGCCATGGAGTCAGTGCTGACTCATAGCAACCCTGTATAGGGTTCAGAGGAGCTTGAACTGCCGACCTTGCAGTTTAAACCCACCTGGCATTCTATCCCATTAACCCACAGCACCACATCAGGACCCCATATATAAAACTAGAAGCTTGTAATACTGTCCTCATGTTTAGGCAATTGATGCTAAGAGAGAGTAAGTCTTTTCAGTGAGTTCTAGTTTCTCTAGAGTTGATTTTGACTCATGGCAACCCCATGTGTGTGTCAGAGTATAGTTGCTCTCCATAGGATTTTCAGTGGTTGATTATTTTTAAAATTAGATATCCAGGACTTTCTTCTGAGGTGCCTCTGGGTGGACTTGAATCTCCAACCTTTTGGTTAGTAAGCAAGCACACTAACAATTTGTACTACCCAGGTACTCCATTCAGCAAGTTGTTGTTAAGTACTGTTGAATCATTTCCGACTTATAGTGACCCGTATAGGGTTTCTGAGAAGCATCTGGTGGGTTTGAACCATTGATCTTGCGGTTAGCAATCCAGCGCTCATGCCACAACTCCATACCAGGACTCCATTCAGCAAGTTAGTGACTTTAAAATCAATCTTTTCTAATTCTTTGTGCAATCGTCTCTTCCTTTATGTCATGATACCACCAAGTTTTGCCATAGTAGAATTCCTGGTTATAGGAGCCCAGTGGTGCTGTAGGAAAAGTTCTGGACTTCTAACCACAGGTTGGCAGTTCAAACCCACAAATTACTTCCCTGGAGAAATATGGGGCTGTCTGTTGGCATAAAGATTTACAGCCTCTGAAATCGTAAGTAGGGTTCCTTTGAGTTGGCATTACTCAATGGCTGAGGGTTTTTGAGTATTGTTGGCCATAAAGGGATGTGCAATGATGTGAATGTGGAGGGGGTGATGCAGTGGACTAAGCATTGGGCTGCTAACCCCAAGATTGGTGGTTAAAACCCATTAGTTACTCTGTAAGAGAAAGATGAGGCAGTCGGCTCCTGTCTTGGAAACCCTATGGATCAATTTTATTCTGTCCTGTAGGGTCACTGAGGAGCTCTGGTAACCTAGTGGTTATGAGCTGGGCTGTTAATCTCAAGGTCAGCAGTTCGAAACTACCAGCAGTTCTACAGGAGAAAAATGAGGCTTTCTGCTGTCATAAAGAGTTATAGTCTCGGAAACCCTATGCCGC
This sequence comes from Chrysochloris asiatica, assembly GCF_000296735.1. Classification (NCBI taxonomy): domain Eukaryota; kingdom Metazoa; phylum Chordata; class Mammalia; order Afrosoricida; family Chrysochloridae; genus Chrysochloris; species Chrysochloris asiatica. The sequence continues at coordinate 1,170,512 of NW_006408653.1, read as the reverse complement.
GTCGCTATGAGTTGGAACCGACTCCACGGCACAAAATCACCACCATAGGGTCTCTTTGGAGTACTGGTGTGATGTTGCAGGATAATGCACTGGACAGTAAAGTCAGTTTCAGCAGCAAGTTCGTTAGTGCAAACCCAGCAGCCACTCCTCAGAAACCCTATACAAGGTCTCTATGAGTTGGAACGGACTCAATGGCACTTAACAACAACAATAACATCATAGAGTCACCATGAGTTGGAATCAACAGCAGTGGGTTGTTGTTGTTTTAACCCTTGTGTAATATGTCTTGGTGTCTTATTCTTTTTACAGGCTCCATATCTAGGCTCTGTCAAAAATGTTCATGCAAAAACAGACTACAATACAAAACAGAATTGGCGACCTCCATGCATCAGTGTATGCACATGTACACACACTTACGTACACAAACATTTACATCCACCAAAGAATCTTGGAGCTGGATGAACATTTATAGATCATTCAATCCAAATCCCTGATTCAGGAACTAAAGTTCCAATAGCTAAACTAAGCAGCTTTCAAGTCTGCGCTTGGTGATGTATAGACTTGTAAGAATTTGTACCAGGAGAAGAATTATTGCCAGAAATAGCAACAAGTCATGTTTGATCCTACAACACACAGACTTGAGCTGTAAGTACCCAGAATTATGTGGTGGTCATGATGGAGGTGGTGGGGTGTGGGTATGAGTAGTGTAGCGATGGTGGTTGTGATGAAGATAGTAGTGTGGGGATGACGATGATGATGATAGCAGTAATGGAGGAGGTGGTGGTGATGGTGGCAGTGGTGGTGAGAGTGGAGGTAGAAGTGGCAGTGATGATGGCAGTGGAAGTGACAAGAGGTAAGGGTGGTGATAGAAACGAAGTTGACTGAGGCTGTGATGGTGGTGATGATGGTAATGGTGGAGAGATGAATAAGAGTTAAAGGTGGTGGTGGAGGAGGTGGAGGTGAGGGGGTGATTGGAGTGGTCAATGGTGGTGAGGATGGAGAGGGCAGTGATTCTAGAGCAGGAGGTGAAGATAAAGGTAGAAGTAGTGGTGGGAATGGTCTTGGAGAGAATGGTGTTTCATTCTCTAGGAATTAGGGTGAGTTGGACTCCCCCAAACATGAGGAGCCAGTACACATGAGGAAAGCCTCCGGTATTGGCCGAGGTTAAGTTCCTTTCCAGGACACCAAACAATTGCCCATTTTGTCCAAGGGTTGGCTCAGCCTTGTGATGAGAATGCATAAGTCCACAGCTCTCACCTGACCTGCCAGGATGAACTTCTGCCTGAGATAGCCATTGTCCTCCATTCCCAAGTGACAGATGACAGGACTTTGAAGACTGACAGAGTTTTCTAAACTTCTGTGGAAAGGCTTATGTTGGAAACAGATGCAGATCCACACACTCTAGTACATTTCCTCTGACACATGCATATGTACTTACATACTTGGAACCAAACACCTTGTTTTAGGTTGATTTGTGTTCCCCAAGATGATATGTTCAAATCCTCACCCTTGGCACTTGTGACTGTGACCTTATTTGGAAATGGAATCTTTGTGGATGTAATTAGTTATGCTAACATGGTATCATACGGGACTGTTGTTGTTGTTAGGTGCCATTGAGTCAGTACCAACTCACAGCGACCCTATGCACAACAGAACAAAACACTGCCCGGTCCTGGGCCAACCTCACAATTCTTGCCATGCTTGAGCCCATTGATGCTGCTACTTTGCCAATCCATCTCGCTGGGGGTCTTCCTCTTTTCCTCTGACCCTCCACCTTACCAAACATGATCTCCTTCTCCAGCGACTGGTCCCTCCTGACAATATGTCCAAAAAAGTATGAAAGATGAAGTTTGGCCATCCAGGCCTCCAAGGAGCACTCTGGCTGCACTTCTTCCAAAACAGATCTATTGGTTCTTTTGGCAGTCCATGGCACTTTCAATATTCTCCTCCAACACCATAACTCAAAAGCATCAATTCTTCTACAGTCTTCCTTATTCACTGTCCAGCTTTCACATGCATATGAGGTTATTGAGAATACCATGGCTTGGGTCAGGTGCACCTTAGTCCTCAAGCTGACATCTTTGCTCTTCAACACTTTACAAAGGTCTTGTGCAGCAGATTTGCCTAAAGCAATACATCATCTGATTTCTTGACTGCTGCTTCCTGGAGTGTTGATAATTGATCCAAGAAGAATGAAGTCCTTGACAACTTCAATCTTTTCTCCATTGATAAGAATGTTGTTTATTGGTCCAGTGGTGAGGATTTTTGTTTTCTTTACATTGAGATGTAATCCATACCGAAAGTTGTGCTTTTTGATCTTCATCAGTAAGTATTTTAAGTCCTCTTCACTTTCAGCAAGCAAGGTTGCATCATCTGCATATCACAGGTTGTTAATGAGTCTTTCTCCAATCCTGATGCCATGTTTCTCTTCATATAAGCCAGCTTCTTGGATTATTTGCTCAGTATACAGGTTGAATAAGTATGGTGAAAGAATACAACCTTGTCACACACCTTTCTTAATTTTAAGCCATTCAGTGTTCTCATGTTCTGTTTGAACAACTGCCTCTTGGTCCAGATACAGATTCCTCATGAGCACAATTCAGTGTTCCAGAATACTCATACTTCACAATGTTGTCCACAGTTTGTCATGATCCACACAACCAAAAGCCTTTGCATAGTCAGTAAGGCACATGTAAACTTCTTTCTGGTATTCTCTGCTTTCAGCATCCTACTAGAATAGGGTGGGCCTTAATTCAATGACTGGCATCCTTTATGAAAAGAGGAGATCAAGACACACAGGCAGATGATTACATAAAGACAGAGGCAGGAGTTGGAGTTATGTTGCCTCAAATTAAGGAGCATCTTGGACAGCCAGAAGCTAGAAGAGACAAGGAAAGATTCCTCCCCGAGAGAATATGGCCCTGCCAACACATTGGTTTTAGACTTCTGGGCTCCAAACTAGTGAGAAAATAATTTTTTCTTGTTTTGAGCCACCCAGTTTGTGGTACTTTGTTATTGCTGTTATTAAGTGCTGTCAAGTTGGTTCCGACTCATATTGACTCTGTATAGGGGTCCCGAGGAGCAGCTGGTGGGTTTGAACCTCTGACCTTGTGGTTCACAGAAAGTGCTTATCCAACAGTGCCACATCAGGAGTTAGGCAACCTTAAGAAATGAGTAAACACCTGCATATACACACATACACTCACATTCTGAAGAGACTCATGTTTGTAGTTGTTAGGTGTTGTTGAGTTGGTAACCGACTCATAGGGACCTTATGCACAACAGAATGAGATACTGCCTGGTCCTGCGCCAACCTCATAATCACCGTTACGCTTGAAACCATCATTGCTGCCACTGTGCCAATCTATCTCGTTGGGGGTCTTCTCTTTTTTGCCGACCTTTCATTTTATGGAGCACACTATCCTTAACCAGGAAATGGTCCCTGCTAATAATAAGTTCGAAGTATGAGAGACAAAGTCTCCCTATCCTGGCTTCTAAGGAACATTCAAAGACGTACCAGTTGTACTTCTTCCAAAACAGATTTCTTTGTTCTTCTGACAGTCCATGGTACTTTCAGTATTCTCCTCCAAAACCCTAACTCAAATGCATCAATTCTTCTATTGTTTTCCTTATTCATTGTCCAACTTTCACTTACATATGAGGCTATTAAAAAATACCATGGCTTAGGTCAAGCGCATGTTAGTCCTCAAACTGATATCTTTGCTCTAGAACACTTATATAGTTCTTGTGCAGCAGATTTGCCTAGTGCAATATGTTGTTTCGTTTCTATGAGTGTTGATAGTGGAGCCAAACAAAATGAAATCTTTGTCAGCTTCAATCTTTTCTCCATTTATCGTGATGCTGCTATTTGTCTTTAAAAGCCAATGGCCATAGGATGAAGTGTGCCCTTCACATACCTTCACACCTTCATCATTCTGATCCTGGGTGAGTTCATGGTGCTGGAAACCTTGCCATTGACTCAACCATTGAGACACCACTAGTGAAGATGTCACCATGTTGTTTTTGTTTCTGGAGATCGAATGCCTGATGAAGAGTCACAAAGTGTGACTTTTGCAGCAATTATAAGTGGCCTGCCCATTGATACCAGGCTGGCCTATTGTTTAGTTCTAGCAGCCCTCTCACCTTCCAGGAGTGATAACATGTAACATTTAATGACTTTTTAATATTAACTCGTATGCCTTATATTGTCTTCCTTTGCCGAAAGGCTATTTGCAAGACTGCTTTAAGTTAGCCTTGACCTATAATGATTCTTACCATCAATTATGCTGCACATTAACTCTTCCTGTACTCCAGGAACCCCTCCACCTGTCCAGATGTTCCCAGTGTGGGTTCACTATGGCACACTGAAGATTCTGCCTTTAATAGATCCCCTTGTTGCCTCACATGGCATGAGCAATAATCTCTAGGGTAAGAAGGTTGAAGAACATGCGAATGCCATACCTTCTTTGGTGCCTGGTGCTTAAGATTTGCTTTAAAAAGGTGTGTTTAATGAAGGGAATGAGGACTTTGGAATATAGATAACAGAAGCTCTTCCATTTTTTCAAGGGCACATTAACTGAAGCATAGTGAGAGAGCCAACACAGAGCTTGAAGAGCTTCCAGAAAGCAGGGGCCCAACTCAGCCAAAATAGAGCTCTCCAAGGACCACAGGTTGTACAGATAGTCACCAGACAAGTGTGCACAAGCCGAGGTGCATGTTGGCATTTGGCAGTTTGCCAGAGACTCAATTTGGAGGAGTTCTTCTCTATCCTGGTTGCTCCATAAGGAGAGGTCAGGCCTTGGCAGTTACAATCTCTTGAAATTCTGGACAGCAATTTAGAGATTAGTCATAAATGACACCAAGTTTTCTGTGTACACAAGGCTTTGATACAATGTGGTCCCTACAACCCTGACTAATTCTATTCCTAGGTAGAAGGCGGTTGTTTTTGGTCGTTATTTAGTGTGAAGTCGGTTCTAACTCATAGCAACCCTGCATAGGATTTCTGAGGCTGTAAGTCTTTATGGGAGCAGAAAGTCTCATCTTTCTTCTGCGAAACTTCTGGTAGTTTTGAACTACTGACTGTGAGATTAGTAGCCTGACTTGTAACCACCACGCTACCAGAACGGCCCCCAGATACCACCCAACTGCAGGTAAAAGATCAGTTTTTTTTTGTTTTGTTTTGTTTTTTTTTTAGAGTGCTGAAGAAAAGAGATTTTATTAGGCATATGCAGCAAAGAGAAAACGAAAGTGGGAACCAGATGGACAAACCAGTAATACTAGACAGGAAGGCCTTTATTGGTCCACAGGCTAGAAAAGGAAAGAAGACAAAAGTGATAATTGTCCCTCCTCTACATGTCTTTGTTCTGAAAAGGGTATGTCTAGGTCAAGTCCCCTAGGCCTTTGTGTGAGCACTAGTTCATTTGCTCTTCCTGAGGTAAACTGCCTCTTCTAGGTTTCCTGGGTTTATCAGGGGCAAAAGACCAGTTTTGAGGAAATTGCTATTTTCCCACATTCTTTGCAGCAGTCTCTATTGGTTGCCTACCCAGAATCCATTTCCCTCTTTCTTCTTCCCAATGGAGCCCCATCATCCACCTGTTACCAGCTTAGACCATCCCCCTGACATCTGTTTCACGTCCAGGTGAGGTTCATAAGTGGTTCATTCAGACTAAGGAGTTACAGTCTATACTAGAGGAAGCATCGTCTTGATACGAACAAGAAGCATGTAGTCCTTCCTGATTGCCACAAGGGAAACCAGCTTTGATATGAAGCAAATACTGAGGGCAGTTGTGTGGAGAGATAGAAAGAGCCCATGTGCTTGAAGGTATCATGGATGCATGGATTGCCTCCTACTAACACCTGCTCTACTGCTGGGCCTCTAGTTATGGCACATAATACATTTCCTTTTTGTTTACGTAGCTTCCCTCTTTCTTTTTGATTCCGCATGTTCTGGTCCTTACAGCCAAAAGAATCCTAACGGATACACTTTGTAAGTCTGGCCAAGGAGAAAAACCTTCCACGTGGAGCGAGACAGCAGAACACAGCCTCAATTCTTGTTTCCATGGTGACCTCAGAGGGCACTACTTCTCTTTAGTGTCCTGACCACAATCATTCTCTGTCCTAAAAGCTGCCTTGTAGAGCAACAAGGATCCCTGGTGGCACAATGGTTAAGTGCTTGGCCGCTAATCGGAAGGCTGGTAGTTAAAACAACGTTTCCTATAATGTTGAGGGATAACAACAGATGATAAACATAGAGGATAATTTGTAATTAGATGATCTAGTTCTCAAGATCCCTAGGATTTTCTTCTAGTTGTTCTTCAGATTGTGGCTGTCATATTTATGTTCCCTAAAATTAATTGTCGCCTTGGCTGGGCTATGATTTTCTGTGGTTTGGCAGTTATGTAATGATGTAATTTGACAGTCAAGTAATGCTAAACTTATCCCCCATCATGTGATCTTATGTGATCAGTCACTCACTTGTAAGAGGATTAGGGTGGGATGCAACTCCAGTTACTCTGGCCACAGCCCTGCTAAGGAGAGTTTTCCTGCAGTGTGGCCTGCATCACCTTTTATCTTATAATAGATAAAAAGAGCGAAAGTGAACAGAGAAGGAAGGAACTGACTATCATTAAGAAAGAAGAGCCACCAGTGCAGCACATCCTTTGGACCCAGGGTCCCTGTACTGAGAACCTCCTAGACGCACCAGAAGAGTGATACAAGACTCATGGAGATGTCCAAGGAATGCTGGACCCAAAGATGTTGAAAGGAGTCAAGGATGTTTCCCAGTGCTGACACAGAGAGAAAGCCTTCCCCAGAGTTGGTAGCCTGAATTTGGACTTCTAGTTATGGAAACATTTCTGTTTGCTAATGCTACCCACTTGAAGTATTTCTATTATAACAGCACTAGATAACTAAGACAGTTAGCTTTTAGTAGCTTTTTATATGGTGGGCTCCAGCTAGCCTTTAAGAGTTATGTCTTGGAAATCTATGTTCTTTAATGTCTAGTCTGGTACAGAGGAAGAGAGAGAATGAGAAAGATCTTGAGAGGAGAGTTTTTTTTTTTCTCCTACCTTCTCAGTTTCCTATATAAGGTCCTGCCTCTTCTTCCAGGGATGGACTCAGGAAAGATAATACAACCATAAGGAAGAGGCCTTATTTACAGCCACTGTAGTTACAATGAAAATCTGTGAAATAACGAATGAGTAGAAACTTTAGCCTAGAACAAAGCAATCATACCCAGATTGATACAAGAGACAAAAGAGAATGAGAGGAGATATATATATATATATATATATATATATATATATTTTAACAGATACGCAGTGTGGGGCATGCCTGTCCTCTTAGCATGGACTCCCAAATCAGCGGGGTCCACCCTCTACAACCCATGCTAAGTACAACATAAAAAGGGGAATCCAGTATATAGCCAGTATTGGTAGTAGAGTGTGGTAGGAGCATAAGACTAAGGTTCATTGTCTGGGTTTGAATCCTATTTCTGCCATTTGTCTGTTATGTGAACTCTAAGCAAGTCACTTAGTTCTTTTGAGACTCAGTTTCTTCTTCTGCAAATATATTACACAGGTTGTCATGATAAATAAAAAGATAAAGCATGTAACTGTGTCTGGCACATTAGCAGTGTCTCAATAGATTGTCACTCATTTTAGCTATTAGTAATCATTCAGCCAGTTCCCACTTCTTACTATGAACTGTGTGCGTTAGAGACTCCTAGCTATGTCTTTACGGAGTCCTGGTGTAGCGTTGTGGACTAATGAGCGCTGGACTGTAAAGGTGATTTGAACCACAAGGTTGGTGGCTCAAGTTTACCAGCCACTCCTTGAAAACCCTATACAGGGTTGGTATGGGTCAGAACAGACTCAATGGGACTTAAGGACAACAAGAAGCTATGTCTTTACAGTTCATTCTTTTGGTCTCCTTCAGATTTGATACTACAGTTTATTCTTTCCCAAGTTAAAACATTGGGAGCAATCTATCCTGATAATGACCTCTGACAATTTCAAGACCCAAGATTCTTCCAGTCTGGGTATGACTCCCCAGGATGTGTACTCCCATCTACTTCATCCAGCCAGGACCAATGCTAAAGCCCTTGAAAGATGCTGGCTATAGCTAGAGTCTCATGTGCGTATAAAAGTTGGGCCATAAAAAAGGAAGCTGGAAGGAAGATAGACACATTTGCATTGTGGTGTTGGTGAAAAATATTGAATATGCCATTGACAATCAAAAGGATGAACAAACCCATCTTGTAGGAATTATAGACAAATCACTCCTTGGATGTGAGGATGGTGAGACTTAGTCATGCTTATTTAAGGCATGTCATCACTGGATAAAGACATCATAGATGGTAAAACAGAAGGTCAGAAAAAGTCCTCCTTGAGATAGACTGGCATGGTGACGGCAAAAATGGCTCAGACTTAGCAATGATGTGAGGTTGGCTCGGGACTGGGCAATGTTTTGCTCTGTGGTACATAGGTCATGTGTGGGAACTCACTCAACTGCAAGTAACAACAATCTAGCCAGGAAGACTGTCCTCAGAGAAAATGAATGCATTTCCAGTGCACTTGGAAATGTTGGGGAGGTTACATGGCTCTTACTTAAGCCTTCTCCATCGCAATGATATGATGGCATGGAATGGCAAACCATGCCAGCTTGGGGAAGGAAGCAAATCTAGGCACTGCCAGCATAGTAAACAGTTTGATCTCTCTTAATAAGGCCTGTCTGCCTAGGGTGGACCAGAGCCGACATAATCTCCTGGGGCTACTACAGCCAGATGCCTTTCAACGGGTTTTGTCATCGATCTTAATAAATGCGAGTAGGCAGCAACTGACATAAAAAACAAAATAAAAAAAACCCAACACTGACCAGAAAGGCTCGTGTTCAGAATCCCTCCCTATTTCTTTCAATTCCACTAATATTTATAGGGCCCCTCTCAGGAGCTGACACTGTATTAGGCACCAGTGTCCTGGAGAGGCTCAAGCTCCATGGGAGAAAGATGTAGCAGTCTGTTTCCATAAAGATTTACAGCCTCAGAAACCCAAGAAGCCGTTCTACCCTGTCCTACAGCATCAGTGTGCGTTGGAATCAACTCGATGACATTGGATAGTAGTAGTAAGTAGTACAACAGGGATATAAGTAGGGGACAAAGAGTGTACAAAGGAAAGAGGGATCAGTTCTCCTGGGAGTAGGAGGTCAGAAAATTCTTCAGAGAGGAAATGACCTAGATATCAGCTCCATGAGTATTTATTGGCAGTCAACTGGCACTAATGTGTGTGTGAGAGAATTTCACAGGCATTATCTCATTTATGCTTCACAAAAACCGTGTGAAGTAGATATTATTATTCCTGTGATTTTCAAGGATCACATGGCTAATAAATATCGGAGCTTTGGAACAATCTGATCACCCATGGAACGATGTCCTAACTTGAGAGGCTGTATTTCTCACATGCATAAGCTTCAACCTAGTAATTGTATACTAGGTTGCCTACTCATCATTATGGTGTTAGGAAAATCCATGTAAGTGAAACCTTCAAACAGAGAAGCTAAAATCAACCCCTTTGCCTGCACATTCTCATTTCCTTCCTCATTATCTCTCTCAGTTTGGCACACACACACACACACACACACACACACACACACACTTTGCTTCCAGAAATCACCATTTCACTGTTCCATTGTGTTGGCCCTGAAATGGATGAAGAGCCTATTGCCAAGGTAGCAGGAGTAAAGTGGGAGGCTGGGTAGAAGAGAGGGGGTGGGCAGGAAGGAGGAAGATTAAGAAGAGAGGAAGTCCTGCTGAGCTATGTATGAGAACAGAAGGCAAAAGGATTTGAGGAAAGGGTGAGTGTGGAGCAGAGAAAAATGACAACTATATGATCTTTTCTTTCCATTCTTCCACGAACTCTTTGAAGCTCCCTTGTCTGTGGGAGAGTGAAAAGGAAACTTCACAGAGAGCCAGGGATGGTGAGCAGGAAGAACTAGAGTCAGATTCATAAAAGAGCATGACAGGAGAGAACATACAATGGTGCTCTCTCCCTCAAGATTATTGCCACAGATTCAGTCAACTCTGGTTATTCCTGGCTGAAAGCCTCCTTGGGGACTACTCTGCTGGCCCCTTAAAAATATAGACTCAAATCTCTATTAATGGTTTCTGTGAATAAGGTCTCAGTAAACTGAGTTTCATTCAGACCACAGGCTCTCCAAGAGTGAAAGGGGCAGGGGATTAATTGAGGTGATCTCTAGAACCTTTGCAGCTCTAATCCCAGGACTGGGTGGTCAACTCATCACCTCTAGGTTTGGTTGGAGAGAGAGGAGGCTATCATATTTCCTTTTCAGTAAGTATGTTGTTGTTGCCACCAAGTTGATCCTTCACTCACAGTGACCCCATACACAATGGAATTGGACCATCGTGATTCATAGCGTTTTTAAATAATAATCATTATTATTGAAGTTTTTATTGTGAATTTAGTCATAGTTTATGTGGAAGAACATCGGTTTTACACTCATCCTATTGTGTTTCATTTCATTGTAATGATATCAATCCCCTCCATGCATCATCATTCAACAGTATTTGCTTCTATTCCCTCTTTTTTGTTGTTGTTGTTTGTGATGTACACAAAAACGCTTGGGAATATATAATCATTTAAACAACCAAAGGGCACATTTGCATGCCTGCCTTCTGGCTGCCAGCACATAGCCTTTCTCTCCATAATGTTTTCATTGGCTGAATTTTGGACATAGATCACCAGGCCTTTCTTCCTAGTTTATCTTAGTCTGGAAGCTCCACTAAAACTGTTCAGCATCACAGTAACACATAAACCTCCACTGCCAGTGGAGTGGCGGCTGTGTTTGAGGTCCATTGGCCGGGAATCAAAACTGGGTCCTTCTCATGGAAGGTGAATCGCCACTGCCCTTTCCTCTTAAGTATATTCAGTCTTAACAGAGCAGTTACCCAGAGGCAGAAGAGGTTACTGTGATGGTGAAAGTCCCTAGCTCAACACAGAAAGCTGAATAATGTTCCTCCTCAGAGATACCAGGTACGAATCCCCAACATCTGTGAATGTTACCTTTTATGTACAAGTTCATTGTACAGAGCTTGGGAAGTACATGAAAACAAGAAGTATTAGCAAAAGTCACTATAATTTCAATATTCATGGAAGCGGCATGAATGACTTCAACTTTATTAAAGTGGTATATAATAAAATTTCCTTGATTAGTTTTTCATGAGGTCACTTTTTTTTTTCAATTTAAGTTTGAATAGGAAAAACTTATTTTAAGACGGAAATGGAACCTGCCATGCAAATATGGAATCTGTACATGTGACTGCCATAGATTATCCAGAAAAAGGTTGCATTCATCAACTCGAGTCAAAGGATAACAGAGATAATTTAAAGAGAATAATTCCATTCTGTAAATATTTGGCAAAAGATAGATAAAGAAGCCTAAACCCAAGGACCAGGCTGTGGTATTTTGTGTGCTAGGAAGGCCTCTCTGCACCTGTAAGCAACACACCTTTCTGTGTATGCCTATTATCCCCTCCACAGTAGTGCATGTCTTATTGCTGGAGAACCATAAGCAAATTGAAGTGTGTTTAAAGGGAAGCTATCCAAGGAAGAAGATCTGTGAGAAGAGGACAGTGGCTTTGTGGTAAGCAGGTGGAAAAAGTAGAAGAGAGGTGATACCTTCTCTATTGAGTTGGACAGTGTACCTGCCAGATTAATGCTCTTCCTGGAACCTCAGAATGTGACCTTATTTGGAAGTAGTGTCATTGCAGGAGTAATTAGTTGAGATGAAGGCATACTGGGATACACTGGGCCCTTAATCCAACATAACTGGTGAACTTATAAGAAAAAGAGGAGACTCAGAGACAGAGACACACAAAGAAGAATGTCATGTGATGATGGAGTCAGATATTGAAATGATGCAACTACAAGCCAAGAAATGCTAAGGATTGTGGGAAACCACTAGAGATCAGGAGAGGCATTCAGAGCCTTCCAGAAGGAACCAACCCTGCCAAAATCTTGCCAAAACCTCCAGAACTGTGAGGGAATAAATTTCTATTGTTTTAAGGCCCCATCCACCCCCAAGTTGTGGTATGTTGTATGAAAGCACTAGGAAATGAATACACCCACTTACAACTAGGGAAAGAAGGAACTGATTTGAAGAATCTCAAGAGGTTCTAAGTAACAGGAGAGGCAGGAAGTGCCAGGGAAGAAATGGTCTGAGGTAAGAGTTAAAGGCCACCTTCTCTGGCTCAGTGAGCTGAGCAAAAACACTTGCCTCCTCACAGCTTTATTTGTGTGTGCACAAGGAAATCCATCAGTCTACTGGGAGTGGTGAAGTTCAAAGTACAGTGTGGAGAAGTACCTGCAGCCCCACAGGTAGCTGGGCTCAGACTGAGGGAGAGAAGCTGTAGTGGGAATGATGAGGCTGCAGAGGCAGGAGATGGCAGAACCTGGAAAGAGTTGCCTGCCCAGCTGCATCCACTCTGAAGTGTCCTCTCTATTATCGCAGCATTACAGAGTGGGTTTCCTAGGAGCAGCTGGTAGATTTGAACCACCGACATTGCAATTCAAACTGACCTTGTGGGCCAGTGCTTATCCTACAGTGCTACACCTGAACTCTTCCATAAAAATTACGGCCTTGGAAAGCTTGTGGGGCAGTTCTATTGCCCTATTGTGTTGCTATGAGTTGAAATTGACTTTAGTGGGCCAGTGGGGTTTTTTTGGTTTTATGGAGGGATGTTGGATTTTCTTACTCATCATGTTGTGGTGCACATCTGTTACTTTGGTTTGCCCAAAGTTCCTTTCCCCCTCCTGATTCTGGTGATAAAAACTTCCTCTTTCTTTAGGACTGTGCACTCTCCCTCCCCATGTCTCTGCTGGGATCAACAATTGCAGCATCCCATGTTCTGGCTTAAGAGTCCTGGCATGCTGTGGTTAGACACTTGACTGCTAACTGAAAATTCAGCAGTTTGAACCCAACAGCCAGTCTTTGGGAGAAAGATGTGGTAGTCTGCTCCCTAAAGATTATGGCCTTCAAAACCTATGGGTCAGTCCTACAGGATCGCTATGAGTTGGAATTGACTCGATGGTAATAATCTTATGCTCTGGCCGCAGGGGAGCACAAGCCGCCCAGGCAGAACCATCCCATCTCCCTATAACAGAGAGGCTCATGGGCCAGTCTGCAGCAGAGGCCTCCCTTGTGAGAATCTCTGAGGTCATAACTGGGGTGAATTAGATCTAGAACTGTAGATAACAATGCTCACCTCTCCTGGTGTATAAGAGAACCTCCTCAAAGGGGATCAGAGCTGAGCAGGGAGGCAGAGACAGAGAGACCTGATGACACTGTTTGAGTCCCTGCAGCCAGTTTTGTCTGTGGCCACCCTACTTTTTACTTGAGCTGGTCTGAGCTAGGTTTATCATATGTTGCTACAGAGTCCTGACAAACCCATACTTAAGTCTACCATTCTCCCGACTTAGCAGATACTTAGTGGGTACCTGCTACGTTCGAGGACATGGATCCTCTCCCACAGCTCTCTCAACATCAGTCTCATCAATGAGCTGATCAACTCTTTTGGAGAAAAAGGCAGAAGTGAAATGAGGCTGAAAGAACACACAACTAGGCTATAGCTCTGCTGGAATCTATATGCAAATGATTATATTTCAAGTTCAATAATGATTTTCAATTTTTTTACAAAAAACTCTGACTTACAGATAGAAACATATTTTTACATTATGGTTTAAGAGTCCTATCATATCCTATCAGGGTGAACTACAGGAAATTGCAACTATTGTCTGTTTTAACCTAAAAAAATTGGCAACTTCATATAGTTAACTCTCTTTATTTCTATAAAATAATAGAAGTAAAAATGTCTTGAAACTATGCTCACTCTAATTAGGCACAATATTTCTGTTGTTAGGTTCTGTTAAGTCGGTTCTGACTCATAGCGACCTTATGCACAATAGAACAAAACACTGCCTGGGCCTGCATCATACTCAGAACTTATGTTACACTTGAGCCCATTGCTATTGACACTGTGCCAATCCATCTCATTGGGGTGGGGGGGTGTTCCTCTTTTTTGCTGACCTTCCACTTTATGAAGCATGATGACCTTCTCCAGGGACTGGTGTCTCCTGATGATGTGTCTGAAGTATGAGAGACAAAGTCTCGCCATCTTGACTTCTAAGGAGCATTCTGGATGTACTTCTTCCAACACAGATTTGTTTGTTCTTCTGACAGTCCATGGTACTTTTAATATTCTCCTCTAACACCATAATTCAAATGCATCAATTCTATTGTCTTTCTTACTCATTGTCCAACTTTCATATACATATGAAGCCATTGAAAAATACTATTGCTTACGTCAAGTGCACCTTAGTCCTCAAACTGACATCTTTGCTCTTCAACACTTGAAAGAGGTGTTGTGCAGCAGATTTGCCTAGTGCAAATATGATTTCATTTTATTTAGTCCACTATCAACACTCATGGAAACAGAAGTCATTGGCTTTCTTGACTTCTGCTTCCATGAGTATTGACAGTGGATTCAAATAAAGTGGAATCTTTGACAACTTCAATCTTTTCTTGATGTATTATGATGATATTTATTGGTCCAGTGGTGAGGATTTGTGTTTTCTTTACATTGAGGTGCAACCCATACTGAAGGTTGTGGTCTTTGATTTCCCTCAGGAAGTATTTCAAGTGCTCTTCACTTTCAGCAAGCAAGGTTGTATTATCTGCATATCTCAGGTTATTAATGAATTTTCTTCCAATCCTTATGCCATGTGGTTCCTCATATAATCCAGCATTTTGGATTATTTGCTCAGCATACAGATTGAATAAGTATGGTGAAAGAATACAACCCTGACACACACCTTTCCTGATTTTAAAACATTCAGTGTTCCCTTGTTCTGTTCTAACAGAACAGGTTCCTCAAGAGCATGAGTAAGTATTTCTGAATACCCCATTCTCCACAGTGCTATCCACAGTGTGTACTGATCCACACAGTTGAAAGCCTTTTCAAAGTCAATAAGTACAGGTAAACATCTTTCTGGTAGTCTCTGCTTTCAGTCAAGATCCATCTGACGTCAGTAATGATATCCCTCATTCCATATTCTTACCTGAGTCTGGCTTGAACCTCTGGCAGTTTCCTGTTGATATACTGTTGGGCAGCCATTTTTGAATTATCTTTAGCAAAATTTTACTTGCCTGTGGTACTAATGATATTGTTTGATGATTTCCACATTCCATTGGGTCCCCTCTCTTTGGAATGAGCACAGATATGAATTTCTTCCAATCAGTTGGCCAGGTAGCTGTCTTCTAAATTTCTTTATATAGATGAATAAGTGCATCTGTAAGGAGCTCTGGCAGCCTAGTGGTTACGAGTCAGGCTGCCAACCTCAAGGTCAGCAGTTTAAAACTACCAGCTGTTCCGCAGGAGAAAGATGAGGCTTTCTGCTCCCGTAAAGATTTACAGCCTCGGAAACCCTGTGCAGGGTCACTATGAGT
>NW_006408653.1:1147338-1154896 GCF_000296735.1 Chrysochloris asiatica | reverse complement strand
AGGAGAAAGATGAGGCTTTCTGCTCCCGTAAAGATTTACAGCCTCGGAAACCCTGTGCAGGGTCACTATGAGTCGGAACTGACTCCACGGTACTTTACAACAACAAGTGCATCTAATGCTGCATCAGTTTGTTGAAAGATTTCTATTTTATTCCACAATTTCCCTCTGTGAATTACATGCACAATGCACTCAAATATTTCTATTCTATCCTACTTCATCTTTTAAAATGATTTTGTGACCCACCAATGACCTACAGTTTGAAAATTTCTGTGCTACACTAAACCATCCTGGTAAGTGTACTTCTCAGGGGTTTTTATCCCAGTCTCTTTAATTTCAGTTTAATTCCCCTTGTGGTGAACTTCCAGACAGGAATGTCCTTCATCCTCATTTCAGCCAGAGTGCATCTGACCTGGATTTGCTTCAAAGCTACCTAAGACTCTCTGTCTCCCTGGTCACATCTGAGTATGGGACATATGGAGCCCACCACAAGGATTGCTCCAACTCAATTAAAAGGGGTTTCACCGCTTGCAAGAAATAAATAGTGACTCCCTAAATATTATAATAACAAGTACAACTCCTTTAGCCCCAAATGAGATCCAGACTTATCTAAGAATATCTGGTTAGCATGTGGACCAGCTCAGGAAGAGTTAATTTTTGTGAATGAACTTGCCTGAGAACATGGGGTTTTAGCTGAGGAGAAGGAAAGTGTGTGCTGTAGACTCTGATGTAGGGAGAGAAGTGATGAGAGGACAGATGGACATCTGTCCCCTGTCTTACCTGAGGGACTGGTGTTCAAGCAGAGAGTATCTCCAGGAGCACTTGCTAGGGAACAGTATTACAATATGTGGGCATGGTGAGGCGGGGCTGATGAGGAGAGTACAACACTGCCCTGGCACTGAGAAGGTCCTTGAGCATTGTCAGCTTACCCAGTGGCAGTTTCAGAGCTGGAAGACAACAAGGGGTGTGCAGCAGAAATTGAGATGCAGAAGCTGTGTCTAGTGTGATGAGATGCATGTGGGGTATCTGCTGAGGCCCCTAGGGGTGGGCCTGAGTTCTTAAGCGACTTCTTTCAAGTGCCATGTTCCAGCACAATCAGGCAAAGGTAGCAGCCTGCACACCATGGATCATAGCTGCTGATGAGACCTCACTGGCTGGTGAAACCAAAACTAAACTCACTGCCATCAGTCGATTCCAACTGATAGTGACCCTGTATAGTGTTTCTGAGGCTGTAAATCTTTATGGGAGCAGAACGCCCCATCTTCTCCCTGTGGTACAGCTGATGGGTTTGAACTGCCAGCCTTGTGCTTATCCTTCAGCACCATAAGGGCTCCTAGCACTGACTGGTTGTTGTTGTTGTTGTTAAGTGCCGTTGAGTCAGTTCTGACTCATAGCCACCCTGTATAGGATTTTCAAGGAGCGGCTAGTGAATTTGAACCACTGACCTTGCGGTTCAAACTGACCTTACAATCCAGCACTGGCTGGTTTTTGTTGTTGTTAGGTGCCATTGAGTCAATACTGACTCATAGCGACCCTATGTACAACACAACGAAACACTCACAATTGTTGCCACGCTTGAACCCATTGATGCTGCCACTTTGCCAATCCATCTCGCTGAGGGTTTTCCTCTTTTTCTCTGACCCTCCACCTTACCAAACATGATATCCTTCTCCAGTGACTGGTCCCTCCTGTCAATATGTCCGAAGTATGAGAGATGAAGTTTGGCCATCCTGGTCTCCAAGGAGCACTCTGGCTGCACTTTTTCCCACAGATCTGTTTGTGCTTTTGGCAGCCCATGGCATTTTCAATATTTTCCTCCAACACCATAACTCAAATGCATCAAATCTTCTATGGTCTTCCTTATTCACTGTCCAGCTTTCGCATGCATATGAGGTTACTGGCTGGTAGACCTAGGGAAATTTTGGTTCCATTTATATAAACACAACAACCACATTACAGAACATCGTGTATGGAGAGTGCATTATACAAATTGCTTTCATGTCCATAAAATTTCAAAACTTAAAACAATCCTACAAGATAGGCAGGGAGGGTGCAGAATCCCTGTTTTTCAGGGAACGAAGGTTGTGGAGGGAGGAAAGTGGGCATTGAATCGTGTGACCAAGGTTGTGAGCCGTGATATTTATGAACACAGCCAGGATTCAAACCCAAGCCTTCAGACTAACTGTTCCTGTTCTTTCCACTGTGCGGTTGTTCCCATAGCAACTCTATTAAACTGCCCAAACACTGTGGTGAGCAGGAGAGAAAGAAAACCAGGAGAGAGAAAGGCAGGCGCCAACTCTCCCAAGCCCTCCCCTTGCCTCCCAAGTGCTTCCTGATCCTTGGCAGTGAAAAATCAAGTAGTTTCTTCCTCCTTTCTCTTGGGGCTGCCTTGATACACCTGCTCAGCTGCCCTGCAATCTCTCTTCAAAATGAACTGAACAGCCAGACCTGGTAGGCTGTGGGAAGCTGCTGTAGGTGGTAATCCTGTCCTATAACCCCTCTGGGACCGCAGAGGGCAGCTTCTGTGGTTGACACCCAAGAAAAGCTTTTCTGCGGCTGTTGGTAAGAATAGTGATAACAGCCACCAAATGTTGACCAGCTACTATGAAGCTGACTTTGTGTTTGGTGCTTTTTAATTTGACTCTCATAATCTTTCTACTAGATGAGGATGACCACACCAATTTTACAGAAGAGGTTGTAACCTGCCCAATATCACACAGGTCATAAGAAGCAAAGGCTCAGAAGTCCTTTCAAACACATCAGATTGCTTTGGGGCTCACTTTGCCCACGCTGCATGACAGGGCACAGGTGTGTGGGAAATGAGTTGGTGCTAACCACTGAATAGTTCCCAGATGGTATGCAGCAGATAGATACACAATGGTCACGGTGTGAGCTGGCTGTTCGAATGTTGACTGGTAAATTGCCACTCTAATGCCTTTGCAGGAGTCCCTAGGTGGTACAAATTGATAATACACTAGGCTGCTAACTGAAGGAGTCCTGGTGTGGCACTGTGGGCTAATGCAGTAGATCACAAGGTCGTTCTGAACCTCAAGGTAGGTGGTTCAAATTTACCAGCTGCTCCTCAGAAAACCTATACCAGGTTGCTATGTGTTGGAATCGACTAGATGGTACTTAACAACAACAACTAATCAAAAAGTTGGAGAGTCAAATCTACCCAGAGGTGTCTCTGAAGAAAGTTCTGACATTCTACTTCCAAAAGAGTCGCCATTGAAAACCTATGGAGCACAGTTCTCTTTGACACACATGGGTGCACAATAGAAGGTCCTGAACAGAATGAGAGAAAAACTTTGAACAAAATTCAAGCTCATAAAAAAGACCAAGATTACTGGTTTGTTAAGTAACCCATGAGAACATAACCTCTAGACACCCCTCAAAATTAAAACTGAACTCATTCTTGAAAATCACCTTATAGCCAAACAGTAGGTAGCCCCATTGGCATAGGTGGATAGTCACATTGTGAGCAATGTGCTCCTGAGAACAGTCCTCTCTACAAGACCAATAGGGCAGCATTTGCCCAAAATCAAAGTCAAGAACGTAGGAAAGCTGGGTAAATGGAAATGCAGAACCCAGGATTGGAGTAGGGAGGGTGTGGACACGTTGGCAGGATTGCTACCAATGCTGTGAAATGACCTATGTATAAATTGTTCAAGGGGACACAAATTTGCTCTGTAAACTTTCAGCTAAACCACAATAAAATGTTCAAACCAAAAAAGAAAAATACACATTAAATGAATGGCCAGATTACTGGAACTTTAATAGCTCTATCAGATAATAAACATAATTGGCTGGAGAACTGATGTGCCAAGAGGTCATTTTGTTCACTGTCACTGTGAGCCATCGTACTTCTGGATCATAATGTTCTGTTATCTGATTCTAAGCACACCACAGGAGTGTCAGTAGGGTCAGATGTTAGAGTAGCAGCTTGCTGTGTGGTAGAACAGATATAACCCCAGCGTGTTCATCTGGCAGGGTCCATGGCAGCCCAGATTCAGTCCTTGTGAATCTGTGCACAGGACTCCAACAATGGACAGATTCCTCATTGTCTTCTTCCAAAAGCTGCTCCAAGGCCGTCTCCATCTCATGTGCTGTCAGCCTAGGTTTAGTGTCCTACAACACGCCACTTCCCTCTCCATACACAAACTCTGTTTTCTTACTGACTCGCATGATAAAAAAAAAATCAGAATCAGACTCCCATGGGTAGTTCCTAAGGAGCCATGTGATGCAGTGGTTAAGTGTTGGGTTGGTAACCACAAGGTCAGGGATTCAAATCCACTAACTACACTTCTGGAGAAAGATGAGGCTGTCCCGGTAAATAATTACAGTCTCAGACACCACTTGTACGGTCTCAGAGTCTTGGTGTAGTGCCATAGGATAAGCACTCGACCACAAAGTTGGTTTGTACTGCAAGGTTGACAGTTCAAACTCAACAGCTGCTCCTCCGAAACCCTAGACAGGGTTTCTGTGAGTTGGAACTGACTTGGAGGCACTAAACAGCAACAACAACAACAACAACAAGTTGGAATTGACTTGATGATTGCAGCAGGTTTGGGGGTTCTGTTTTGTTGGTTTGTTTAGGCAGTTCCTTCTTGATGGACAAAGGGACACATTTCTGATCTGGCAGGGCTTAAGGAGATGACCATAATACTTGAAGCATGCTGGTTGTTGGGATACTGATCGCTTTTGTAGAATCTGGTGAGGTTGCGCACTTTACTGGCCTCCTTTCTGCTGCCACCTCTCAGCCTTTCTCAGAGCACAGGAAGTTCTCCAATTCCTGAGAATATTGACTCTACACCCCAAACTTCTGGAACTGTGTTTTCCTTCCCTGGAGGGAAATAATCATAATGTGTCTCATTTAACAAAGAACTCTGACATGCCAGGCACAGGACTAGGTGGTTAACATACATTATCTCATTTACTCCTCATCACAATTGCATTACGTCTGTTTTATAGATGAGGGAACCGTGGCGTGGATTCATGTTAACTAGTTAACAGTGATGCATGGTAACTCAACTAGTAACTAGCAAAGTCAATTGTCAAACTCAACTTTGTTGGATTTCAAATTCCATATTCATGCCAATTTACTACATAGTCTGAGAAGACAGGACATCTCCTCAAGCTCCAAGGCCCTTACATGGTCTAGCTGCTGCCTTCCCCTCTGACCTCATCCTGTGCTTTACTCTCCATGACTGCGCTTCAGCCACGCAGACCTTCTTTCTGTTCCTCAAAGGTGCCCAACTTCTTTCTGCCTCTTTTTGCTATTGTGGTCAGCTCTGCCTGGAATTACTAGGAACTTCTCAAGTTCTGTGGATGCAAAGATATATATAAAACAGAGTCTTGGTTATTAAGAAATTTGCAATCTAGTGATGGAGGCAGACTCATAAGTAGATAATTATAACCTAACCTACTAAACTCAGTAATAGAGCTCTCTAGAGACAGCGGAAGTACATAGAAATGAAATGAACTCTGTGTGTGTGCCAGTCAGGAAAGACCTTATGGATAAGTGATGTTAAACTAAGTCTCAAAGACTAAGTAGGAACCAAAAGGACAGTATTTGCCCTAAAACAAAGCTCAGAAGGGACATGAAATAAGGACAAATGGAAACAGGGAGCTCAGGGAGGAAGTGAGAAGAGTGCTGTTACATTGAGGGGATTGCAATCAATGTCACGAAACAAAATGCTTATAAATTGTTGAATGGAAATGACCTTGCTTTTCAAAATTTCACTCAAAGTTAAAAAAAGAAAAGAAAAAAAGAGTAAGCTGACGTGGACAAGAAAGAGTGTATAGGTAAGAGAAGGTCATAGCACATGTTAGGTAACGTTGTGGTTAAGTGCCGTTGTGTCGGTTCCGACCCATAGCGACCCTGAACAGGGTTTCCGAGGCTGAAAATCTTTACGGGAGCAGAAAACCTCATCTTTCTCCCACGGAGCAGCTGGTAGTTTTGAACTGCTGACTTTGTGGTTCGCAGCCCGATTCATAACCACTGCGCTACCAGAACTCTTTGGTAAAGTAACATGGCACATATACGAGGTAAAGTCCAAAGGTGAGAATCAGTGGTATGTATAAAGTGGGCAATCTGCAGTTCAGTGTTCTGGAACATTAGTAAGAGATGCAGTTGGAGAGGTAGAGAAGAGTTGCATTGTGAAAGATCCTACCATGAGGGAGACCAAATAACTTATTGTCCAAACCAGGATGCTTTGAGAATCAGAGGACACTAGGCAGCTGGAATACCAAGGAAACAGGAATAAACCAGAACTCTCTTGGGGAACCTGATATGGATGGTCATTCAAACTTGGGGTCCATTCTAAGAAATAACCTTGACCTATGCACAATAGTGAGCAATTGAAATGTATTAAAATGTGGTACAATGGATGACAAAATTAGACTTAGCCTTTTAAATCTACATTTTTTGTTGTGTTTTTGGTGAAAATATTCACAACAAAGCAGGCTCTCATTCAACAATTTCTACACAGATTGGTTTCATTCTTCATATTGTACATTGGCATGGCCAAAAAAAAAAAGTAGTAAAATTTTAAGTGAAGAGGACTTCCTGTTGAGGATCAAAGACCACAGTCTTCAGTATGGGTTGCACCTCAAAAGAAAACAAAAATTCTCATCACTGGACCGGTAAATAACATCATGATAAATGGAGAAAAGATTGAAGTTGTCAAAGACTTCATTTTACTCAGATTAAATATCGACACTCCATCAACACTCATGGAAACACTCAGCAATCAAAATTTCAGATGATGTATTTATTCAGCAACTCTGCTGCACAAGACCTCTTTAAAGTGTTCAGGAGCAAAGATATTAGTTTGAAGATTAAGGTGCGATTAACCCAAAACAGTATTTTCAATAACATCATATGCATGTGAAAGTTGAATAAGGACAATGAATAAGGAAGACCGTAGAATAACTGATATATTTGAGTTATGGTGTTGGAGAAGAATATTAAAAATACTATGGACTGCCAGAAGAACAAACAAGCCTGTGTTGGAAGAAGTACAGCCAGAGTGCTCCTTGGAGGTCAGGATGGCCAGACTTTGTCTCTCATACTTCAGACATATTATCAGGAGAGACCAGTCTCTGGAGAAGGAGGTCATGCTAGGTAAAGTGAATTGTCAATGAAAAGTAGGGAGAGCCCCAATGAGATGAATTTGCCTAGTGACAACAGTAATGGGTTCAAGCATAACAACAATTGTTAGGGTGGCACAGAACTGGGCACTGTTTCGTACCGTGTGCATAAGGTTGCTATGAGTTGGTACTGACTCACCAGTACCTGACAACAACAATATGGCACTGTAAGATAACCACAAGGTCATTACTTCAAAACCCACCAGTATCCTCAGAAACACTACAGGGTTGCTATGAGTCACACTGGCTTGATGACATTTAACAAAAACAACTATGTCAACAGTCACATTGTTTTCTTTCTAGTTCATTCCCATTAACTTTGTCTCACTGTCCCTTCAGCCTTCTCATCCATGCAGTAGAGTAACAATTAGCCATTTGAACTCATGTAACCATTGAACTCATAAATATA
>NW_006408653.1:1128057-1147238 GCF_000296735.1 Chrysochloris asiatica | reverse complement strand
ATATATATTTAAAGAATGTAGTACTCGAGGCTGACATTCTTTACTTTTTGAGCTAACCTGCTGTTTAGTTAAAATTCAGGGGATAGTTTGGGTTCAAGATTTAAAGAGTGTCTCAGAGCAATAGTCTTAAGGATTTTGTCAGTCTTAATGTATCCAGTAGATCTGGAGTTTTTGAGATTTTGAAGTTCACTTCCATATTTTTCTCCATTTCTATCAGGATTCATCTAGTATGTTACTTATCAGAATGTTCAGTGTTGGTATTCAGGCACCATCTATTTCTGGTCTCAATTTATAGGAGGCTGTAGTTCATGTAAACAATTAGTCCTATAAACTGATTCCTTCTTTGTTTCTTGTGTTTCCTTCCTTCTCATTTGCTTTAGATAAATTGAGACCAAAATTTGCATCTTAGATGGCCACTTGCAAGCTTTTAAGATCCCAGACATGATTCACCAAATTAGGATATAGAACATAAACTTTATGAAGTATGTCAGTTGAGTGAGTTGTCCTACAAGATTGTAACCCTATGTTGTTGTTAATTGCCATCAAGTTGGTTCCAACTCATAGCAATACTTGAGTGTTTCCGAGGAGCAGTTGATGGGTTTGAACTGCTAACCTTACAGTTATGACCCTATACACTTAGTTTTTTGAAGGGTCATTCAGACATCAATATGCAGGATGAGTTAGAGGGAGCCAGAGTTAAGGCAGAAAGACT
Organism: Chrysochloris asiatica; assembly: GCF_000296735.1. NCBI lineage: Eukaryota > Metazoa > Chordata > Mammalia > Afrosoricida > Chrysochloridae > Chrysochloris > Chrysochloris asiatica. Next base: position 1,146,526 of record NW_006408653.1, on the reverse strand, counting down.
ACCTAAGAGATTATTTCAGGAACATCAGAGAGACATAGAATGGGGTGGAGGTAATAGGGGTAGTGGTAAAGAATATTTTCCAAGGGATGAAGGAACACTGAGAAGGGAATATTTTTAGGATTTTATGATTGATTGAGAGGGGGCTAGGAAAGAATAAATGATGGTACTCTGGTTCCTAAATAGGGAACTGGGTAGATGGCAATGCTACCTCTAAATTTACAGAGAAGGTTTTGGAGCCATGCATTAAGTTTAGCTTTCAGCAGGTTAAAGTACCGCTTGGGTATCTGGGTGGAACACACAGTAGACTATTTGTTGTGTCTGAAGCATGGGGAAAGGTGGAGCTTGGAAACTTACCTGGAGTTCATCATAATGTAGGAGTAAATCAAGAAAGTCAAGTAAATTTGTCACAGAGTATGTTTACTGAGGGAATGGCAGACTAACATTATTTCCCATTCTCCTCTTGGAAATTTCTTTCAAAAAATAAACTGCATTTCAATATGAGAATATTTAATTAACATTCTAATAACTTGTGAAAATTAATGAGTTTATGACTTTCCCTTATAAAAACCTGCCTCAGGTTCACCAGATTCTTAATTATGTTATTATTTTCCACAAAATTAATTTATTTCTGTTAGTTATATGCAGTATGGCTCATTACCCACTCCTTGTTCATTGAGGTCAGCGTTTTCACTTACCATCTTCCATTGGATGATGGAGCTATTGGAAATTGGTAATGATGACTAGACTGCCAGAAATGAATCTGGGCTGGGTTTCTTTTCTATTTTATTTAATTTATTCTTGAATGTGAACTGTATCCATCAAAAAAGTTTCTCCTACCCCTAGCCCTCATCCACACAGTTTCCACCCTTGTTCCAGGAAATAAGTCATCAATTTCTCATATGACCTTCCAAAGTTTCCTTAACATATATGTTGTTGTTGCTAAGGAAACTTTGGAAGGACATTAGGTGCCATTGAGTTGGTTCCAACTCATAGTGACCTTATGAACAACAGAATAAAACACTGCCCGATCCTGTACCATCCTCTCAAATATTGCTATGCTTGAGCCCATTGCTACTATCACTGCGCCAGTTCATCTTGTTGGAGGTCTTCCTCATTTTCTCTGACTTTCCACTTTACCAACCATGATGTCCTTTTCCATGGACTGGGCCCTCTTGATAATATGTCCAATAATATATCCTGACTTCTAAGGAACATTCTGGTTGTACTTCTTCCAACACATATTTGGTTTTTGGCAGTCCATGAAACATTTAATATTCATCTTCAACACCATAACTCGAGGTCACCAATTCTACAGCTTCCTTATCCATTGTCCAACTTTCACATACATATGAGGCTATTGAAAATATCATGGTTTGGGTCAGGCACACCTTAGTTGTCAAATTGATATCTTTGCTCTTCAACACTTTAAAGAGGTCTTGTGCAGCATATTTGTCATCATTTGATTTCTTGACTGCTGCTTCCATGGGTGTTGATAGTGGGGCCAAGAAAAATGATGTCTTTGACAACTTCAATATTTTCTCCATGTATCATGATGTTATTTATTGGGTCAGTGTGAGGATTTTTGTTTTCTTTACATTAAGGTATAACCCATACCAAAAGCTGTGGTCTTTGATCTTCATCAGGAAGTATTTTAAGTCCTCTTCACTTTCAGCAAGCAAGGTTGTGTCATCTACATATTGCAGGTTGTTAATGAATTTTCTTCCAATCCTGATGCCATATTGTTCTTCATATAATCCAGCTTCTTAAGATTGTTTGCTCAACATAAAGATTGAGTAAGCATGGTGAAAGAATACAACCCTGGAACATACTTTTCCTGATTTTAAACCATTCAATATCCTCTATTCTGTTCAAATTACTTCCTCTTGGTCTATTTCAGATTCCTTATGAGCACAATTAAGTGTTCTGGAATATCCATTCTTTGCAATGTTATCCATAGCTTGTCATGATCCATACAATTGAAAGCCTTTGTATAGTCAATAATGCACAGGTAAACATCTTTCTGGTATTCTCTGCTTTCAGCCAAGACCTATCTGACATCAGCACAAATATGAGAGGCTTCAAAACATTTATGGAAAAATAGAACTAAATATAATGTAATTTCCCCCAAAACTTTTGGAAGCATTCTTGTATATACTGTTGACTGTTGAACAATGCAGGGTATAAGGGTTTTGACCTCCTGACAACATGGGTTTGAACTGTGCAGTCCCACTTATTTGGAATTTTGTTTTTCCTGTTGCTCTTGTGGTGAGCTCTACTGTTGTAAATGTCCGAGTAGCCATACGAACAGTTACTGGAGAGACTTTAAGTTTCCATATTCAAATTTCTGACCATCTTCAAGTCAACAAGTCAAAAACAGAGCTGTCTTCCTTAACATCTGCTCTTCTCCCTGTGTGCCTGTGTTAATTATAAGCATCACCATCTTTACTTCCATCCACCCAGCTGTCATCTCAGATTCCTCCCTTTTCCCGTGCCTCACATCTGATGACTCACCAAATCCTATGTATTCTACCTTTGAGTTGCCTTTTGATTTCATCTTCAATTTTCCATCTGTACTGCTGCTGGTCAAGCCTCTTTTACTGAGACCCTCCCTCTATCCACACAAGGTACTTAGGCCTTGTCAGGCTGGCTCTGGGGTGGCACCATCTTGTACAACAACATCTGAGTAAGGGTAGGTTCCAACACCTCAACTAGAAAAAGTTAGATGGAATCCCCCTTCCACCCAGCTTCAGACAAGGGTCTCATATAAGATGGAACTGAGAGAGGACTTGAGTTGAGATTAGTATTTTCCAAAGGAAAGTGACCCTTTCAGACAAGCAGGCTGGTTTCCCCAAGACTGTACTTTTGGTAGATGGGGGTCAAGAGAAATGCATTTATTCTTCTGTGAATAGCTGGTTACTGAGGCCCCTCAACCTGTCTTGTTTTACCAAAAGCAAATAACATTCTGTTTATTTGCATTTGATAAAATCCACACAGTTACTATCTGTGTTCTTGGTAACCAATGTCATCAATTTCTTATATGCCCTTCCAGAGTTCCATTAGCTTATATGATCAAATACAAATAGGACTTCACTCAATCAAACAAGGCCAAGAATAGCATGAGCCTATTTAGATGTAACTGTTTTCCTATATATTAAACATACACCTGGATATTATCCCGTGAAATGGTAACAGTGATTAACTGGGTTTGAGGAGATTTTCACTCTCTTTTCAAGGTATGCTAATTACTCAGAGCAAAAAGCCACTTCCCTTTGACATAGAAAAATATATTTTCTATATATCCCCAAAATATTTTTCCCTTTGGCCAAATATTCATCATTTTGATTCTTCTGATCTGTTGTTGTTGTTGAGTAGCGTGGAGTTGGTTCTGACTCATAGTGACCCTGTACAGGGTTTCTGAGGCTGTAAATCTTTATGGGAGCAGAATGCCTCATCTTTCTCCCACAGAACCACTGGTAGTTTCAAACTGCCAACCTTGAGGTTAGCAGCCCAATTCGTAACCACTACGCTACCAGAGCTCTGATCTGTGGGCAGCCCCAAAACATAGTGAGAAAGACTGGATTCACAGAAATATGTAATTCAATCAGCTTCTATTAAATGATGCTGGAGATCACATGATAGAAGCTTGCAAGACCAATGACTTATTCATTGGATATACCCTTTTTAAACAACAAGAAAGATGACTGACTGTACACATGGACTTCACTAGATGGACTACATAGAAATCAAATTAACTACACATGGGGGGAGAGATGGTAGGAAAGTTCCATATCTTCAGCCAATACAATGTCAGAGGCAGACTGTAGAACAGACCATCACTTGCTCATATTCAAGTTGAGGTTGAAGCTGAAGAAAATTAAAACAATTCATGGGATCCAAAATATGACCTTGAATATATTCCACCTGAATTTAGAGATCATCTCAAGAACATATTTGGTGCATTAGAAATGAATTGACTGAAAACCAAAAGAGTTGTGGGATGACATCAAGAATATCATACAAGAAGAAAGCAAAAAAGTCATTAAGAAGACAAGAGAGAAGGAAAAGACCAAAATGAATGCCAGAAAAGGCTTTGAAACTTGCCCTCCAGCATAGAGATGCTAAAGCAACTAGAAGAAATGAGGAGATAAAAGAGCTAGACAGAAAATTTCAAAGGGCACCTCGAGAAGACAAAATCAAGAATGACGAAATGTGCAAAGAACTGGAGTTAGAAAACCAAAAGGGAAGAACATGCTCAGCACTTTTCAAGCTGAAAGAACTGCAGAAGAAATTCAAGCCTCAACTTTCCATATTGAAGGCTGCTAATCTCACAGTCAGCATGTTGAAACTACCAGCGGTTCCCTGGGAGAAAGATGAGATTTTCTGCTCCTGTAGAAAAACCTATTAAGGGTCACTATGTGTTTGAACACATTCCATGGCACATAACCACAACCATCATCATGGGCAAAATATTGAATAGTGCAAAAAGCATCAAAAGATGGTGGGAATACATAGAGTCACTGTATCAAAAAGAAATGGTTGATGCTCAACCATTTCAAGAGGTAGCGTATAAGCAAGAGCCAGTGGTACTGAAGGAAGAAGTCCAAGGTACACTGAAGGCATTGGCAAAGAACAAGACTCTGGGAATTGATGGAATATATATGGAAATCATTCAACAAACTGATGAAGCACTGAAGGCACTCACTCATCTATGCCAAGAAATTTGGAAGACAGCTACCTGACCAACTGATTGGAAGAGATCCATATTTGTGCTCATTCCAAAGAGAGGTGACCCAACAGAATGTGGGAATCATCATATAATATCACATACCAGAAAGAGGTTTACTTGTACTTTATTGACTATGCAAAGGATTTTGACTGTGTGGCTCATGACAAGCTGTGGATAATATTGCAAAGAATTGGTATTCCAGAACATTTAGTTGTGCTCACCAAGAACCTGTACATAGACCAAGAAGCAGTCATTTGACAGAAAAAGGAATCACCAAATGGTTTAAAATGAGGAAAAGTGTGCATCAGAGTTGCTTTCATTTACCATACTTATTCAATTTGTAGGCTGAGCAAATAATCCAAGAAGCTGGATTATCTGAAGAAAAACATGGCATCAGGATTGGAGGAGGTCTCATTAACAATCTGCGAGATGCAGATGATACAACCTGCTGAAAGGGAAGAGGACTTAAAATATTTACTGATGAAGATCAAAGACCACAGCCTACAGAATGGATTGCACTTCAATGTAAAGAAAACAAAAATTCTCACTACAGGACCAATAATTAACATCATGATAAATGGAGAAAAGATTAAAGTTGTCAAAGACTTCATTTTGTTTGGATCCACTATCAACACTCATGGAAGAAGAAGTCAAGAAATCAAATGATGTATTGCATTAGGCAAGTCTGCTGCACAAAAACTATTTAAAGTGTTCAAGAGCAAAGATGTCAGTTTGAGGACCAAGGTGTGCCTGACCCAAGCCATGGTATTTTCTATAGCCTCATATACATGTAAAAGTTGGACAATGAATAAGGAAGACCACGGAAGAATTGATGCCAGTTTTCAGTTATGGTGTTGGAGAAAAATATTAAAAGTACCATGGACTGCCTGAAAAAAAATAAAACAAATCTGTGTTGGAAAAGTATATCCATAATGCTCCTTAGAAGCCAGGATGACAAAATTCATATTTCATATTTTGGACATACTATCAAGAGGGACCAGCCTCTGGAGAAGGATATCATGCTTGGTAACGTGAGGGACATCAAAAAAGAGGAAGACCCCCAATGAGATGGATTGGATTGGCACAGTGACAGCAACAATGGACTCAAGTGTAACAACAGTTGTGAGGATGGTGCATAACCAGGTAGTGGTTTATTCTGTTGTGCATAGGGTCACTATGAGTTGGAACTAAGTCAGCACCTAACAACAACAACAACAACAATCAGCTTCTAAGTAGAAACTGAGAAGCAGGACCTCACCATTCCTGATAGCTCTTGTTAATAGACAGTAAGATTATTGCTGTTGTTAAGTGTCTGTGAGTTGGTTCTAACTCACAGTGATCTTGTATAGGGTTTCAGAGGTGTGATTGGTGGATTTCAACTGCAGACCTTGTGGTTTGCAGTCCAGTGCTGATCCTACAGCACCACACCAGCAGTCCTAGGAAACGCAAGCTCTCCCCATAGGGGAATCGTATCCTATTCTCCAGTGTGACAGGTTGGTATGCTCACCACTATGCTATTGAGGAATGAGTTTGAAAATGAGACTAGGTGATAAGAAATCAGGTCTCTTTAGGACCCTTGTTGCTTGGACCCAGTGTCATGCCCGATCACACTCTCCCCAGTCCCCATACCTCCCACTACACCAAGCCTCATCTCTGCCAGTGCTCGGTCTACCTATCTTAGATCTCAGCTTTAGGCCTGGATTTCAGCCTTGCTTGTATGTATTTGTTCTTCTCCCTATGTTTATGGTGATCCAATGAAAAACCAAAGTAGCTTCTTCTCCTTGAACTTTAAAGCACATTGGTGGCTTTCTGGTTTGCGTGTGGGAGCAATAGGAAGCCTGGAAGCTCAGGAATCAGCTGCTCCGAGGAAGAAAAGGCCTGGTGAATTGCTCCCATGAAGATGGTTGTTGTGGTTATGTGCCATGGAGTTGGTTCCAACTCATAGCGAATCTGTACAGGATTTCCGAGGCTATAAATCTTTACGGGAGCAGAAAGCCTCATCTTTCTCCTGTAGAACAGCTGGTAGTTTTGAACTGCTGACCATGAGATTAGCAGCCCGATTAGTCACCACTACGCTACCAGCACTCCCATGAAGATTATATCCTAGGAAATCCTTTGGGGCAGTTCTACTCTCTCCTGTAGGTTCACTATGACAACAGGTTTTTGGTTGTCTTTTATTTGGGAACCAAGATCCCAAAGCAGGCAACATTTTTACCCAATTTTTATCCTTAGGTTAACAAGGATTCTTTAAGCTAGCAAATAATGAATGATTCCTCCTATCATGTGACTTGGATACAGACTCATTAGTTTGCTAAAAATTGCTCTGTTCTTACGTGTCTGAAGTTCAGAGAAGGAGAACAGTGGTCCCAACTGCAAAGTGCTTTGCAAAATATGACAGAGGCAGAACCTCTGAGTAAGGAGCTAGAACGGAGATTAAGCTGTCACTGGTGAACTCGGCTCCATAAAAACAGTGAGAAGGACCAGGAGACTCTGCCATATGCCAGGGGATTACTCTGTGAAAAAGCAAAAGACTGGCTGCCCACCAAGACACCAGCTTCCCAAATAGAGCCTGTGGCCTGGAGGGAGAGGAGATCTAGCTAAAAATAGCTGTGACGTTCCAGTGTTGATTTTCTTTTTTTTCTTCTTTTTTTTTTTCTTTCAGTGAGTTCACCTAAAATAGCCTGGTAATAGATTTTTGCCCTTTAAGTGGAAAAGAAAAACAGTCAGAGAGGTCAAGAGCTAAAGTTAAGCTTCTAAGAAGGTTGAAGTTTCTTCCCAAATAGACAAGGTGTCATTCTGGGTAGTGGCTGGGTCTTCTCTTGTGGGATGATGGTCTCCCTGGCAAATAGGGTCAAGACTTGGGTGTTTTCAGGGAGCAGCATGGGCTACTCTAGCTCTGTGGTGTATGGTGTTAAGTAAAATCAAATCCTGATGTAGTAAACTTACTGCTTGATTCCAATTCTTAAAGACCCTATAGGACAGAGTAGAACTGCTCTGTACAGTTTCTGAGATTGTAAATCTTTACAGGTGCAGACAATCCCATTTTTCTCTCACAGAGCAGCTGGTGGATTTGAACTGATGACCTTGCTGTAAGCAGTTCAGTGCCTAACTTGCTTCACCACCAGAGCTCCTTTGACTTAGTAGCCCACCCATTGCCATTGAATCAATTCCAACTCAACAAACCTAGAGGACAAAGTTGAGCTATGCTCCCTGGAGTGCTTTAGACTGTAAATCTGTATGGGAGCAGACAGTCTCATCTTTCTCCTGTGGAGCTGCTGGTGATTTGAACCACAAATCTTGCTGTTAGCAGCCCAATCCGTAGCCCACAGCAGCACCAGGACTCCTTTGACTTTTTAAGGGGAGAATTTATTCCAAAGGATAATTTGCAGGGGAGGGGAGTAATTGAGGGACTATTGCAATAGGGTGAAGGGGCTATTGTAATCAGGAGAATGCTGTGACCATAAGATCTAGAATTAAACAAAAGGGTTTTTCTTATGTAGCAAGGCTGGAAAGGGCATGGTGGGACAATGGGATGAAAGAGTGATGTGATCAGATAATAGATCAGAGAAGCTGGCCTAGTTTGGGGGAGGGTCTTTTAGGAGGGGAAGTACAATAGCTCCAACTGTGTGTTGGTCAACAGGTTTAGGGGTCTAGGGAAAGGAGAAAAAGGTTATGCCAAGTTTGATCAAGTCAAGCATTTTTGTTCCGATTGATCAATTGGGACAAAACAGTTCAGCTAATCATTTCTGAGACGATGAATGACAATTTGGCCTTGTCATTGGAAAAACAAGGGCATCCATTAGTCATATCTAAGTCATATGGGGAAGGCTGCTTCTTTGCAGTAATTGGTTTCCTGGAACACAAAAGAGTGGGGAGAATTTCTTAATCTTTGCTGTTTTCTGGGAGCACACAGTTCAGGTAAAGTCCAACATTATCAGTGGGGAGGTGATCAGAGGCTGGAAGGCATTCAGGGCATTAGTGGGCAGACTGGTCCCCTGCTTGGGAGAAGGTTCCAGACTCTGAGATTCAAACCTGAGGTCCCTGTCTGGTGCAAACAGTTAATGTGCTCAGCTCATAACTGAAAGGTGGTTCAAGTCCAACCAAAGGTGCCTTAAAAGAAAGGCATGGCAACCTACTTCTAAGAAATCAACCATTGCAAACCCTATGGAACAGAGTTGTCCTCTAACACACATGGGGTCATCCTGGAAAATGGTACCTGTAAGTGTTTAAGAAGCAGCAGCCCAGGATCTCGTATTCATCCAGTAACCCCAGCTTGTCAGAGTCTAGATTCTCCAGTGTAAGTAGGAGAAGGAGCCCCACTACAAGGTTAGGATTGTAGTAGGGCTGGATAAAGGGGGGCAGTGGTTGTTTAGAGGTAGAATTCTCATCTTTTAGGCAGAAGACCTCAAGCACAACTGCCGCCTGTCTGCCATGGAGGCTTGTGTGTTTCTATGATGCTGAACAGGTTTCAGTGGAGCTTCCAGACTAAGACAGAACTAGGAAGAAAGGCCTGGTGATCTACTTCTGAGTATCAGCTAGTGAACACCCTATGGATCACAATAGTCTGACCCCAAGCTGCTCATAATGAAGGAGGATTGGGCAGTATTTCAATCCATGTTGCATGGGATTGCCATGAATTGAGGTCAACTTGAGGGCAACCAACACCCACAAAGAAGGTGAAGGAGAGCCCCCACCCCCTCCCTGGGGCGTTCAACTACCTGAGAATGATTGTTTCCTTGGAGGGCTTTCAATTTCTCCACACTTGCTGGGGATGTACCTCTTGTTCCCCTTGCCTCCCTTCTCCGGCCTCCTGTGGTCCTGATAGCTTGGCTTAGTCCCTCCTCACTGAGACAGAACCCCTACCCTGGAGATTCCTCTGAGAGACAAACTCAGAGTCAGGGCTCAGAGCATGAGTGAGAAACAGCCCTTAGAACTCAAATAATAACAACAACTTGAGGTTGCATAATTGTAAATCCTCAAATACCAAACCCCAAACCAACCAATTGCCATCAAGTCAATTCCCACTCATAATGACCCCAGCGGAGAGAGTAGAATTGCCACATAGGGTTTCCAACACAGTCAGCTTTACAGAGTAGTCGGCCACATCTTTCTCCCTCAGAGCAGCTGCTGTGGTCGATCTGCTGACCTTGTTGAGTACTTAAACACTGTGCCATCAGAGTTCCCCGCTTCAATACAGTGTTTTGTATTTTGTAATGTGTTGCCATCCACACTATTTCATCTCTTTAACAACAGCAAAGGGGTTGCTGTGGAGGACTAATTCATTCATTGAACAAATAATGCTACTTCTGTCTTCTAGCTGAATGAATTGAGGCTCAAAGAAGCCGATGGTTTGCTCAAAGATGTACAGTTAGCAAATTTTAGAAAGAAAAGTCAAACCCAGGTCCCGATCTCCCAGCCCAGGGCTTCTTCACTACTGTGCACAGGTTTTAATGGGGTGCAGATTTCACAAGGTATAATTCGGTGTGCCCTTGGACCCCTCTGAAAAGGTCATCATAGGACACATCTCACGTAGTTGTCAGAATTATATCAGATAATATACGTTAAGCCTGTATAGCACAGTGATTGGTATAAAATATCAACATTCAAGAATTTTAGCTATTTTATTCTTATTATTTTCACAATTTTTAGGATCCAGAGTATAGTATAAGGGAGCCTCAAAAAGTCTATGGAAAAATGGAATGAAAAGATAATAGACTATTCCCAGGAATTTTGGAAACCCCTTGTATGTGGTAGGTGCTGAAGCCTGGCTTTGCCAAAATACTGAAAATGAATTTGTCACCAGCTATATTGAATGTTAGAATGCAGAAGTGTACCCTACCAGGCAAGCTTTGATTGTCCCTGCAGACTGGAATCAGTTGCGCACAGTGCAGGTTCCTGAGCAGGCACTCTCTGAATCCAAGGCTAAAGGTTGATGCCCTCAGGCTAAGTAGTCTGATTTAGCCCTCTTCACAGGGTTTGAACCACAAGTTCATGGTGGTTCAAACTCACCAGTAGCTCCTCAGACACCCTATATGGGGCCACTATATGTTGGAACCAACTTGACGACACTCAACAACAACAGAACGGTTAAGTGTCACCTTTCACCCACTCATGCACTAATTTATTCAATACACAGTCTTTGAGACTTCTGGTGTGGTGCTGTAGGATTAGCACTGCACTGCTCACCACAAATTCTGCAGTTCAAACCCACCAGCTGCTCCTCAGAAACCCTATACAGGGTCACTATGAGTATCATGTTTGGTAAGGTGTAGGGTCAGAGAAAAAGAGGAAAACCCCCCAACAAGATGGATTGGCCAAGTGGCAGCATCGATGGACTCAAGCGTGGCAACAGTAGTGAGGTTGGCCCAGGATCAGGCAGTGTTTTGTTCTGCTGTGCATAAGGTCGCTATGGGTCAGTACCGACTCGATGGAACCTAACAACAACAACATGAGTCAGTATGGATTTGATGGCACTTAACGTAGTGGTTATGAATCGGGCTGTGAACCTTAAGGTCAGCAGTTCGAAACTACCAGCCGCTTTGCGGGAGAAAGATGAGGCTTTCTACTCCTGTAAAGATTTACACCCTCGGAAACCCTGTACAGGGTCGCTATGGGTTGGAACCGACTCGACGGCACTTAACAACAACAACTATGTGCTAGGCGTCCTGGTGAGACACTGTAGAATAAGCACTGGACTGCTAACTGCAAGGTTGGCATTTCAAACCTACCAACTGCTCCTCAGAAAACCTATACAGGGTCATTATGAGTTGGAATGAACTCCATAGCATTTAACAGCAACCACCACTTTGTGCTAGGCATCGCTGTGGGATATGGCAGGAAATAAGATAGGTGGGCAGTCTCCTGCCCTCATGGACCCTACTTTCATGGATCAAACAGGGCGAATCCCTCCAGTCCCTCCCTACCCCCGTTGTGATTCTGGGACTGGGTAGGGGGAGGCATTTTGTCCTCTCACTCTCCTTGGCATATGCTCTGTGCCCTCCTTCTGGTGACACAGATTCCTTCTTTAGATATGTTAATGCAGTGTTTCCCTGAGGGCAAAATGAGTCCTCCTCCTGTTGTTCTGTCCCTAGCTGCTGCTGGCAGCACCACCTGCTTCAGTCCAGTTCCAGGAAGACAGCCCTGTCGCCCAGGTATGGTGGGTATAGTACCTTCTGTACCTGCCCAGCACTTCCACTGCAGTAGCCTCTCCTTGGCTTTCATCTCTGGATCCCACCACTGCAGCCTCACTTCTCTCAACCACATCCTTAATATCCTATCCCGAACCTCAATGGCCCTCTGCACTCCATTCCTAAATCCTATTGTCCTTGCATATTGCAGCCTGGTGGCTCCAGCTCATGGCAATGCTGTGGATAACAGAACCAAACACTGCCTGGCCCTGCACCGTCTTCATGACTGTTGGTATGTTGGAACCCATTGTTGTGACTACTGTGTAGTGCCTTCCAACCTAGGGACTGAATCTTCGAGCACGACATCAAACATTGGCTAATTTTCGGAACTAGATTACCAGGTCTTTCTTTTTAGTCTGTCTTAGTTGGAAAGCTCTATTGAAATTGTTCACCAGGGGTGACCTTGCTAGTATTTGAAATAGCAGTGGCATTGCTGCAGCATCACAGCAATACACAAGCCACCAGGGTACAATAAACTGACGGTTGGTGATCTCTAACCCCACACCTACCTAACTCTGCCTTTCAGCTCTGTTCCTTCTTTAGCCTTGGCTGCCTCCAGCTCTCCTTCTTACTTCCCCTCCAGCGGTGTCCCTACCTCTCCCTGACTCCTGGGCTCTTTCCTCTGGTGCAGCCTTGCTTCATTGTACAGTCCCTCTGTCTTTCTCCATGGCCTCCAACCAAGCTTTCCTTCCCTGCTGAAATTCTTGCTTTCCAGGCTGCCTTAATCCCCATCACCTGTTCCCACTCTCCTTCTGAATCATCAGCTCCAAGCCCTCCTTGCTCTTGTTCTTTATGCCCTCTTACTCTGGACCATCACTTCTTTTTGAGTCCTGAAGACTTACTAATTTTCAGACAAGCATTTTTCTCCCTTATACAGGAATTATTTTTTCCAGTATTTTGAATTTCTTTTACAAAAGAGTCAAATTAAAGAGAAATAATAAGCAAATAATGAGACATGGGTAGCTACAGATTTCAATAATTGAGAACATGGGGCTAAAGTGGAAACTTGGAGAGCAGAGAATTAATATCAGGGCAAGTAAAAAAAGCATTGCTACTGGACTCCTGTTCATATATGCTCGGGTTTATTCTAAACAACATGTATTTAAACAGGTCTGCAATCATTTGATGATTGTAGACAAAGTTCCCTCCATAAAACACTCTTAGTCTCCTCAGGATTCCTTCAGAAGAAATACATCCTATCAAAACAGTTGCTTCTAAAAACAGATGCTTCTAAGGGGATCTGCTTAGTCAGTTAAAGTCAAGCCAGAATTGTCAACTCAGAAGGTTTGGGTAACTGTTTCTGGGATTCTAAAAGGGTAATCTTGATAGATTTTCTCAAAGGATTCAGGATGATCACAGGGGCTTATTAGGAAGAAGTTTTAAGTTAATTGAAAGCTGCTTTGATGAGAAAAAGGTCAGGAAAGTTGTGTTGAGGAATTTTTTCCTGTCATGACAATGAACATACTTATTCTTTGAGGATAGCAAGGCATGTCCTAGGAGAATTTACTTGAGAAACCTTACCACCCTACAGTCCTAATTTTGCCCCTTCAGGTTCCTTTTCTTCCTCAAACTCAAAGAACATTTGAAATAACATGATTTGAGTCCCTTGAGGTTGCCAAAATTGCCATTTGATGCAGTGTAGATTTCTATGGGGAAGGGTTACAGAGATAGAAACAGTGTCTTCATGAATGTATAGACCTAGATGGAGAATCTGTTAAGAAACAAAAGTTTCACATTTTAATATTTGTGTTGAATAAATATTTATATGATTTTTAAGCAATACTTTCTGAGTTACCTTCATATATCCCATTGGGTTCCAGTCAAGTCTTCCAGACCAAAACGCAGGGCTCTGTCATAAATGCAAATGTTCCTGCTGTCATCTGACAAATCTACCTTATGTCCGTTTTAGGTGACCACTAAGAGGAACCTCTTATTTGTCAAACATTGTGTTCTTGAGAGAATCCCCAGGTCCCAATGCTGTCTTCTTCATTGGTGTGGACAATTTCTCCTTAAAAATAGGTTTTGTTTCCAGAATTAGCTTACAATTAAACTGTTTGGAATTCATTTTCTCATTGTTGTTGTTGTTGTTAAATGCCATTGAGTTGGTTCTGACCTATAGTGACCCTGTATAGGGTTTACAAGGAGTGGCTGGTGAGCTTGAACCACCAACCTTGCAGTTCAGACTGACATTGCAGTCTAGCATATTAACCCACAGCACCACAACACCTAAATACATGATAATTAAGTTCCAGATCAGAACACAAAATGCCATCAGCCATGAAGTAGTTGTCTAGAACCCTAATGGTTGTCTAAGACCACTGAGTCCAATAGACCCCTGCTATGGAGGCCCTGATTGCTATCCTAGGCTTTTTGGAAGGAGATCGAGAACTGGATCTCAGAGGTGACATTACAAAAGTGTTTATCCAAGTGTGTGGTCTATGTGTGAGTCACTTACATCAAAATTGTGGGCAAGGTTTATTAAAAACATAGCAACCTGGCCCCCCACATGAAACTTGATAAGTTAGAATCTTAGGGGAAGGGAGGCCTCAGGAATCTGTTTTTTAACAAGATCCCCTGGTAAATTTTTTTTGTATACTAAGATATTAAGTGACTTGACAGTTCTGAAACAGACAGTGGGTTAGAATGGAGAGACAGGAGTAGACTATGGCTAGAAGAGGCCACTGGGTCATTAGTAAGCTAAAGGTTTGTAATTTACCAATCTGAATTATCTATAGGCATCCAGTCAGCAGATGTGCAAAAGCACATATGTGAGATTTTAATGAGTCAGGTCTCATCATTCTCATTAACATTCTAAAATTTCATTAGCTAGGACCCAGTCACATGCCCACATCTTACTGCAAGAGAGGTGCAAAATGTTTAGCTGTGTGCACAAGTAAAAGAAACATTTTGGTGTGTAGCTCTTTGGCCATTTTATATAGACTTGTATTGGAGCTTAAATTCTAAAGCACTTGGTTTGTGGAAGGCTATGGTCTACAGTGGAGATATGGTATGGCACTGTAGGATCAGCACTGTTCTGCTAACCGCAAGGTTGCCAGTTCAAACCCACTAACTGCTCCCTGGAACAGCAAAGGTTAGAACATGGCACCAGGATTGGAGGTAGATACATTAACAACCCGCAATATGCAGATGATACAACCTTGTTTTCTGAAAATGAAGAGGACTTAAAATACTAACTGATGAAGATCAAAGACCACAGCCTGCATTATGGGTTGCTTATCAATGTAAAGAAAAAAATTCTCACCATTGTAACAAAAAATACCATCATGATAAATGGAGAAGAGATTGAAGTTGTCAAAGATTTTGTTTTGCTTGGATCCACAACCAACACTCATAGAAGCAGCAGTCAAGAAATCAAATGCTGTATTGCATTAGGCAAATCTACTGCACAAGAATATTTAAAGTGTTCAAGAACAAAGATGTCAATTTCAGGACTAAGATGCACCATGGTATTTTCAGTAACCTCATATGCATGCGAAAGTTGGACATTGAATAAGGAAGATCATAGAAGAATTGATACATTTGAGTTATGATGTTGGAGGAGAATATTAAAAGTACCATGGGCTCCTAGAAGAACAAACAAATCTGTGTTGGAAGAAGTACAACCAGAATGCTCCTTAGAAATCCAGATTGCGAGACTTCAGACATATTATCAGAAGGAACCAGTCGCAGGAGTAGGAAATCATGCTAGGTAAAATGGAAGGTCAGCAAGAATGAGGAAGACCCCAATGGGATGGAATGGCTCAAGCAATGTGAGGATGGTGCAGGACTGGGCAGTGTTTTGTTCTGTTGTGCATAATTTCATTTTGAATTGAAATTGACTCAATGGTGCCTAACAACAATAATAAAGCTACTTTCAACTACATTTTTCTTGAAGGCAAACTCAGGTCTGGCAGTTTGCCCTCAGGAGGAATGTAGTTGAAAGTAGATTACAAATTCCTGGCAAGCCCAGGGAGGGCAGTTTTGCTCCCAGGCTTACATGGAGAACTGTGGTATTGAAGAAAAATAGTTATGTGCTTTATGTGCACCACAGTTTGTCCTACTGTGATATAGTTCTAGAATACGAGCCCCTCGGGTTATCAGGCACTCAAATTATAACTGGGAAGAGCTGCCTCCTCAAAGTAGATGTAGATGGAGCAAAGCTTTCACAACCTTTATTTGCTGATGGAACGTGACACAAAATGAGAAGAAACAGTTGCAAATGACCATTAATAAGGAGAATGCATGAAATATGAATCTAAGAAAATTGAAATTTCTCAAAAATGAAATGAAACATAATGATTTATATCCTAGGCATTAATGAGCTGAAATAGACAATTTGGAATCAAAGAGTCTTGTGATTTTCTACACTCAGAATGACAAGTTGAAGAGAAATTGTGTAATAATCACTGTCAAAAAGATAATTTCAGATCTATCTTGAAGTACAATGCTATCTGTAACAGGATAATATTCATCCATACTCCTACAAACAAGACTAATTAATACAACTGTTACTCAGATTTACTTACCAACCACCAAAGACAGTGATGAAAAAATTTGAAGTTGTACTAACTTCTTCTCACCATCTTCTGTCAGTTTGTCATACTATGGTGGCTTGCGTGTCACAGTGATTCTGGAAGCTATGCCACAGGTACTCTAAATGCCAGAAGGGGTACCCATGGAGGATAGGTTTCAGCTGACTTCCAGGCAAAGACAGACTAGGAAGGAGAGATGGACTGCTTCCAAATATTTAGTCACTAAAAACCTTGTGAATAACAATAATAACCTTGTGGACCTGTCAGCACCAGAATATTGAACATTGAAGCATGATGAAGAGCACCAGAATCTTGTCAGATATAGTGCCAGAAGATGAGCCCCTTACGTTGGAAGACACTCAAAATATGACTGGACCTTCATTTCTTGATGGGGCACAACTCAAAAGGATGAAAACCAGCTGTAAACATACGTTAAAAATCACAACATGCAAAGTACAAACTATGAATTTAGGAAAATTGGAAGTTGTCAAATTGAAATGGAACACAGAAACATTGATATCCTAGGCATTAGTGAGCTGAAATGGACTGGTATTGGCTATTTTGAATCTGACAATCACATGGTTTACTATGATGAATTGAGGAGGAATTATTTCTCTTCATCATCAAAAAGAACATCAAGATCTATCTTTTCAAGATGCTGCCTGTGATAGGCTAATAACTACATGACTACAAAAAAGACCAGTTAATACCACTATTATTTAAATTTATCCCTCAACCACTAAAGCTAGTGATAATGAAATTGAAGAGTTCAACCAACTTCTTCAGTCTGAACTTGATCAAACATACAATCAAGATATATTGATAATTACTGATGATTGGAATGCAAAAGTTGGAAACAAAGAGGAAGGATCAGTAGTTGCAAAATATGGCCTGGGTTATGGAAACAATGTTAGAGAGCATATGATAGAGTTTTGCAAGACCAATGACTCTTCATTGCAAATACCATTTTTAAACAAAATAAAAGACAACTATATACATGGACTTCACCAGATGGAAAACACAGAAATCAAATTGACTACATCTGTGGAAAGAGATGGTGGGAAAGCTCCATATCTTCAGCCAAAGTAAGGCCAGGGGCAAACTGTTCCATCAATTGCTCATATGCAAGTTCAGGTTGAAGCTGAAGGAAAATAGAACAAGACAATAAGAGCCATAATATAACCTTCAACATATCCCACCTGAATTTAGAGATCATCTGAAGAACAGATTTGATGCATTAGACACTAAAGACCAAAGACCAGAAGAGTTGTGGGATGATGCCAAGAACATTGTACAGGAATAAAACAAAACATCATTAAGAAGACAAGAAAGAAGGAAAGACCAAAATGGATGTCAGAAGAGATCCTGAAACTTTCCAGCATAGATATGCTAAAGCAAATGGAAGAAACGAAGAGATAAATGAGTTGAATAGAAAATTTCAAAAGGCAGCTCGAGAAGATAAAGTCAAAAATTACAATGAGGAAGAACAAACAAGATGGCGGATTGGGTGGATGTGTAATAAAGAGCTCCAGCCAACAACAACACAGAATACCTGACCAAGCAGGCTCAGGGGACGGTCCCAGAACTCTGAACCACATATAAAGGAATATTTAAAAGGTTGGAAGGCTCACAGCTGGAGAATTTTGTGGCAGAAGCAAGAAATCTATCGCTTTCTAGTCTGGGACACTCAGCTGTTCCAGGAGCCGCCATCTTGGGTGAGACCAAGCGGGGGAAGGATCGGAGCGGCCACAAATGCCTGGCAGAACCACAGAGATAAAGGTGTGGACATTCTTTTATTTTGGTATCTGGTCATTAGTCCCTTGCTGTCTGCTCACCTCCATTTTGGTGACTATAGGGGTGCCTGAGCTAGTGGGCACCCCAGCCCCACCCTTGGAAGGTTTTATTATGCATGTGCACAGATCACCTCGAAATTTAAAGAGACAGTTTCCAATTAAAACCAAATGGCCACAGCCCACCCTAAACTGTTTCCAACTAGAAAAGAGGCCTTAACGGGGATTGTGGAG
>NW_006408653.1:1118602-1123681 GCF_000296735.1 Chrysochloris asiatica | reverse complement strand
TCCAGAAACAGAGGACCCTAGGACCATCAAGAGAGGAACGCTCAAATAGAATGTGGGACCTTATCCCGAGAAGCAGCAGTGCCAGAGATGGGGGCATGGAGAGGGGGAACAGCTGAGGACTCTAGATTCATCAACTAAGAAGAGAAGGACTAAGAACTGGTGGCCAGGAACAGACTTGCATAATGATCCCTTTGGAGATGTAAATTATTATATATGCCTGAGTGGGTTTCTTTGTTTGTGTGTTTTTAAAAAAGCTAAACTGAATAGAGAGAAATGCTTTTAACTGATGGTATATGGAGGGGATTATAATCCATGTAATGAAACAAATTATATGAATTATTGAATGTGAAACTGATGATGTGCCCTGTAAACACAATGCACAATAAAAACCTTAAATTAAAAAAAAAAAAAAATTACAATGAAATGTGCAAAGACCTGGAGTTATAAAACCAAAAGGGAGGAACGTGCTCAGCGGTCCTCAAACTGAAGGAGTTGAAAAAAATGTTCAAGTCTCAACTTGCCACACTGAAGGATTCTATGGGCAAAATATTGAATGATATGAAAATCATCAAAAGAAGTTGGAAGGAATACACAAAGTCACTGTACCAGAGATGGTTGGTATTCCACCATTTGAAGAGGTAGTATATGATCAAGAGTTAATGGTACTAAAGGAAGAAATCCAAGGTGCAATAAAGGCATCGGCATATAACAAGGCACTGGGAATTGATGAACTGCAAATTGAAATCATTCAATAAACTGATACAGCACCGGAGGTATCCTCTCATCTATGCCAAGAGATTTGGAAGATAGTTATCAGGCCAACTGACTGGAAGAGATACATATTTGTACCCATTCTAAATAGAGGTGCCTCAACAGAATGTGGAAATAATTAGACAATATCACTGATATCCTATGTAAGCCAAATTTTGCTAAAGATAATTAAAAATGCTTGCAACTATACATTGACAGATAATTTCCAGAGCTTCAAACCAGATTCAGAAGAGGACATGGAATGAAAGCTATCATTGCTGACATCAGATGGACCTTGGCTGAAAGCAGAGAATACCAGAAAGATGCTTACCTGTGCTTTATTGACTATGCATAGGCTTTCGATTGTGTGTATCATGACAAGCTATGGACAACATTGCAGAGAATGAGTATTCTGGAACATTTAATTGTGCTCATGAGGAACCTGTTCATAAACCAAGAAGGAGTTGTTTGAACAGAACAAGAGAACACTTAATGGTTTAAAATTAGGAAATATGTGCAACAGGATTGTATTCTTTCACCATACTTATTCAATCTGTATTCTGAGTAAATAATCCAAGATGCTGGATTATATGAAGAAAAATGTGGATCTTGGGAGCAGCAGTCAAGAAATCAAATGACGTATTGCATTAGATAAATCTGCTGCAAAGACCCCTTTAAAGTGTTCAAGATCCAAGATGTCAGGTTGAGGACCTAGGTGCACCTGACCCAAACCATGATATTTTCAATAAGTTCATATGTATGTGAAAGTTGGACAGTGAATAAAGACAACTATAGAAGAACTGATGCATTTGAATTATGGTGTTAGAGAAGAATAGTAAAAGTATGATGGACTGCTAAAAGAACAAACCTATCTGTGTTGGAAGAAGTACAACCATAATGCTCCCTGGAAGCCAGGATGGCAAAACTTCATCTCTGATACTTCGGACATATTGTCAGGATGCACCAGTTCCTGGAGTAGGATATCATGTTTGGTAAAATGGAGGGTTAGAGCAGAAGAGGAAGACCCACAATGAGATGGATTGGCCTAGTGGCAGTACCAATGGACTCAAATGTAGCAACAATTGTGAGGTTGGTGCAGGACTGGACAGTGTTTTATTCTGTTGTGCATAGGGTTGCAATGAGTCAGTATTGACTTAATGGCACCTAACAACAATAGCAACAACTAACTTCTTCAGTCTGATACTGATCATATATGCAATCAAGATGCATCGATAATTATTTGTGATTGGAATGTGAAAGTTTAAAACAAAGAGAAGGGATGGGTAGTTGGAAAATATGACCTTAGTTATAGAAATGATGCTAGAGATCACATGGTAGAATTTTGCAAAATCGACTTCATTGCAAATATCTTTTTCCAACAACATGATTATACATGGGGACCTTTCCAGATGAAATACAGAGCAAATTGACTACATTTGATGCATTGAACACTAGTGACTAAAAAATAGAGAAGCTGTGGGATAACTTTAAGAATATCATACATGAAGAAAGCAAAAGGTCGTTAAGAAGACAGAAAAGAAAGAAAAGGTCTAAGTGGATGCCAGAAGAGAAACTTGCTCTAGAATGTAGAGTAGCTAAAGTTAAGGGAAGAGAAGCTAATAGAAGTTGAGGGGGAAAGAGATGGCAGACCAGGCAAAAAGGCTGTGTGGGCTCTCTGCAGTAAGGATATGGAACATGCTATAGAACAGATACAGAGGATGGTTCTGGAACTTTGAGTTTCAGAAGAAGGGATTAAAAAGTAGACTGAGTGCTTACTAGGAGAGAGAGAGTTGAATAGATGTGGCAAGGCAGGAGGTAATTGATGAGCTGCAGCAGCCAACTGAACATGCTGAAACAATCTTGAAACTTTGTGAACTACTTTATAGATGAGAAAACATATTCAAGTTGCAGAAACCTATGTGTAGCTTGAGGAGACAAAGGTACAATTTTATTTATTTAATTTTTTTTCAACCAGCAGATAACTCTAGAGAATCTCCTTTTTTCCAGGCAGTTGAAACCACTCGGAGGTTGAAAGCCCCAGGGAGGTGCTGTATACAATAACCCCACTAGGGCAGGCTCTGATCCAAATCTGCAAAAGTTGAGCCTGGCAAGCCCTGCAATAGGCTCTCACTAGGAGAGAGGATTGAACAGACATGTGGGGTAGAGAAAAAAAGGTGGGGGGTAAGGAAGGAAAGGAGGTGGGTGGTATGTGTGGGCCCACTGGACACAGCATGACCATTTTGAGCTTTCTTAGGTGGCTGTGAAGGCAAGAGGCCAGTAGGTGGTGCTTATTGGTGGGGAGAAAGTCATAACTTTCATTTTTCATTGTATGGGCTTTCTCTTCAGAAACGGGCAATACACTGAAAGGGCAAAAGAGTATAATTGAATCAGTGGAAGCCAGAATTAGCGAGCTTGAAGACAAATCTCTTAATACTAGTAAGATAGCAGAACAATCAGAGAAAAGAATGAAAAAATCTGAAGAAAGCCTAAGATTCATGTGTGGAAACATGAAGAGGAATAAGCTACAGGTGATCAGAACACCAGAACAGGAAGAATAAAAGAAAACCACAGAAAATATAGTTGACGAGTTGCTGGAAGAAAATTTAGCTAACATTATGAAAGATGAGATGATAAGTATTCAAGAAGTTGAACAAACTCTAAACAGACCCCAAAAGAATATCACCAAGACATATTATGATCAAATTCTCCGAAATCAAAGACAAGGAAAGAATCCTGAAAACAGCTCAGGAAAAATGAAATGTTACCTACAAAGGAATACCAATAAGATTAAGTTCTGACTTCTCAGCAGAAATGTACAAAACTCTGAAAGAAAACAAGGGCCAACCAAGAATCATATACCCAGCAAAACTGTTCCTTACATATGACAGCAAAATTAGAACATTTCCAGATAAACAAAAATTTAAGGAATTTGTAAAAACCAAGTCAACTTTATAAAAAATACTAATAGGAATCCTTTGGACTGAGAACCAAAAACAGCAGACAACAAACATAGACTGACATACATGGCAGCACCACTCAGAATTCAATCCAGATATGAAAGTTTCCAGAGTAAAACAAAACTACAAGACTGAATAGGGAATCAGAGGACATGGAATAAGAGATACTACTAATATCAGATAGATCTGGGTTGAAAGCAGAGAATACCAGAAGGATGTTTACTTGTGTTTTATTGACTATGTAAAAGCATTCAAATATGTAGATCATAACAAATTGTGGGTAACATTTCAAAGAATGGATATTCCAGAATACTTAATTGTGTTTATAAGGAATTTGTACACAGGCCAGGAGGCAGTCATTTGAACAGAACAAGAGGATACTGAGTGATTTTAAGTCAGGAAAGGTGTGAATCAGGGTTGTATCCTTTCACCATACTTATTCAATCTGTATACTGAGCAAATAATCTGAGAAGCTGGAATATATGAGGAAGAATGCAGTTACAGGATTAGAGAAAAACGCATTAACAACCTGTGGTATGCAGATGATACAACTTTGCTTGCTGAAAGTGAAGACAACTTGAGACACTTACTGATGAAGATTAAAAAATACAACCTTCAGTATGGATTAGGACTCAATGTAAAGAAAACAAAAATCCTTACAATTGGACCAATAAACAACATCATGATAAATGGAGAAAAGACTGAAATTGTCAAGGACTTCATTTTACTTGGATCCACAATCAATGCTCATGGAAGTAGCAATCAAGAAATCAAGCAAGGTATTTGCATCGGAGAATCTGCTTCACAAGACCTTTTTAAAGTGTTAAAGAGCAAAGATGTCACTTTGAGGACCAAAGTATGCTTTATCCAAGGCATAGTATTTTCAGTCATCTCATATGCATATGAAAGCTGGACAATGAATAGAGAAAACCAGAGAAGAACTGATGGATTTGAATTATAATGTTGGCAAAGAATATTGAAAGTACATGGACTGCCAGAAGAACAAACAAATCTCTCTTGGAAGAAGTACAGTCAGGCTGTTCCTTGAAAGTGACTTCAGCTCATATACTTTTGACATGTTGTCAGGAGTGACCAGTCCCTAGAAAAAGATATCTTGTTTGGTAAAGTAGAGGATGAGTGAAGAAGAGTTAAGCCCCACTGGATTGACAATGGCTGCAACAATGGGCTCAAAACATAACAAATGTGAGTGAAGGTGGTACAGGACTGGGTGGTGTTTCATTCTATTGTGCATGTTGTTGTTAGGTGCCGTCAAGTCAGTAATGACTCATAACAACCCTATGCACAACAGAACGAAACACTGCCAGGTCCTGGACCAACTTCACAATTGTTGCCATGCTGGAGCCCATTGATG
>NW_006408653.1:1108457-1110571 GCF_000296735.1 Chrysochloris asiatica | reverse complement strand
TGCCAGTTTACTGAATCTTTCAATGAGTTCCAATAATTTTTTTGCAGAGTCTTTAGGATTTTCTAAGTATAGGAGCATATCACTATCAAATAGAGAACGTTTTACTCTTTCTTTGCCAGTTAGGAGGCTTTTAATTCCCCTTTCTTGCATTACAGCTCTGTCTAAGACTTCAAGCACAATATTGTGATAAATGGCATCCTGGTTCAGTTCCTTTCTTTACTTTCTCACCGTTGAGAGTGATGTTGGCAGTTGGTTTTGTATATATGCTGTTAATTGTGTTGAGGAAGTTCCTTTCTATTTTGTTGAGTGTTTTTATTAGGAATGAGTGTTGGATTTTGTCAAATGCCTTTTCTGCACCAATCAATATGATCATTTGGTTGTTTTGCTTTATTTTATTTATGTGGTGGATTACATTGATTATTTTTCTAATACTGGACCAATCTTGCATACCTGGTGTGTATCCCACTTGGTCATGTTGTATTATTATTTTTTAAATATGCTATTGGATTCTATTGGCCAAGATTGTGTTGGGAATTCTTGCATCTATGTTCGTGAGGGATATTGGTTTATAATTTTCTTTTTTAGTGATGACTGCCTAGTTTTGGTACCAGGGCTATACTTGCTTCATAAAATGAATTTGGGAATTTTCCATCTTTTTCTATATTCTAGAATAGTTTGATTAGAATTGGTTTCAAGTCTTCTCTGAATGTTTGGTAGAATTCAATTGTAAAGTCATCTGAACCTGACATTTTTCAGTTGGGAATTTTATAATGACTTAATCAATTTCATCTTTTGATATAGTTCTGTTCAAGTTTTCTACTTCAGTTTATGGTAAGTTGGGTAGTCACGTGTTTCTAGAATTTGCCTATTTCTTCTATATTTTCAAATCTGTTGGAGTACAATTCTTTGTAGTTTTCTGTAGCTATCTTTTTTATTTCTGTTGATTCTAATGTGAAGTTACCAATATAATTTCTTATTCATTATTTACATCTTCTCCTTTTCTTTTGTTAGATAAGCCAAGGGGTTGTAGATTTTATTAATCTTTTCAAAGAACCAACTTTTTGTCTTATTGATTCTTTCTATTATTTTTCGGTTTCATTTATTTCTGCTCTAACCTTTATTATTTCTTTTCTTCTGTGGCTGTAGGCTTACTTCACTGCTTTTTAAAAAATTGTTTGAGATGTTGGGTTAAGATGTTTTTTTGGCTCTTTCTTCTTTTTTCTATGTCTATTTTATCTTCTTTATTGTGTCTATCACCAGGTGGGGAAATGTCTTAATTTATATTCATGTTCATGTCTATATCTGTATCTATGTCTATGTCTATATCTATATCTATAACTATAACTATATCTATGACTGTAAATATGGGTGTGTGAGTTAATTATCTGTCTTCCTCACTAAAATGTAACCTGAGGACAGACTATGACTTGCTCACCTTTGTATGCCCAAGACCTAGTACTATGCCTGGCACATAGCAGATACTCTATAAATATTTGTTGACTAACTCACTATTCTATATTGTGCAAATCGTCAAGTCTTACTTTGCTTAATCAAGTATTACTGAAGGTTTAAAACCAGAAAAAGATGTGCATTAGTGTTGTATCCTTTTGCCATACATATTCAATCTGTATGCTGAGCAAATAATCTTAGAAATGGGTTATATAACGAGGAAGGCGACATCAGCATTGGAAGAAGATGCATTAATAACTCAAGATACATAGATAACACAACTTTGCTTCATGGAAGTGAAGAGAACTTAACATACTTACTGATAAAGATCAAAGGATACAATCATCAACATGGATTGTATCTCAACGTAAAGAAAACAAAAATCCTCACAACTGGAACAATAAATAACATCTTGATAAACGGAGAACAGATTGAAGTTGCTAAAGACTTCATTTTGCTTCAATCCAGAATCAAAACTTATGGAAGCAGCAGTCTAGAAATCAGATGAAGGACTTCTGGCAAAATGGTGAACTAGGCAGCTGCACTAAACGGATCCACTACAATGAAGATAACAGACTCAATTAAATAGACATGAATGAAAATCTTGGAACCCTGAACTTCAGAGGAAAGGTTATAGTTGTTAACTGGGTGCTTACTGGGAGAAG
>NW_006408653.1:1106215-1107245 GCF_000296735.1 Chrysochloris asiatica | reverse complement strand
TTTCTCTTTTCATCTTTTCTGACTTTTCTAATTTTCCCCCTTCCTTTCATTTTTGCTCTTATTTTTCTCTTCTATAGCTCAATTTTTATGTTCTTCTTTCCTCTTTTTAGTTATGATATTCTTTTTTCCTGGTTGTTGCCTATTTTTATTTATTTTTATTATTGTTTTCTGTTTTTGTTGTTGGTCCTTGTTTGTTTATTCTATTTTGTTTCTTGGTGTGTGTGTGTGTGTGAGGTGTTTCTCCTCTTTCCCACCTTACAGGAGAAAACAACTGTGCCAATACACCCAGCCACAACCATATCCTCTATAGCCCCACCCACTGGGCAAGAGCCAATACCAGCTCATATACCACCTGAGCAATGATAGACAGCAGCCAACACCAGTCAAATCCACCCTAAATTGAGGTGCATGAATTGTGAGCAAAGCATTATGTATATGTTTCAATTCTCTAACTACACCTACAAAAGACAGTTGGTGATCATCTAAGAACACATTAACACACAATCATCAATTAAATACAAATATAATAACACTAAGAGTCCTGGTATGGAAAAGAACTTGTTTGCAATGTTGGTTTGAACCACAAGACTGGCAGTTCAAACTCACCAGTAATTTCTTGGAAACCCTATACATGTTCACTATGGATTAGAACTGACTCAGTAGCAATTAACAACATAATAACACTACAAAGCCCTGGAAATCATAAACAGTTTTAGTTTACATAAAGAAACAAGAGAGAATGGCTCAAACAAATGACCCAGATGCACAGCCAGAAAATTCTTCTGAGGAATAAAAAGTAATGGAACGCGATGGGAAGCCATCAAGGCAAGCAATCAAGTCCCTTCAGAACAAATCCCCCTCTAAGACTGAAACTCAAGGGAACACATGAGCAGGCATGTAAGCTTGCTGTTGACCACATTGGTTTACTGGTGAGTGGAAGAGGGGGAAAGGCAGCAATAAAGAAATGGGCTCAGTTCAACCACAGTCCATTGACTCCCATTGACCTGGAGATGAGAGAGAGAAGAGGAAG
>NW_006408653.1:1104637-1106115 GCF_000296735.1 Chrysochloris asiatica | reverse complement strand
ACATTGAGATGTAATCCATACCGAAGGTTGAGCTCTTTGATCTTCATCAGTAAATGTTTTAAGTCCTCTTCACTTTTGGCAAGCAAGGTTGTATCATCTGCATATCTTACAGGTTGTTAATGAGTCTTCCTCCAATCCTGATGCCACGTTTTTCTTCATACAACCCAGCTTCTCAGATTATTTGTTCAGCATACAGGTTAAATAAGTATGGTGAAAGAATACAACCTTGTCGCACACCTTTCTTAATTTTAAACCATTCAGTGTTCCCATGTTGATGTCCCCATAAATCAGAGCTGACTGGAAGGCACCTGAAAACAACAATAGAGTTTAAATTAAGAGTTTGAGTTCTGGTGACTATGATTCAGAGTCATATGGTCATGAATCATAGCCTGACAATCATGAAGCCAGGTGGTCAAAGTCCCAGACCAATCTTGTAAGTTTTTAAATATGAAAATGTGTACAGAGCCCAATTATAATTCTTTCCCCATTTCTGTAATCCCACATGCAACAGTGGTAGCTGCCACCAAACATAATTTTGTGATGGCTTCCTTTGTTTTCCTTCATTGAATTATGGAAATCTGCTACACAAGACCTTTTTAAAGTTCTCAAGAGCAAAGGTATTAATTTGAGGACTAAAGTGTGCCTGACCTAAGCCATGGTATTTTCAATAGCCTTAAATGCATGTGAAAGTTGTACAATGAATAAGGAAGACTATGGAAGAATTGATGCAGTTGAATTATGGTGTTGAAGGAGAATATTAGAAGTACCATGGACTGCCAGAAGAACAACAAATCTGTATTAGAAGAAGCACAGTCAGAATACACCTTATAAACCAAGATGGACAGACTTCATCTCTCATACTTCAGACAATATTATCAGGAGGAACCAGTCCCTGGAGAAGAACATCATGCTTAGTAAAGTAGAGGGTCGGAGAAAAAGAGGGAGATGGATGGATTGGCACAGTGGCAACAACAATGGGCTCAAGGGTAGCAGCAATTGTGATGATGGCTAAGAACAGAGTGGTGTTTCCTTCTGTTGTACATAGGGTCACTATGAGTTGGGACTGACCTGATGGCACTTAACACCAATATAACTCACCCCACGACTGTGAATTCATTGTATTCCATTTTGGCGTCATGTTGATGGTTTCCTCATCCAAGGATTGTCTTTGTCCTCATTGAAGTTGTCAAGGACTTCATTCTTCTTGGATCAACTCTCAACACTCGTGGAAGCAGCAGTCAAGAGATCAGACGACATATTGCATTAGGCAAATCTACTGCACAGGAACTTTTTAAAGTGTTGAAGAGCAGAGATGTCAGCTTGAGAACTAAGGTGTGCCTGACTCAAACCATGATATTTTCAATAACCTCATATGGATGCGAAAGCTGGACAGTGAGTAAGGAAGATCGTAGAAGAATTGATGCCTTTGAGTTGTGGTGTTGGAGGAGAATACTAAAAGTGCCATGGACTGCCAAAAG
>NW_006408653.1:1103660-1104537 GCF_000296735.1 Chrysochloris asiatica | reverse complement strand
TTAGTTTAAGAGTGTATGGGGGAAGATAGAATCCCCACTGAATAGTTTTCATTTTGTCTAGATGGGTCTGGTGAAAAGAAATGGGGATAAGATTCTTCTGATTCAATAATGGGTAACTGTTATCATGACTAATTGCTAGTGTCACAATTGTAAAGGTAGAAGTTTTGTAACAAAAATGAGGGAGTAGTTAGTCTTACAGAGTCCTGGTGTGGCGCTGTGGGTTAATGTGCTAGACTGCAAAGTCGATTTGAACTGCAAGGTTGGTGGTTCAAGCTCACCAGTCACTCCTTGGAAACCCTCTACAGGGTCACTATGGGTCAAAACTGACTCAATGACATTAACAAGTTAATCTTACAGTCCAGAAACAGAGGACCCTAGGACCATAAAGGGAGAAGAGCACAGTGGAATGGGGAACCCTATCCAGGGAAACAGTGACACCAGAGATGGAGGCAGAGATGAGGACAAGGAGCGAAGGAACAGCTGATGATTCTAGATTCATGGAAAGAGAGGGACTGAGAGCTGGCAGCCAGGAGGTAGACTTGCAGAATGTGCCCTTCGGTGGTATAAATTATTATATATGCTTGAATGTTAAAAAACAAAAAAAACAAAAAGAAAAACAGCTAAAAATAAAAAATGGGGTAGTAGTTAATCTTACAGTCCAGAAACAGAGGACCCTAGGACCATCAAGGGAGAAGTGCACAAATGGAATGTGGGACCCTATCCAGAGAAGCAGCGACACCAGAGATAGAGGCAGAGATAGGGATATGGAGAGAGGGAGCAGCTGAGGATTCTAGATTCATGGAAAGAGAGGGACTTTGAGCTGACAGCCAGGAGGCAGGCTTGCAGAATGTGCTTTTGGTGATTTAAATTATTATAT
>NW_006408653.1:1097239-1103560 GCF_000296735.1 Chrysochloris asiatica | reverse complement strand
TTTCGTTCTGCTGTGCATGGGGTCGCTATGAGTCGGTTCCGACTCGATGGCACCTGACAACAACAACAACATAGAATATGTTTGAATTTGAAATCCTTTCTTTTCCCCTAGAACAAAATCCACAGGTCTCTATGAAGGAGAGGAGACCTGGTGATCTGCTTCCAGAAAAAGTACAGCATTGGAAACCCTACAGCGCAATTCGACTGTGTCCAACAGGGTTGCTATGAGTCATAATTAACTTGAGGACACATAACAACACTGTAGAAACTAGCAGGTGGTCAAATAATATTAGACAGATAGATGGATGGAGTCACATTTCCTGGGTGCATCATGCCTCTGGGGCAGAAAATGCCCATCGCTATAGGGTATGGCCGTTATCATGACAGCCATGCAATCTGCTGATGTAGAACACATTCCTTTTGAAATACAGCTCAAAATCCACTTCCTCCAGGAGGAATGCCAAGTGACGTCCCAGAACAGGACAAGTTGTACCTTCACAGGAGACCGGGAAGCGAGAGGGTGGAAAAGCCATCATTAATCCAACAAACAGCAGGGGGTGGGGGTGCTTGCTTCCAACAAACTTGGCTGGAAAATAAACTGTGCTTGAATAGTGTGCCTCTGTCCCCTTATGACTGTGAAGGACTAAGAATGCTGCAGCAATGGTTCCAGATCATTTACAAGCTTTCGGTTATTTTTAGCTCATTGATCCCTGGGGGGGGGGGGAGGCTTTGCAGGGCTCATGGTTTAGGCAAAAGCTGGGGAAAGCATTATGATTCTTTCCTTAGAGCAGGTATTCCAGTCTGCCAAGTGCTTTTCACAAGGCAGGAAGGAGAGGAGCAGAGACAGGGAGTGGAGGGAGAAATTGAAATGAAAAAGGGAAACTGAGATTGGCAAGAGAGAGCGAAATCCCTGTGCCAATAGCCAAATTGGGTCAGAAAGAACCACCTTTTGAATGCAAATCAGGAAATGTGAATAATTGCTTCCGCAGGGCCAGGTGCTGCCTGTGGGTGCCTCAATCCCCATAACATCTTTGGTGCCACAACACCTACTGTCCAATCCAGAGTATTAGACATGATGCCCTTCTAGAAACCATCGGGTTGCCCTTCCTTTCTTAATCCCTGTGTCCATTTTATTTCTTCCTAAAAGCAGAAAGGAAAAAAAGAGGAAGGAGAAGCATCTCATGTTAAGTCACCTTCATCTTTTCATCCTCTCTAAAGACGAATAATCTAAATGGAAGAGGAGATGACAACTATTGCCTAAAAAGAGATCACCTGTGGATTTTGTGAATTATTGATAGATCCGATTGTCCCTAGTGTCTGTTCCTGATTAGCATAGATAATCAAAAGCTGGCTCTTTCTTTTTTTAACCTCTACAGTTCTGGACTGGAAATAAGGGAAAAAAAATTTCTTGCTTCCCTAAATGTTGTTGTTGTTGTTATGTGCCGTGGAGTCGGAACCGACTCATAGCGACCCTGTACAGGGTTTCCGAGTGTGTAAATCTTTACGGGAGTAGAAAGCCTCATCTTTCTCCCGCGGAGCAGCTGGTAGTTTCGAACTGCTGACCTTACGGTTCACAGCCCGAGTCATAACCACTACGCTACCAGAGCTCCCTAAATGTAGTCTGGTTAATATTAGACACTTCATAAAATTGCCTTTGTTCTAATGATATCTAAGCAAATAGGTGAGTTGTGGTAGTAACTCAGTATGTGTATATCCTGATTTATGTGACCTGGCAGTGATATGTAAATTGATTTTTTGTAGTTTTATAAATTGAATCTTATTTTTAACATCCTGGACAGTACAATAGTACTTCTCTGTTGAATCCTGGAAGGAAACCTTCCCTTACCTGAACTGCTAGAGCCCTGGTGGCTCAGTGATAAAGTGCTTAGCTGCTACTGAAGGATTGATGGTTCAAACCCACCAGCTTCTCTTCAGAAGAAAGTTGTGGCAGTCTGCTTCCATAAGGATGACAGCCTTGGAAATGCTATGGGGCAGTTCTCCTCTATCCTATGTGTAGGGTCACTATGCGTTACAATGGGTGCTCAATTGTTCAGTAGATTTTCACAGCAGTCCTCTTGAAACAGAGTTCTGATTCTTGACTTCACCCTCACCTGGCTTCCCTTCTAGATCCCTGACTGCACTGTCTCAGTGCTCGCTGTCTCCACCAGCCCTCCATGTGTTAGACGGATCCAAGGATCTACCTTTGGTCTTCCTGTCTTCATTTCCTGACTCCTAGATGTTAAGGATGAGCCTTACCCAAAGACAGATCTGACTGTTTGTCTCTGGATCTTGGAAGGTAACCTCTAAACTCTTGGAATGTTCTGTTTGATTAAAAATGTCATTGGTTATCTGGAGGTGTTGGACTACACCAGGTGGTCTATACTAACAACATGATTTAGCACTATGGATATATGGCTTTGGAGACTAAGGTCAGCCACATGAGTGGACAACAATGCTTATGTCACCAATTACCCACAAACACTTGGGACACTCAGGCTTGGATGAACTTCCCTGGCTGCCAATGCTTTATGTGTTAGCTGTAATAACCTTAACTGTGAGTATAAGAGATCTTCTGAGTTCTGTGGGTCCTTCTAGTACATTATTGAACTTGAGGTCTTAGGGATTTCCCAAATTTGTACTAGATAATCTAGAAGATCACCACTTGTCTGTCAGTTTGTTGTACTATGGTGGCTTTTGTGTTGCTGTGATGCTGAAAACTATGCCAACAGCATTTTAAATTCCAGCAGGGCTACTCATGGTAGACAGGTTTCAGCAGAATTTCCAGACTAAGACAGACTAGGAAAAAGGAGAGATAGACTATTTCTGAATGGTAAGCCACTGAAAATTTTATGAAGAGCAATGGAATATTGTCTGATATGGTGCTGGAAGTCGAACCCCTCAGATTGGAAGGCACTCAAAACATGACTGGGGAAGAGCTGCCTCCTCAAAGTATCATTGATCTAAATGATGTGGATGGGACAAAGAATCCAGGACCTTCATTTGTTGATGGGGTATGACTGAAAATGAGAAGAAGCAGCTGCAAACATCATTAATAATCAGAACATGGAATGTATGAAGTATGAATCTAGGAAAATTGGAAGTTCTAAAAAATGAAACAGACACCAAAAAATCAATATTCTAGGCATTAATAATCTGAAATGGACAGGTAGTGGCCATTTTGAATCAGACAGTCATGTGGTCTACTATGCCAGGAATGAAAACTGGAAGAGGAAGGTGTCACATTTAAGCATCAAAAAGAATATTTCAAGGTCTGTCTTGAAGTATAATACCTTCTGTGATATGATAATACCCATATACCTACAAAGAAGACCAGTTAATACCACTATTATTCAAATTTATATACTAAACACTAAAGGCAAAGATGAAGAACTTGAAGAATTCTGTCACCGTCATCAGTCTGAAATTGATTAAACATGCAATCAAGAAATATTGACAATACTTATTGATTGGAATGGGAAAGTTGGAAACAAAGGGGAAGATCAGTGTTTGGAAAATACGGCCTTGTTGATAGAAATGAAAGTGGAGATCATATGATAGGATTTTGCAAGACCAATGAGTTATTCACTGACAATATGTTTTTGTCAATAATTAACAATGACTATGTATAGGAACCTCACTAGATGGCATACATAGAAATCAAGTTGACTACATCTGTGGAAAGAGACAATGGAGAAGCTCTTTCCACACATGTAGTCAACTTGGCTTCTTAGGTCGAACCTACTCCCTGCATATTGTTATTAATAAAATTTTATTAGAACACATTCACACGCATTCATATATGCATGAGTACTTTCATGCTATAAAAGCACAGATGGTCCACAAAACCTAAAATACTGATTTATCTGGCCCTTAATAGAAAGTATTCTCTAATACCTGCTCCAAGTGATCTGACTATGGCCGGTGTCACTGACCATTGTTATTGTTGTTGTTAAGTGCCGTCGAGTTGGTTCTGACCAATAGGGACCCTGTATTGGGTTTCCAGGGAGCAGCTGGTGCGTGCACTTGAACCACCGACATTG
The DNA here is from genome assembly GCF_000296735.1 of Chrysochloris asiatica. NCBI lineage: Eukaryota > Metazoa > Chordata > Mammalia > Afrosoricida > Chrysochloridae > Chrysochloris > Chrysochloris asiatica. The sequence goes on along the minus strand of NW_006408653.1, from coordinate 1,099,521 downwards.
CAGTTCAAATGACTTTGCTGTCCCGTGCATTAACCCACAGCACCACACCAGGACCCACTAACCATATGTCCCTTTATTCCCTGACTCATTCATAATGCTCTGCTTACACCAGCCTGTTTTTCTTCCTTGCCCATGCTAACTTCCATCCTGATGTAGCATTATTGATATTGTAATTACTGCATAGTTTTTGTCCTGCTACCAGATTTTCACATAGTTTTTTCCTCCTTATTCAAGTCTCAATGCAAATGTCACCTCCTCAAATGTTTCACATTCTAACTAAAGCATCCCCACTCTGGCTATTCTCTACCAGACTCCCTCCTATTTTATCTTCTTTTTACAATTGAAAAAACCTTTTTATTGTGAATTGAGTGAAAGTTTTTAGAGCAGAAAGTTTTACATTCATCAAATCATGTAATTGTTTCATTGCAATGATTATAATCTGCTCAATGTACCATCAGTTAACAGTATCTATCGCTATTCCCTTTAACTCCAACACTCCTCCCTGTGTCCTCCCCTACCTTTCTTCTGCCAGACTCCCTATTGTTGTATATTGCCTTTCCCATAACCCAAATTAACATGTGTCTACTCTCTAGGTGGTGTCCTAGTGTGGCACTATAGGATAAATACTCAATCATAAGGTCGGTTTGAACTGCAAAGTTGGTAGTTCAAACTCTTCAGCCACTTCTTGTAAACCTACAGAGGGTCACTATGAGTCTGAACTGACATGATGGTTTTTAACAACAACAACAATAGCCATCTGGTAGTGGTGGTTGTTGGTTATGTGCCATGGAGTTGGTTCTGACCCATAGCGATCCTGTACAGGGTTTCAGAGGCTGTAATTCTTTACGGGAGCAGAAAGCTTTGTCTTTCTCCCATGGGACAGCTGGTAATTTCGAACTGCTGATTTTGCAGTTCGCAGCCTGATTCGAAGCCACTATGCTACCAGAGCTCCTTACAATAGCCCTCTAGCTAGTGAATAATTCTCCCTGACCTCTCACCTCTGGTGACTATCACAGAATCTTTCTTGAGCATGAAAACCTTTTCTTGAATTTTTACAATAGTGGTCTCATACAATATTTGTCCTTTTTGTGATGGACTTATTTTACTCAGCTTAATGTCATCCAGCTTCATCCATGTTATGAAGTGTTTTGCAGATTCATCATAATTCTTCAACATTGCATAAGATTTCATTGTCCATATGTACCAAGGTTTGTTTAACCATTCTTCCATTGATGGGCATTTAGGCTGTCTCCATCTTTTTGCTATTGTGAACAGTGCTGCAGTGAACGTGGGTGTGCAGATATCTATTCGTGCCACAGCTCTTATTTCTTGAGGATATATATTAAGTAGAGGGATTACTGGGAAATACAGTATTTCTGTTCCAACTTTTTGAGACTGTGTCATTCCACAGTGGTTATACCATTTCACAGTTCCATCAGCAGTGTAGGAGGGTCTTAGTCCCTTCACACCCTCCCAGCACTCTTTGTTGCTTTCTACTTTATTGCATTCTGCTATTAATGCTGGGCTAAGATGATATTTCATTGCTGTTTAGATTTGCATCTATAATGGTTAATGACATTTCCTCATAAATTTGTTGACTGCTCACATGTCCTCTTTGGTGAAGTGTCTGCTTATATCCTGGGCCTGTGTTTTAATTGGACTATTTGCCTGCTTCTTGTTGAGGTATTAAAGTGTTCTGTGATTGTATCTTGATTATATCAGGATTGTATCAAGATTAACATCGAAATTTAAAGTGACGGTATCGACATAAAACCAAACGGCCACCACTCGTCTGTCTGTTGTGCTGAGGTGAATTGAGTTGCTGTGATTCTGAGGGCTCTGCCACTGGTATTTTAAATAACCAGCAGGGTCACCCATAGTGGACAGGTTTCATATGAGCTTCCAGACAAAGACAGACTAGGAAGAAAGAGTGACAAAATACTTCCAAATCGCTAGTCACTGAAAACTCTATGAATAGCAGAGAAACACTGTCAGATACAGGACCAGAAGGTGGAAGGCACTCAGAATGCGACTGGGGAAAAAAATGCCTCCTCGAAGTAGAGTTGACCATGATGAAGTGAATAGAGTTAAGCTTGGTGGAGAAGAGCGCACAGAACCTTCATTTGCTGATGGGCCACAATTTAAAATGAAGAGAAACAGCTGTAAACATCCATTGAAAATCGGAACATGGAATGTACGAAGTATGAATCTGGGAAAATTGGAAGTTGTCAAAAATGAAATGGAACACATAAACATTGATATCTTAGGCATTAGTGAGCTGA
>NW_006408653.1:1080803-1090653 GCF_000296735.1 Chrysochloris asiatica | reverse complement strand
AATTGTTGAAGAGTTGTTGGAAGAAAGGTTTCCTAACATCATGAAAGATAAGCATATAAGAAGCTGAAAGAACTACAAGCAGAATTGTTGTTAGATGTCATCGAACTGGTACTAACTCATTGCTACCCTGTGCTCAACAGAATGAACACTACCTGGTCCTGTGCCAATCTCACAATTTTTGCTACATTTGAGCCCAATGCTGCTGCCACTGTGCCAATGGATCTAGATGGAGGTCTTTGTTTTCTCCAACTGTCCACTTTACCAAACATGATATCCTTCTCCAGGGACTGTTTCCTCCTACCAATATGTCTGAAGTATTAGAGATGAATTCTGGTCCTCCTGGCTTCCAAAGAACATTCTGGCTGTACCTCTTACAATGCAGATTTGTTTGTTGTTTTGGCAGTTCATGGTACTTTTAATATTCTCCTCCAACACCATACTCAATTCTGTGATCTTCCTTGTTCACTGTCCAAGTTTCACATGCATATGAGTCACATCTTAGTCCTCAGATTGACATTTTAGCTCTTCAGCACTTTAAGGAGGTCTTGTGCAGTAGATTTGCCTAATGCAATACGTTATTAGATTTCTTGACTGCTGCATTCATGAGTGTTGATGGTTGATCCAAGCAAAATGAAGTCATTGACAACTTCAATGTTTTCTCCATGTATATGGATTTTGTTTATTGATCCAGTGGTGAGGATTTTTATTTTCTTTACATTGAGGCTGTGGTCTTTGATTTTCATCAATAAGTATTTTAAGTCCTCCTCACTTTCAGCAAGCAAGGGTGTATCATCTACATATTGCAGGTCGTTAATGAGTCTTCTCCAATCCTGATGCCATGTTTTTCTTCCTATAATTCAGCTTCTCAGATTATTTGCTCAGCATACAGATTGAATAAGTATGGTGAAAGAATACAACTCTGGAGCAGAGTTTCCCTAATTTTAAACCATTCAATGTTCCCTTGATCGGTTTGAACAACTGAATTTTGGTCTATGTACAAGTTCCCCATGAGTACAATTAAGTATTCTAGAATACTCATTCTCTGTTGTCATTAGCTTTTTATGATCCACACAATCGAAAGGCTATGTGTAGTCAATAAGGCACAGGTAAACATCTTTCTGCTATTGTCTGCTTTCAGCCAAGATCCATCTGATGTCAGCAGTGATATCCCTTGTTCCACATCCTCATGTGAATCTGGCTTGATCCTCTGGCAGTTCTCTGTTAATGTATGTTTGCAGCCATTTTTGTATTATCTTTAGAAAAATTTTACTTGCACAAGACATTAATGATATTGTCCAATGATTTCTGAATTTGTTGGGTCACCTCTCTTTGGACTTGGCAAAAATATGGATTTATACTAGTCAGTTGACAGGTAGTTGTCTTCCAAATTTCTTGGCACAGATGAATGGGTGCATCCAGTACTTCATCAGTTGGGTGAAAGATTTTAATTTGTATTCAATAAAGTCTAGGTGTCTTGTTCTTTGCCAATGCTTTCAATACATCTTGGACTTCTTCCTTCAATATCATTAGCTCTTGATCCTATGCTACAGCTTGAAGTAGTTGAACATTGACCAAAGTGCTCCTTGGAGGCCAGGATGGCCAAACTTCATCTCTCATACTTTGGACATATTGTCAGGAGGGACCAGTCGTTGGAGAAATCTATCATGTTTGGTAAGGTAGAGGGTCAGATAAAAAGAGGAAGACCCCTCAGTGAGATGGATTGGCAAAATGGCAGCATCAATGGGCTCAAGTGTGGCAACAATTGTGAGGTTGGCCCAGGCAACAATTGTGAGGTTGTGTATAGGGTCACTATGAGTCAGTACCAACTCAATGGCACCTAAAAACAACAACAACAAGTCACATCTCAGAAACCCTAACCAGGTTCACTATGAGTTGGAACTGACTTCAGGGCACTGAACAACAACCACAGCCACTCAGTGGGAGAAAGATGAGGCTTTCTGCTCCTGCAGAGACTTAAAGCCTCGGAAAGCCTATAAAGGGTGGCTATGAGTTGGAACTGATGTGAAGGCATTTAACAACAACAACCCCTATTAACAGTGATTAAATCTGCGTAGTAAAATTATGAGTGACTTTTCTTTTCCATCGTTTCTTTCCTGTCTTCTAGATTTTTTCCCCAAGTGAACGCATATTACATTTTAAAAATACAAACAAAACAAGTAAATACTAAGCTTTTGTCCGTATCTACTACAAAATTAATCTCTCCCCATAGTCCCTTTTTTTCCCTTCCTCCCCACTCCACTGTAGTAATTTTATAACTGGGCTATTACAGTGACTGCTTACGGGTCTCCTTCCTCATGGTTTGAATGTTGTCTGCACACAATTGTCAGCTCAAATTTTGTGCTTGCTGGCTCTTCGGTAGGCAGTCACCATGGCGGGATAAGAGGATCCTGTGCAGCAGGAGATTCACCAGGAATGGGCGAACTGGGAGCTCACTGAGCTCATCACCAACAGCATCAAGAAAATCGTAGACTTTCTCAAGATCTTTGATATGTCTTGTCATTCAAGACTCACAACGCTAAATGAGAAACTGAAAGCCCTTGAAACAGAGAATAGAGTACATTGAAGCCCAGGTGCCCAGGTGACACTGTCACCTAGAACTGTGCCATGATGCTGCTGGGAAGTTGCTTAGAGAACCCAGGTCCACATGGGAACTGCCCAGCAGCCGTCATTCCTCTTCTCTCTCCTCACAGAGCAACAGGGCTTACTCTTGTCTTTCTTTCTTTCAAAAGTGTAGCCTTTGGGATCTGCATGTACATCTGGGTGTATGATGTGGCATATGGGAAGAAGTCTAGGGGCACTCTTGGAGTAGACACTTTTTCAGTGACATTTTATAGAACTACTTTTCAATGTATTTGAGGCACTCAGAACCAAAAGTCTGGGACTCTTTGTAAGGTCCTCCCCACCTCTCTTTCTCTCTCAGACTTTCTGTATGGTTCTCCAGGCCTTTGCACTGTTACTCTAAACAGTCTTTGTCTCCTCCGCTCCTTTGGTAGTGAGTAGGGGACAGTCTTGGCTGAGATACTCATGCCATGGCAGGGTGGCTGCCTGAGAATGTTGCTAACCCACCAGTTTATTGTCCTTTTGGGAAGATCAAGGCCAAGTCCCCACTTGGCTTGAAGGGACATTTTCAGAGTTTTCTTTCTGTTGCCTAGGGTGTCTTTGCCTCTCATATTTCTCTAATAAACGCCTCAACATAAAACTAATAAATAAAATAAATTGTGCTTGCTTAAGGGACCATTTGATCATGTGTTGTTGTTGTGTCAGGTGCCATCGAGTCGGAACCGACTCATAGTGACCCCATGCACAGCAGAACGAAGCAATGTCCGATCCTGGGCCAACCTCACTACCGCTGCCACACTTGACACCATCAATGATGCCACCTGACTGATCCATCTCATTGAGGGTCTTACTAAGCAGTTAACTCTTCTTGACCACAATGCCAGGTACACTTTTCAGGTGGAAGAGCACAGGAATCCTCAGGGATGGTGTGTAAATGCAAGGTGGTTTCTTTAGTCAGTACCAATTATAGCTCACTCGAGTTTGCAGCTGGGACAGAGAACCGAGAAGTGCTGTAAACTGGGGTAGTTGTGGCAGGGTGGCAGCTATATAAATAGTTTAGTTTGACCTATAGTTAGCCAAACCAAACACATCACCTCAGGACCCCAGAAGTGAGTTATAGCTCTAGAGGAGAACAGCCTGGGAGCACTTAATGGCAGTGAGCTTTCCCAGGTGATTCTCAAGTGACTTGAAGTCTTTCAGCCTGTGGGTGTCTATAGGAAGCCCAGCGGAGCTAACAAATTAAGTCCTAGGCATCTGGATAGAGGAGAGAATCATTTCCCTCTGTGTACCAGGTAAATACTCAGGAGCCTCTGGAAAGTTTGATGACACTGGGAAACCAGTGGGGGATTCATCTAAATTACACAATTTTCCTGCATTAGCCTGAAAAGTTTCACTGGAAAAAAGACATTCTGCATAGCCTATAAACCGCTAATCAAATCAGGCCATAGCCATCAACTTTAGTCTCCTGCAGCCGTATTCATTTCAGTGAGTGCAGACTGGGAGGCATCTGGAATAATGAAATATCAGTAAGTGGAAAAGAGCTTGTTTTAGAATAGGATGAGTCCATGTTTTTAAGAGTGTGCCTGCTATTTATATACTGTGAGTTTTAAAAGAATAGAGCTTGGTGCAACAAATACTTAAAGTGACAATATATTTTTTTTTATTTGTATATGTGTATGCCCACATGGGATTTTCAGTATTTTCAAATACTTTACGTCCAATGTGTAATATTTTAGAGTCCTGATACGTATTATTTTAAGAAATAAGTAAAATTGGCTTTTTAGAAATAAAAAACAAGAAAAGGGACCAAAACAAAAAACATGATCTTGTGATTTTAGCAGGTTATGTATGTTTAAACTTTTTATGTCCTTGGGTGGTGCAAAAGGTTAACATACTCGACTGCTAACTGAAAGCTGGAGATTTGAGTGCACCCAGAGTCATCTCAGAAGAAAGGAGTGGTGATCTACTTTTAAAAAATCAGCCATTGAAAACCCTATGGAACAAAGTTCTACTCTGACACATATAGGTTAACCATAAGTTGGAGTCAGTTCAATGCCAACTAGTAAACTTTTTTTAAGTTTAAAAATTGTCTGTAATTCCAACACCTGACGTAGATGTTAGTAATGTGTTTCATGTGTATATCAAGTTTGTATCCCTAACTTGATCTATACTTATGGATGTAAGTAGTTCAAAATACCAACCAAGAGGGATTCTTCACATCAAGGATCAAGCCTATCCCCTTGGTATACAGGGTTGATAGGGATGGGCAATTTAGACATTGGCTACCTAAAGTGAGGTGGGGTGGTAGTGGTGGTGGCTATAAAGGCACAAAGTGACTGGATTACAAGTTTTCAAGAGGGAGTTCAGTTTCAGAGTGTGTGAGGGAAGGTAGAATCCTCACTGAATAATTTTCATCTTGTCTAGATGGGTCTGGTGAAAGGAAATAGGGATAAGATTCTTATGATTCAGTAGTGAGTGATTGTTATCATGAATAATTTTGACTGTCACAGCTGTAAAGGTAGGAGTTTTGTAACATAAAGGGGGGAATAGTTAATCTTATAGTCCAGGAACAGAGAACCTTAAGACCATCAAAGGATAAGAGCATAAGTGGGATGTGGGACCCTATCCAGAGAAACAGTGACACCAGAGATGGAGGCAGAGATGAGGACATGGAGAGATAGAGCAGCTGAGAACTCTGGACTCATGGAAAGAGAGGAACTGGGTGCTGGCGGTCAGGAGGCAGGCTTGCAGAATGTGTCCTTTGGTTGTTTAAATGAGACAAAGACTGTTTAGAGAAACAGTGCAAAAGCCCGGAGAGCCATATGGAAAGTCTGAGAGAGAAAGAGAGGTGGGGAGGACCTTACAAAGAGTCCAGACTTTTGGTTCTGAGTGCCTCAAATACATTGAAAAGTAGTTCTATAAAATGTCACTGAAAAAGTGTCTACTCCAAGAGTGCCCCTAGACTTCTCCCCATATGCCACATCATACACCCAGATGTACATGCAGAGCTCAAAGGCTACACTTTTGAAAGAAAGAAAGACAAGAGTAAGCCCTGTTGCTCTGTGAGGAGAATGAAGAGGACTGACGTTTTTGTGTATTCCTGAGTGTTTTTGTGTACATTAAAAAACAACAATAACAACAACAACAACAACAAAAACCCCACCCCAAAACAGGGACTAGAAGCAAATACTGTTGAATGATAATGCACTGAGGGGACTGTAATCATTGCATTGAAACAAAATATGATAGGATGAGTGCAAAACCAATGTTCTCTCATGTAAACTATCACTCAGTTCACAAAAAAAGTTTAAAAACGTTGTATTCCTTCACCATACTTATTCAATCTGTATGCTGAGCAAATAATCTGAGAATTTGAACTATATGAAGAAGAACATGGCATCAAGATTAGAGGAAGGCTTATTAACAATCTGTAATATGCAGATGACATAACCTTGCTTGCTGAAAATGAAGAGGACTTGAAGGACTTAATGATGAATATCAAAGATTACAGTCATCAATTTGGATTACACCTCAACATAAAGAAAGCAAAATCCTCACAGTTTTATCAATAAGCAACATGGCAAAACATCAAGAAATGATGTAAACTGTAAAAAATTTCAATTTTCTTGGATCCATAATCAATTCCAATTGAAGCAGCAGTCAGGAAATTAAATGATATATTGCACTGGACAAATCTTATCTCTTTAAAGTGTTAAAAAGCAAAGATGTTATTTTGAAGGCTAAGGTGCACCTGTCCCAAGTCTCATGTATTTTTGATATGTCATCAGAAGTTCCTGATGTGAATGTAAAAAAAAAAAAATTTTCTGGAGAAGGACATCATGCTTGGTAAAATAGAAGAGGGTGAGTGGAAAAGAGAAAGACCCTCTGTGAGATGGATTGATAATAGTGACTGCAACGATGGACTAAAACATAGCAACAGTTGTGCAGATGACACAGGACAGGACTGGGTAGGGCTTCGCTCTGTTATACATAGGGTTGCTATGAGTCTGAACTGAGTGGACAACACCTAACAACATTTTAATGTTGCTTATTTTCCCTATCTCTACCACTTATCAATCAGTTTGTACTATTGCCATAGCTTGCATGTTGTTGTGATGCTGAAACTTATGTTACTGGTATTTCAAATACCAGCATGGTCACCCATGGTAAAAAGGTTTTAGCAAGAGTTTCCAGACTAAGAACATTATAGGAAGAAAGAATAGTAACAGGCAGTACACATTTGAGGGATTAGCCACTGAAAACTTCACGAATAGCAGTCAAACATTGTCTAATACCATACAGGAAGATGAGCTCCTCTGATTAGAAGCAATTCAAAACATGACTATGGAAGAACCGCTTCAACATCTTCATTTGTTGATGGGGGCATGACTCAAAATGAGAAGAGACAGCTGCAAACATCTGTCAATAATTGTAACATGGAATGTATGAAGTATGAATCCAGGAAAATTAAAAGTCATCAAAAGATGAAATCTGTAGGCATCGTTGTTAAGTGCTTTAGAATCAATTCCAACTCATAGTGACTCTGGAATTTTTGAGGAGTGGCTGGTGGGTTTGAACCACTGACATTTCGGTTAGTAGTACAATGTTTTATTGACTATGCAAAGGCATTTGACTGTGTGAATCATAACAAAATATGGGTAACACTAAGAAAAAGGGAACTCCAGAACACTTAATTGTTCATACGGAACCTGTACATAGTACAAAAATTAGTTGTTAGAACAGAACAAGGGGATAAGGAATGGTCTTAAGTCAGGAAAGATATGTATTGGGGTTGCATCTTTTCACCATACTCACTCAATCTGTATGCTGAGCAAATAATTGGAGAAGGTGGACTATGTGAAGAAGAACACAGCATCAGGATTGGAGGAAGGCTCATTAAAAATCTGCTATATACAGATGACACAACCTTACTTGCTGAAAATGCATAGGACTTGAAGCACTTACTGATGAAAATCTAAAACTACAACTTGAGTATGGATTACAACTCAATGTAAAGAAAACAAAAGTTCTTACAACTAGACCAATAAACAACATGATAAATGGAGAAAAGATTGATATTATCAAGCATTTCATTTTACATGGCTCCACCATCAATACTCATGGAAGCAGCAGTTAAAAAATCAAGTGACATATTGCATTGGGCCAATCTGCTACACAAGACCTCTCTAAAGAGGACTAAGTTTTACTTGATCTAAGACATGGTATTTTCAATAACCTCATATGCATGTGAAAGCAGAACAATAAATAAGGAAGACTGTAGAAGAATGTATGCAGTATTGGTGAAGAATATTGAAAATATCTTGGGGTGCCAGAGAATGAACAAATCTGTCTTGGAAGAGGTACAGTCAGAATACTCGGTAGAAGTGAGGATGGAGAGACTTAGTCTCATATACTTTGGAGATGTTATTAGAAGGGTCCAGTTCCTCAAGAAGGACAATGTGCTCAATAAAGTAGAGAGTCAGAGAAAAAAACAAAAAGACCCTCAATGAGATGGACTGACACAGTGGTTGCAACAATGGATCATAGCAATTGTGAAGATGGTGCAGGATCAGTACATATTTAATTCTGTTGTGCATGAGATTGCCATGAATCAGAACTGACTTGATGACACCTAACAACACTTCTCTTACCTATATATTAACACATGTGATACTGAATCCAATGATACTGAAGGAAGAAGTCCAAGGTGGACTGAAAGCATTGGCAAAGAGCAAGAGACTGAGAGAACAAACAAGATGGTGGATAGGGTAGAAGTGCAGTGAGGAGCTCCATCAGCAACAACACAGAATACTGGACCAAGCAGGCTCAGAGGATGGTCCCAGAACTCTGAACCATATATAAAGGAATTTTTAGAAAGTTGGAAGGCTTATAGCCAGTGGAATTTATACCAGAAGCAAAAATTCTGGTGTTTTCTAATCCAAGGAGCTCAGCTTCTCCCTGAGCAGCCATCTTGGGTGAAACCAAATGGGGGAAGGATCAGAGCAGCCACGGACGCCTGACAGAACCGTGGAGATAAAGGTGTGGACATTCTTTTGTGTGTGTGTTTATCTGTTCATTGGTCTCTCGCTGTCTGCCACCTCAATTCTGGTGACTAGAGGGGGTGCCTGAGTGAGTGGAAACCCCACCCCCATGCCCCAGGGTTCTATAATGCATGTGCACAAGATTGCCTCAAAATTTAAAGGGACAATTTCCACTTAAAACCAAAGAGCAACACATAATGGCCACAGCCATTTATGAACTGTTTATCATTAGGAAAAAGACCTGAATAATGGTTGTGGAGTGGGATAGGCAGACTAAAACAGAAACAGGCCAAAAATTAAATCCTGAGTTACGTCATGAGGACCAACAGTGGTATCTTGAAATTTCTCAGGAAGAAGAGTGAAAAGGGAAGCCCATCTCCTGATCACATCTACCTGGAAGCACTCAGAAAACATAAAAAATACCAAAACACACACTCATACTAAGGCCACAGCTAACTACTGAATATGCCTAAACAACAGAAACAGATGACCATATCAGCACACATGTCCAAAAATGAGATAAAGTGATTGAGATAAATGATCTGGAAGTAGACCTACACTCCATACTGGAAGGAGGACAGGCTTTGGAAATTACTGTGAAGGAATTCCGAAAAATGATTATAAAATGTATCAAAGCACTTTACAGTGGAGTTCAGAAAAATAAGGAAGAAGTCAGGAAAGCACTACAGGAACAATCAAATAAGATAGATACCACACAGGAAACAATTGAAAACCTACAGAAAGAGGTCCAAATGATTAATAGTAGAATATTAGAAATGGACAATACACTGAAAGGGCAAAGGAGTAGAACTGAAGAGATGGAAGGCAAAACTAGTGAGCTGGAAGATAAATCTCTCAATACTACTAAGATAATAGAGCAAACAGAAAGAAGGATAAAAAAAATCTGAAAAAGGTCTAAGATTCATGTTGTACAACATGAAGAGGAACAAGTTAAGAATTATCTGCATTCCAGAACAGGAAGAATCACACAAGTCCACAGAGGAGATAGTTGAAGATCTGCTGAAAGAAAATTTCCCTAACATCCTGAAAAGTGACAAGATAAGCATTCAAGAATCTCAATGAACCCCAGGAATGATGGAACCTAAAAGAAAATCACCAAGGTACATAATAATCAAGCTCTACAAAATCAAAGATAAGGACAGAATCCTGAAAGCAGCTAGGGAAAAGAGAACTGTAACATACAAAGGCAAGCAAATCAGATTAAGCTC
>NW_006408653.1:1077259-1078481 GCF_000296735.1 Chrysochloris asiatica | reverse complement strand
AAAGAGATGGGGATATGATTCTTATGATTCAGTAGTGAGTAATTGTTATCATGATTAATTGCTAGTGTCACAATTGTAAAGGTAGAAGTTATGTAACAAAAATGGTGGAGCAGTTAATCTTACAGTCTAGAAACAAAGGACCCTAGGATCATCAAGGAAAAAGAGTACAATTGGAATGCAGGACCTTATTCAGAGAAGCAGCGACACCAGAGATGGAGGCAGAGATGGAGACATGGAAAAGGGCTGAGGACTCTTGATTCATGGGAAGAGAGGTGCTAAGAGATAGTCACCATGAGGCAGACTTGTAGAATGTGCCTTTTGGTGGTGTAAATTCTTATATATGCCTGAGTGTTTAAAAAGAAAGAACTAAAGTGAGTAGAGAGAAATACTGTTAACTGATGGTACATGGAGGGGATTGTAATCATTGTGATGAAACAAGTTGTATGACTTGTTGAATGTAAAACTGATGATCTGCGCTATAAATTTCACTCAATCCACAATAAAAACTTAAAAAAAAAAAAAGAACAGAGCACCTAAAACTGATGGATACAAATAGAGTATTTCAACAAACCGATGCAGCACTAGAGGCACTCACTTATCTCTGCCAAGAAACTTGGAAGACAGCTACCTGGCCAACTTATTGGAAAAGATCCATATTTGTGCCCATTCCAAAGAGAGGTGACCCAAAGGAATGCAGTTATCATTGGACGATATCATTAACATCATATGCAAGTATAATTTTGCTAAAGATAATTCAAAAACGGTTGCAACAATGCATTGACAGAAAACTACTAAAGATTCCAGCTGGATTCAGATGATGACATGGAACCAGGAATATCACTGGATCTTGTCATATGGGCTATAAAGGCATGAAGTGACTGGCTTACAAGTTTTCAAGAGGGAGTTTAGTTTAAGAGTGTGCGGGTGAAGGTAGACTCCCCACTGAACAGTATTCATCTTGTCTAGACGGGTCTGGTAAAAAGAGATGGGGATAAGATTCTTATGATTCAACAGCAAGTAAATGTTATCATGATTATTATCATGTGACTATCACAACTGTAAAGGTAGAAGTCTTGTAACAAAAAGAGGGGAGTAGTTAAACTTATAGTCCAGGAACAGAGGACCCTAGGACCATCAAGAGAGAAGAGCATGAGTGAAATGTGGGACCCTATCCAGAGAAGCACCAACACCAGAGATGGAGGCAGAGATAGAGCAGTTGAGG
>NW_006408653.1:1074282-1075814 GCF_000296735.1 Chrysochloris asiatica | reverse complement strand
TGGTAGCAACAATGGGTTCTGCATAGCAGTGATTGTGAGGATGATGCAGGACTGGGCAGTGTGTAGTTCTGTTGTACATTGGGTCATTATGAGTCAGTACTGACTAGGTGGCTCCTAACAATAACATATATTAACATAAATTCATATGAATTTGAGTTTAAATTCTAAAGCAATTGGTTTATGGAAGACTGTGGTCTATAGTGGAAACCCTAACTCCATTTGGGTCTTGATGTAAATTCTGACACCATTTGATTTCTTACTTCTCCATTGCTCCCTGACTATCAAACCAGCAATATGGCTATGCTCAGACAAGTCAGACATCCAGAGATGAGCAGTTTGCCCTCAGGCTTACACAAAGAACTTACATAAGGAAGTTGCTTGGACATGTCCTTATCACAATTATCCACATGTTATCTAACTTAAATTAAAAGTTGGAATCCTGGTAACTGTGACTCAGGATTATATGATTATGAGTCATACCTTGGCCACTGTGATCCTTAAGGTTTAGTGTCAACTTTACCACAGCAGGATTCTCAGTGATCTGACAGCTGAGATGTAGCTATCTCTCATGATGTGATCTGATGTGATAAGCCAGTCAGAGGATTAAGGGTGTTGTTGTTGTTGTTAGATGCCATTGAGTCAGTTCTGACTCATAGTGGCCCTACAAATAGCAACAAAACGCTGCCCTGTCCTGAACCATCCTCACAATTGTTATGTTTGAGCCCATTGCTACTGCCACTGTGTCAATCTATCTTGTTGAGAGTCTTCCTTTCTTTTTTTGCTGACCCTCAACTTTACCAAGCATAATGTCCTTCTCCAGTGATTGGTCCCTCCTGACAATACGTCCCAAGTATAAGAGATGAATCTTGTCATCCTGGTTTCTATGGAGCATTCTGGCTATACTTCATCCAACACAGACTTATTGGTTTTTCTGGATGTCCACAGTACCTTCGACATTCTTTTCCAGCACCATAATTCAAATGCATCAATTCTTTATTCATTGGAGGAATGGTGTTGTTGTTAGGTGCCTTCAGGTCAGTACCAACTCATAGTGACACTTTGTACAACATAACGAAACATTGCCCAGTCCTGGGCCAACCTCACAATTGTTGCCACACTTGAGCCCATTGATGCTGCCACTTTGCCAATTCATCTCACTGGGGTTCTTCCTCTTTTTCTCTGACCCTCCACCTTACCAAACATGATATCCTTCTCCAGTGACTGGTCCTTCCTGACAGTATGTCCAAAGGACGAGAGATGAAGTTTGGCCATCCTGGCCTTCAAGGAGCACTGTGGCTGCACTTCTTCCAACACAGATCTATTGGTTCTTTAGGCAGCCCATGGTACTTTCAATATTCTCCTCCAACACCATAACTCAAAAGCATCAATTTTTATACAGTCTTCCTTATTCACTGTTCAGCTTTCACATGCATATGAGGTTATTGAAAACACCATGGCATGGGTCAGGCACACCTTAGTCTTCAAGCTGACATCTTTGCTCTTCAACATTTTAAAAAGGTCTTGTACAGCAC
>NW_006408653.1:1019402-1070817 GCF_000296735.1 Chrysochloris asiatica | reverse complement strand
AATAGATTTCTTGCTTCTGCCACAAATTCCCCCAGCTGTGAGCCTTCCAACCTTCTAAGTATTCCTTTATATGTGGTTCAGAGTTCTGGGACCTTCCCCTGAGCCTGCTTGGTCAGGTATTCTGTGTTGTTGTCAGCGGAGCTCTCTGCTGTACGTCCACCCGATCCGCCATCTTGTTTGTTCCCCCGTTTGATTTCTTGACCATGTGTGTTGATGGTTGAACCAAGAAGAATGAAGTCCTTGACAACTTCAATCTTTTCTCCATTGATAAGAATGTTGTTTATTGGTCCAGTGGTGGGGATATTTGTTTGTTTGTTTTTTTAAAATGAGATGTAATCCATACCTAAGGTTGTGCTCTTTGGTCTTCATCAGTAAGTATTTTAAGTTCTCTTCACTTTCAGCAAGCGAAGTTGTATCACCTGCAAATCGCAGGATGTTAATAAGTTTTCCTCCAATCCTGATGCCACGTTTTTCTTCCTATAACCCAGCTTCTTGGATTATTTGCTCAGCATACAGATTGAATAAGGATGGTGAAAGAATACAACCCTGTCACACACCTTTCTTAATTTTAAAGCATTCAGTGTGGTTTTAAAACAACCATTTTAACCAACTAATTTTAAACTGACCATCGGTGGGATTGAAGTTGTCAAGGACTTCATTTTTCTTGCATCAACTATCAACACTCATGGAAGCAGCAGTCAAGAAATCAAACAATGTATTGCATTAGGCAAATCTACTACACAAGACCTTTTCAAAGTGTTGAAGAGCAAAAATATCATCTTGAGGACTAAGGTGCGCCTGACTCAAGCCATGGTAGTTTCAGTAACCTTATATGCATGCAAAAACTAGACAGTGAATAAGGAAGACCGTAGAAGAATTGATGCTTTTGAGTTATGGTGTTGGAGGAAAATATTGAAAGTACCATGGGCTGCCAAAAGAACCAATAGATCCATTTTGGAAGAAGTGCAGCCAGAGTGCTCCTTGGAGGCCAAGATGGACAAACTTCGTCTCTCATACTTCGGACGTATTGTCAGGAGGGACCAGTTGCTGGAGAAGGATATCATGTTTGATATAAAATGGAGGGACAGAGAAAGAGAGGAAGACCCCCAACGAGATGGATTGGCCAAGTGGTAGCATCGATGGACTTAAGTGTGGCAACAGTAGTGATGTTGGTCCAGGATCGGGTAATGTTTTGTTCTGCTGTGCATAAGGTCTCTATGAGTTGGCACTGACTCAATGGCACTTAACAAGAACAACAACAACAATTTGTGGAATACACCACCCATAATCACATCACCACCCTGATCCCAGGAGTCCTGGTGTAGTACTGTGGGTTAATGCAAAGTCAGTTTGAACTGCAAGTTCGGCAGTTCAAGCTCACTAGTCGTGCCTCAGAAACCCTATACAGGGTTGCTATGGGAGTAATTTCAGGATCGTCTTTATTCCTATGATCACCTTTGGGGTAAGGAGTCCTGGTATGGCACTGCAGGATAATTGACTGGATTGCAAGGTCAGTTTGAACCATACTGTCAGTGGTTCAAACCCACCAGCTGCTCCTCAGAAACGCTATACAGGATTGCTATGGGTTGGAACCAACTCTACAGCACTTAACAACAACAACCTAAAGGAAAGTATAGCTCAAGGCTAACACTAATGATCTTTTTCCTTATAAGATGGAGTCACTTTAGCCAGCTATGACTTCAAAGTCAAATTTATCTTTTTCCCTTTATGAATTTTACTTCCAGTGTCATAGCTAAGAAAACTTTATCTAACTTAAAATCACAGAGAGTTTCTCCTATTTTATGCAAGTTGTATGGATTTAGAGTTTACATTTATCCCTACGATCCATTTGAATTGACTTTGGTATGTTATAGAAGTCAGGGATCAAGGTTCTCTTTTTTTTCACATTTGGCTGTCCAATTTGTTGAATGCACTTAAGTGACCTATACTTTAGTTTACTAGAAAGTAAAGTACCCAGGGTATCCCTGGGTAGTCTTCAAAAAGTTCATGGAAAAATGGAATTGAAAGATGATACCCATTTGACCTAGCCTCGATGGCTTGATGATCAGAACTCAACTAGAGCAAGATAAAAAAAAATAATTTTTGATAAAGGAAATGAGTGTAAATTGCTACAGTTTGATGAACTTGACCTATACTTATGGATGTAGTAGCTCAAAATATCAACTAAGAGGGAAGGAGTCTTCACATCAAGGATCAATTCTATCTTATCCCCTTTGTATATAGGGTATATAGGAATGGGCAACTTAGATATTGGCTACCTAAAATGAGGGTGCGATAAAGGCATGAAGTGACTGGCTTACAAGTTTTCAAGAGGGAGTTTAGTTTAAGAGTGTGTGGGGGGTGAGAAGATAGAGTCCCCAGTGAATAGATTTCATCTTGTCTTGGCAGGTCTGGTGAAAAGAGATGGGGATAAGATTCTTATGATTCAATAGTGAGTAATTGTTATCATGACTAATTCCAAGTGTCACAACTGTAAAGGTAGAAGTTTTGTAATAAAAAGCGGGAGTAGTTAATCTTACAGTCCAGAAACAGAGGGCCCTAGGACTATCAAGGAAGAAGAGCACAAGCAGAATGTGAGATCTTATCCAGAGAAGCAGTGACACCAGAGATGGAGGCAGAGATGAGGACATGGAGAGAGCTGGCAGCTGAGGATGCTAGACTAATGAAAAGAGAGGAACTGAATGCTGGCAGCCAGGAGGCAGTCTTACAGAATGTGCCCTTTGCTTGTTTAAATGATTATATATTCCTGAGTGTTTTTGTGTATATTACCCCACCCTACCCCTCCCCAAACAAAAACAAAACAGAGGGAATAGAAGCAAATACTGTTGAATGATGATGCACAAAGGAGATTGTAATCATTACAATGAAACGATGGTGTAAAGCCAATGTTCTCCCATGTAAACTAGCACTTAGTTCAAAATAAAAAAATCAAACAACAACAACAAAAAGATAGTGAAATTTTTTCTTGAACTTTTTGAAGCCCTCTTGTATAGCTGATTGTAATGCTACTCATGTATCCTCACTAAGTTCTTCTCAGACATTCAGTTGTTCACGCATTTCTCAGTACCTACTATAGTGGAAGACACTAATCATGAATGATCACTAAAGGTATTTACCATCTAGTGTATTAGAAATGCATTCCAATAGGAACTATAATATGATGCAGAAAGACACAAGCTACATATCATCAACCAAGGCATACTTTTGGAATTATTTTATCATTCATGTGAAAATTCTACTACAGTATTCAGGAGGAAGCCATATGACAGGCTAAGAATGAAGATGACCCTGTAACTGACCATATCCCTTTGTACAGATGGCTGATGAGGGTCGTGGCTGAAATGCCACAGAATATTTGAGTGCTTCTTCAATAAATGACAGGTTCTTGAGAATCTAAATGAGAAAAGTAAAATTCTGGAGCGTCAAAAGAAACTCAATCTTAGAGACAACTCAGTTTGTGACTTTAATCAGGTTACTCCAGCATTCTAGGCCTCAGTTTCCACATGTATAAAATGAGAAACTTGGACCAGGTTCTCTATGAGTAACTTTCAGGAAGGAAAGTTTTAAAAATTGGAAGTTTGGTAATATAACAATGAACTATGAAACGTTTTAGTCACTTTAGATGAGTTTATAGATGCAAGTTTTAAAGATATACTTATTGAGCCTTTAGGCAAATATAATCTGTGGGTGGTAAAATAAAAAGGATATTTCTCATAAAATAAAAATCAGACAGATGTAAGCACCATATTTTGGGGTGGGCCGAGAGCATTCAGGAGTCCTGGTGTGGTGCAGTGGGTTAATGCGCCAGACTGCAAAGCCATTTGAACTGCAAGGTCAGTGGTTCAAGTTCACCAGCTGCTCCTTGGAAACCCTATACAGAGTTGCTATGGGTCAGAATCGACTTGTCAGCACTTAACAACAACAACAACAACAACAGAGAGCATTCATAAGAAAATCATTTAATGTACATTACAGATATTTTAAAAAGCCTATAAAGAGGATATAACAGTATTTCCCCACATCAAAGGTAATTCAGTTCCCCTAACTTCATTGGCCTCCTGGTGCTATAGTATCAGCACAAGTACGGTGAACTTACAAGATCAGCAGTTCAAACCCACCAACTGCTCCTCAAAATCCTATACAGGGATGCTGTGAGTTGGAACTGACTTGATGGCGTGTAACAACAACAACTTCACTATGTCCAGGGACAAGAGACAAGAACTAAATGCTATGAACAAAAGAAGATGATGATGATGAATACTTGTCTGTCAGTTTGTGATACTGTGGTGCCATGGGTATTTTAAATACCATCAGGGTCAGCCATGTTAGACAGGCTTCAGGTGAGCTTCCAGATGAAGACAAACTAGGAAGAAGGAGAGACAGACTACTTCAGAATATTTAGTCACTGAGAACCTTATGAATAGCAGTGGAACAGTGTCAGCTCCAGAATATTGACTATGAAATGTGATGAAGAATATCAGAATATTGCCAGATATAGTGCTGGAACATGAGTCACTCAGGTTTGAAGACACTCAAAATGTGACTTGGGAAGAGCTGTTTCCTCAAAGTAGAGTTGACTGTGATGACACAAATAGAGTAAAATCTTTGGGACCTGCATTTGCTGATGGGCACAGCTCAAAAGGAAGAGAAGCAGCTGTAAACATTCATTAATAATCAGAACATGGAACATACAAAGTATGAATCTAGCAAAATTGGAAATGGTCAAAAATGAAATGAAATGCATAAATATTGATATCAAAGGCATTAGTGCATTGAAATGGACTGGTATTGGTCATTTTGAATCTGATAATCACATGGTTTAATATGTGGGGAATGACAAATTGAAGAGGAATGGCATCATATTCATTACCAGAAAGAACATATCAAGATGTGTCTTGAAGTACAACACTGTCTGTGATAGGATAATATCCATATACCTACAAAGAAGAACAGTTAATACAACTATTACTCAAATTTATGTACCAACCACTAAAGTCAGTGATGATGAAACTGAAAATTTCTACCAACTACTTCAGCCTCAACTTGATAAAACATGCAACCAAGATATATTTATAATTATTGGTGATTGGAATGCAGAAGTTGGAAACTGAGGCAGGATCAACAGTTGGAAACTGTGACCTTGGTGATAGAAATGATTCTGGATATTGCATGATATGCATTTTTGCAAGAACAATGGCTTCTTCAAATACCTTTTTAAAATAATACAAAATGTGATTATACACCTGAACCTCACCAGATGGAATACACAGAAATCAAATGGACTGTATCTATGGAAAGAGATGGTGGGAAAGCTCCATATCATCACTCAGAACAAAGCCAGGGGCAGATTGTGGAACTGACCTTCAGTTGCTCATATGCAAGTTCAAGCTGAAGTTGAAGAAAATTTAAAGAAGTCCACACAAGCCAAAATATGACCTTGAACATATCCCACCTGAATTTAGAGATCATCTGAAGAACACATTTGATGCATTACACACTAAAAACTGAAAACCAGAAAACCTGTGGGATAGCATCAAGAACATCATACAGGAAGAAAGCAAAAGGTCATTAAGAAGACAAGAAAGAAGGAAAAGACCAAAATGGATGTCAGAAGAGACTCTGAATCTTGTTCTTCAGTATAGAGATGCTATAGCAAATGAAAGAAATGAGGAGATAAAAGAGCTGAATAGAAAATATCAAAGGTCAGCTTGAGAAGACAAACTTAAATATTTTAACAAATTGTACAAAGACCTGGAGCTAGAAAACCAAAAGGAAGGAACATGCTCCGCATTTCTCAACCTGAGGGAACTGATGAAAAAAATCGAAGCCTCAACTTATGGTATTGAAAGATTCTATGGGCAAAATATTTAATGATGCAGAAAGCATCAAAAGAAGATGGAAGGAATACACAGAGTCACTGAAAAGAAATGGTTAAACCATTTCATGAGATAGCATATGATCAAGAGCCAATCTTACTGAAGGAAGAATTCCAACATGCAATGAAGGCATTGGCAAAGAACAAGGTTCCTGGAATTGATAGAATATAAATTGAATTATTTCAACAAACTGATACAGATCTGGAGACACTCATTGATCTATGCCAAGAAATTTGGAAGACAAGTACCTGGTTAAATGACTGGAAGAGATCCATATTTGTGCCCTTTCCAAAGAGATGTGACCCAACAGAAGGCAGAAATCATCATACAATATCATTAATATTGCATGCAAGTAAAATTATGCTAATGACAATAAAAAAAACAGCTGCAACCACGTCTTGACAGATTACTTCCAGAAGCAAGGGATATCACTGCTGACATCAGATGGGTCTTGGCTGAAAGCAGAGACTATCATAGGGATTTTTACCTGTGCTTTATTGACTGTGCAAAGACTTTCAATTGTGTAGATTATGACAAACTGTGGGCAACATTGTGGAGAATAAGTATTCCGGAACACTTAATTGTGCTCATGAGGAACCTGTACACAGACCAAGAGGCAGTTGTTTGAAAAGAACAAGGGATCAGTGAATGGTTTATAATTAGGAAAGGTGTGTATTCTTTCACCATACCTGTTCAATGTATATGTTGATCACACAATCCGAGAAGTTGGATTATATGAAGAAGAATGAGGCATTAGGATTAGAGAAAGATTCATTAGCAACCTGCGATATTCAGATGATACAACCAGGCTTTCGGGAAGCAAAGAGAACTAAAAATACTGATGAAGATCAAAGACCACAGCCTTTAGTATAGGTTGCTCCTCAATGTAAAGAAAACAAAAATCCTCTCTACTGTATCAATAAACAACATCCATAAAAATGGAGAAAAGATTCAAGTTATCAAAGACTTCATTCAGCTTGGATCAACCATCAACACTCACGAAAGCAGCAGTCAAGAAATCTATGATGTATTTACATTAGGCAAATCTGCTGCACAAGACCTCTTTGAAGAGTTGAAGAGCAAAGATGCCAGTTTGAGGGCTAAAGTGCACCTGACCTAAGCCATGGTATTTTCAATAACCTCATATGCATGTGAAAGTTGGATAGTGAATAATATGGAAAACCATAAAAGCACTGTTGCATTTGAGTTATGGTATTGGAGGAGAATATTAAAAGTACCATGGGATGCCAAAAGAACAAACAGATCTGTGTTGGAAGAAGTACAGCTAGAATGATCCTTGGAAGCCAGGTTGGACAGACATCATCGCTCATATTTTGAACATTTCGTCAATCCCTGAGAAGAGTATCATGATAGGTAAAGTGGAGGATGAGAGAAAAAGAGGAAGACCTCCAATCAGATGGATTGTATCCAGAAAGCAAGGTTGCTGTATCATTTGCATATCTCAGGTTGTTAATGAATTTTCCTCTAATCCTGATGCCTTGTTCTTCATATAATCCAGCTTTTTGGATTATATGCTCAGCATATAAATTGAATTGTTGTTGTTAGGTGCCATTGAGTCGGTACTGACTCATAGTTACCCCGTGCACAACAGAACGAAACACTGCCTGATCCTGGGCCAACCTCACTATTGTTGCCATGCTTGAGTCCATCGATGCTGCCATTTTGGCAGTCTGTCTACTGGGTGTCTTCCTCTTTTTCTCCGACCCTCCCACCTTACCAAACTTGGTATCCTTCTCCAGTGACTGGCCCCTCCTGACAATATGTCCAAAGTGTGAGAGACGAAGTTTGGCCATCCTGGCCTACAAGGAGCACTCTGACTGCATTTCTTCCAACACAGATCTGTTTGTTCTTTTGGCAGCCCATATCACTTTCAATATTCTCCTTCAACACCATAACTCAAATGCATCAATTAATCTACGGTCTTCCTTATTCACTAATCCAGCTTCCGCATGCATATAAGGTTATTGAAATAGAGTGAATAGGTATGGTGAAAGTTTACAACCATGGCACAGTGGCAGCAGCAATGCTAAAACAGCAGTGATTGTGAAGTTGGCAAGGGACAGGGCAGTGTTTCGTTCTGTTGAGCATAGGGTTGCTATGAGTCGGTACCAACTCAATGACGACAGACTTTCAAAATGTATGTTGAAGTCTTGGTCCCTGTGCTATTTGGAGAAAGGGTTCTTGAAAATGCTATCAGTTAACACACAGTAATACCAGAGCAGCATGGTTCCTAACCCCATCTGAGTAATGTCCTCATATAAGAGAATAGACGCAGAGAGACAGACAAGAAAGGCATCCATATGACCGTGAGCTGAAGTGGCAACTGCAAACCAATAACATCTGGGGCTACCAGAGTAGGGGAGATAAGGGTCTTCAAAGAATAAATGGTTCTGCTGGCATCTTGAGTTTGTACTCCTAGTCTCTAAAACTATAGGACTATAAATTTCTGTTCTTATAAACCATCCAGTTTGTGGTATTTTGTTACAACAACCCTAGGAAACAAATTCAACAAACTATAAAAGAGCAGGGAGCCAAAGTAAGGGATTGACTTTAGTTAACATATTTATCATATGGAAAAGAACGAAACTACTATGAAACATATCTGGTTGGTGATTGTCAATTCAGTGGAAATGAATGCTTGTATAATTTTATAAAGCTCTGTGTTTTAGATAAGTCAAATTAGATTTATAAAGCAATGGGCAGTAAAGGGAATTGGTAAAGGTCAGGGGAAAAGATTACAGCATCTTGGCTTTATACAGCTTGTATCGTTAAATAAAGTAAAACAGGCTGGGCAATACCAGTTACCCCTGTTGGGGTGCAGATTACCTGGTTACGGAATATGTATCAGAAACATTATCCTTGTTATAAAATCCATAGAGGTTTACAGACTAGGAAACTATGAATCAAGTCCTAGTTGCTGAGTGTTAAGGAAGACATAATTGAGTAGAAGGATTTATACATGGGGAGAAATGCTGCCACATGAGGTCAGATAAAGAAAAAAAAGGGAGAAAGCTCGATCTATAAATAAAAAGTCTTGGTATGGAATAGGATCAGTTATAAAAATATTCTCTTTCTAAAGAGAATGAACATGTTTGTTTACCAAATGCCAAAATCTAGAGGAAGATCCAGTAAAGTTTAAAAGTACATATATTTAGGTACTTAAGTTATAAGTCTCCTCACCCAAAGGAAATATAAAGAATGATAATTTAAATAACTAATAAGAGTTTGGGCTAAATCATTCAGTGATTTAAAGAAATCCAATGTTTTTAAGATTATGTCATGGAATGGATGTTTGGTTTCAGGAAGCCCATAGCCAAACAAATTTTCTATCACTAGATCATAGAAAGCAGCAACTTTTATGATGAGTTCTGAGTAATCGTATACTGTTGAAGCAGCTATAGTTCACCAAGTTTAAAATTTACATTTGGAGGAAATGACTTTCTGCAGATTTACTCTTTCCATGCCAACTTCTTAACAAAATAAGTAGTCCCCTCCCACAGAGGTGCCGGCCCCTAACAGCAGTGTTTCTGGCTGTCTGTGCAAAAGAAGTAAATCTTACATGTTTTGTTCATTCACTGGATATTGCTGTGTTAATCACTCTCGTGGCTTTGTTGAAATATTTAGATAGTTGTAATGAGTGAATTATTACAGTATCACCCAGCATCTAAGTAAACATCATATATCAGACAAACTAGAAAAGTAAAATTTGATATTTCATCTTTTGAAACCACTGTGAGGGAATGATGAGACTACATAGACAATAGACATGTAAGTTAATTACATGAAACTTACAACAAAGTTTACCTGATGCATATTCTACATCTTTTAAGATATATATATGCTTGGTGTAACTCGACCCACTGAATGAGCAGCCAAATAGTTAAGTTTTCAAAGTGAACATTTTTGGAATATTTTAAGAAAGCCCTGCTAGTCCCATAAGGGTTTAAGGAAGAGGAAGGTGGGCAATGCTTTGTCAGTGGTGACAATTGTTGTAAAGTAGGTGGCAGAACTAAACACTCAAGTAGGTCATATTCTTGTGGCTCTACTCAGCTGGTTTTATGACTGTTGTTGTTAAGTGCCGTTTAGTAGCTTCTGACTCAGGGACCCTATATAGGGTTTCTGAGGAACAGCTGGTAGATTTAAATCGCCAGCCTTATGGTTCACTGTCCAGTGCATATCCTACAGCGCCACATCAGAATTCTACTCAGCTGGTTTCATTGAGGTAGTGGTGATTCAGTGGATGGAGTCTCTACTTCCATGAGGGAGACAATGGCTCAGTTTCTGGTCAAAGGACCTCGTGCACAGCCGCCATTTGTCTATCAGTGGATTGTGTGTTACTAAAGTAAATGCTGAACAAGTTTCAGATAGGAAGAAAGGTCTGGGATCTACTTCTGTGTATCAGTCAGTGGATCACAGTGGCCTAATCTGTAACTGATCATGGAGGCAGCATTTCATCCTATTCTTGAATATCCACGAGTCAGGGGCCAACTCAAGGCAGCTAACAATAGCATATCTAGACACACATCTATCCTGAGAGCGGTTTTTCTGTAATTTCTTCCTATAAAAATAACACTTTTGGAAGCAAAGTATTTTTCTGGAGTGAAATTTTCATCCTTGACCTATATTAAAAGTATGTCGTATAAACAAAATAACAGACACAGGTCTAAGTCTAAGCTTCAGTTGGCAACTTGTGCTCCCACAAAAGAGAATGAAGGAACAGGGGGCACAGATAAAACCTGAGTTCAGGATATTGAAAGCAGCTAAAGGAGTACTGGTATGGCGTTGTGGGTTAATGCGCCAGACTACAAAGCCATTTGAACTGCAAGCTTGGCGGTTTAAGCTCACCAGCCGCTCCTCAGAAACCCTATACAGAGTTGCTATGGGTCGGAACCGACTCGATGGCACTTAACAACAACAACAACAAAGGAAACAAGGAGTCCTGTGCAGCACTGTCGGATAATGCACTGGACCACAGGTCGGTTTGAACCACAAGGTCAGCTGTTCAAACTCACCAGCTGTTCCTCGGAAATCCTGTACAAGGTCACTATGAGTCGGAACTGACTCAACCATACTTAACAACAACAACAACAAAGGAAACAAAGGAGTCCTGATGTGGTGCTGTAGGATAAACACTGGGCTTAACCACAAGGTTGACAGTTCAAACACACCAGCTGCTCCTTGGAAACCTTATAGAGGATCTGTAATGAGTCAGAAATGATGCCACGGCACTTGACAACAACAATGAAGGAAACACAAGGAAGGTTGGTATAATTTTGGGAGCCAACTTCAGAGAGAGCAAATGACTTCTCTGAACATCTTTGTATGGGAAATTAGAAGCAAATCTGCTTCTAATTGACTCAGAATTAGATAAACCCAACAAACAAATCTTAGTTCTCACTCAAAGGCTATCTAATAAGAATTCCAGGCTTTTTTCTTTGGCAGGCCTGATATTCTAGCCAATGTTGCCTGTGGGTGGGGAGCAGCATTCTAGTTGGGAAACGAAGAGTCTCTTAGTTCTGAGGGACCTTGGGTAGATTATATGAAGCAGGGTTTCTTCTTGGTCCTGAGTGGCTCAGCAGTCCCCTTTTTACCATTTCTAGATCGCAGCTGAGAAGCAGTCACATTAGGAACTCCAGAGGAGAAAATTCCTATGTAAATAAAGAAAGGATTCAAAATAGAACAAGGAAAAATTAATCCAAACCACAAGTGTATTTTCAGATTGCTAGTATCCCAAGTTACTTCCGACATACCTCAATGTGAATGGTGCTCCTACCAAATTAGCTCAATTTAGGGACATATAAGGGCAGTTAAGGGAAAAGTTCCAGATGGAATAGTATAAAAATGCAGAAGGTGCATATAATTCCTTTAAAGAGGAAATGTACCAAAGGCTTCAATTTAGCCTGTGCATGTGTACCATTATAGTTCACTGCAATTATGCAATGTCCCTTTGGGATAGGGCATGACATTGGCCATGCAAAAAGATTTCATTCATTTAGCATGCATTCATTTTGTTTACAAATTTGGTGTCAGAATTGAAAATTGCAGAGGTAGGTCCCAGGCAAAACTTTTAAGCAAATCAAAAGATATTTTGACCACTTCTTAAATCCCGCTTTTCACCTCTCTTTGCTCTCTTGACATCAGTCTAACCCCCTTGAAAGGCAAGCGCCTTTTTACTTAAAAGGTAATTCCTTTCACAGAAGAATGATGCAGTTCTAATTCTGTTCAGGATCCAAAGGAGTGATCTATTCCAGCAGACTTTGGCACACCATTAGAAGGGGTGGGATAGTAAGTAATTTATTTTTCCTGGGCTTAGCAGGAAGAGTTCCTCAGAGAAAGAAACACAGGGGTGTGGTTGTAGTTGTCCATGTGGGCACATCTCTGTTATTCATATGTCAAGCACCAACACAAATTACTTGATAGAATCCAAGCTGAGGAGTGTCTTACCTTCCCAACTGCTTGGCGTTGGAAGCTGGGCCATCTTAGGGAGTGAGTAAGGGGATTGTACTGGTAGAAGGCAGTCTGTTCTATTGTGGTCAGTCTGTTCTACTGTTCTACTGTGATGGCTTTACTGATGCTGTGATGTTGGAAGTTATGCCCGTTGTATTTCAAGTACCAGCAGAGTTACCGATGGTGGACAGGTTTCACCTGGTTTTCCAGTGTAAGACAGACTCAGAAGAAAAACCTAGTGATTTTCTTTCATAAACTACCCAGTGAAAACTCTATAGATCACAACAGAATACAGTGCTGGAAGACTATAAATTGGAAGACTACAATGGACTCATGCTTGCTGATAATCATGGGGAAGATGCAGGACAGGGCAACATTTTGTTCTGTTGTAAGTGGATGGAGTCACCATGAATTGGTGCCGACTTGATGGCAGCTAACTTGTAAAGCCTTGGTGTGTACAAGGAAGTATGGACCATGGAAAAGTGTTTATCACTGACAAAAGAATTACTGGGCAGGGTGGTAATAAATGGCAGATCAGCTTTAAGTCAGTTTTATCACTGATTAACAAATTTCTGTAGACAATGGTTGCATTTATTGGACCACTCCCATAACCAACTCCACCCTGGCCAGAGGGTACAGTTTTTTGTTTTCTCTTAAGCTGTTTTATTTTAAGAGATCATCTTCATCTTCTTTTGTAAATTTAGCAGATATCCTCCCACGTGTTCAAATTTATTCATCCTTTAATAGTTGAAACATTAAACAATGACAGTTTTTACTTTCAATCCTTAATAATGTTACATTCATTATATTTGAGATTCTTTAGCATTCTCATGGAGAAAAAAAAGAGCCTAGGTATAAACCTTTTATAGTATTCACAAACTAGTCCTGCAACACAATGTTAATATAAAAGTTTTACTGATACTTGGACAATTTCTATGATGTGGGCAGAGAGAGCAATAAGAGTGACTGTCAGCTGACAAGTCTTGAAAGTCAACCGCTATAATTTTCATCCACTCTTCAATCCATTTCAGTATCTGGTTTATATTATTCTCTGGATCTTCTGGGTCACTGCTAACCAACTGACATACTATTTTTTCACTGTAGGAGGCTCTGGTTTCTTCATGAAGAACTTGAAAACTTTCACACTGAATATTGTGTTGTAGCTTCGTTTCATTATAACCCCTTGTTTCAAGTCTTTTGTAGAGTATGCTGTTATCTGTTCTCAGCACAAAAACTATATGAAACCAGCGTTCAGGGAAGAAGTTACAACCATGGTAATCAACAATCACGCCACCTTCTTTCATTTGGTTTTCTAACTCATCAATGACTCTATCTTCATCTAAAATGGGACAATCATACTCTTCATCATGGCCATCATATAACCGTCCTTCTTTAGCTAAATCACTCACATTAATGTATTTCAGTCCTGATCTCGATGCAAATTCTTTACCTAGTGTGGCTTTTCCAACCCCTGGTGTACCTGTGAGCAAGATGTTTAGCTGCAACATGGTCCTCACAGTGATGGCTCCCCAGAGGGTACAGTTTTATCTCGAGTTTCTAAGCACAATTTTTCCTGGGAGCTGAAGTCTGAGATGTTTTCTCAGAACAAATTGATGATAGCCAAGTTAAGAAAGGAGGCAGAAGTAGCTCAGGGAACTTGGGTCTTTAGGTCCTGTAAGGGCATCACTTCTGCCAGGAGGGAAGGGAGAGAAGAAGGCAGATGTGCCTGGCAGGGCAGCCTCTGTGCCTCCACCACCCCCCCTGCTCAGTCTCTGGTGACTGCAGCATCACAGGATGCCCTGGCCTGTGTCCTCGGGTTGCTAGGGTGATTTAAAAATAGCTTCTGCAGCCAAGAAAGGGGGAGTGGAGGAGAAGGGAAGAAAAGTGGCCTTTTGCCAGAAAACTATAGGCAATTTGAATCTAGTCAGGAGGGCCTCTTGTGTTTCCTGAGAAGGGTTTGTGCTTCTTGTCTGAGGAGATTATTTTTCTGGTCTAGGTCTGGTGAGAGCCTTCTGTGAAGGACCAGCTATCTCTGGAGAAGGTCCTGTGCACTCCTTTAACTAGGAGGACACAGTCTAGGCTGCTTCTGCATCCGAAGAGAAGCACTGCGTGTTCAGGTTCATAATCACCGCTCTGCCTGGACAAGGAGAGGCAGACTTTGCAAATCAGGCCTTTGGGACACAGTATTGCTATCATAGGGGCTGAGGAGCATGCACGGGACTCTACTGGGGTAGGGTCAGAGTATCCTTGGTGTGGATGTAAGGAAGCCAGTATCCGTGTGGGGTAATGCCAGGCAGGGACATCAGGAAGCCAGGGCCCCAGGCAGATACCACCATGAATTAGGACATTTTCCAGAAGGATCATGAGTACTTGTCTCAACAAGCTGACCAGTTGATTGTGAAAATTATTTGGTGGGTGTCCCCGGAAATAATTCTAATCTAATTCTATCTCCATCTCTCTCCTTGCCATTTCAGATACCATTCATCATTACCAGATTTGGGGAAAATCAAAAGTAGTCCTTTATTTCAGGAAAAGATTAAAAACCTTTGCATTTAATTAGATGAGGAACTTCCTTGCCAAGCCTGTGTTTTTGATCCTTTAAACAAGCAGCCAAAATAAAATATGGTAGTCTGGTTCATGGAATAGTGTAAGTCGTTAAAAATATATCCAATATGAGAATAAAGATGTGTTAAAATGTTTACAACAAAATGAAAAATGGATTATTGAAAAGTATGTATATAATCTCAATTTTTAAGATATGTGTTTATAAACGGCACTATCATATATTATTATGAATTTTACATATTAATATAATAATATCTGTATATATGTAAAGGAGTCATGGTGGTGTAGTGGTTAACCACTTGGCTGCTAACCAAAAGCTGAGTTTGAACTTACTAGCCATTCCGTGGGAGAAAGATATAACTATCTGCTTCAGTAAAGAAAGCAGCCTCAGGAACGTTATGGGACAGTTCTACTCT
This sequence comes from Chrysochloris asiatica, assembly GCF_000296735.1. Taxonomy (NCBI): domain Eukaryota; kingdom Metazoa; phylum Chordata; class Mammalia; order Afrosoricida; family Chrysochloridae; genus Chrysochloris; species Chrysochloris asiatica. The sequence goes on along the minus strand of NW_006408653.1, from coordinate 1,055,471 downwards.
ATTCTATAGGGTATGGTAAGTCAGAATGGACTCAATGGCAATAGCTTTATATATGTAATTACGGTGCTTTGGGTTAATACACCAGACTACAAAGCCGTTTGAACTGCAAGGTCGGTGGTTCAAGCTCACCAGCTGCTCCTTGGAAACCCTACACAGGGTTGCTATGAGTTGGAATCGACTCAACAGTACTTAGCAAGCAACAACAGCATAAAATACAAATGCAGTATTTTCAGATTGTTTCTGCATAGTTCAACTATGTTGTTGTTAGGTGCTGTCCACTCAGCTCCAACTCACAGCCACCCTATTCACAACAGAGTGAAATACTGCACAGTGCAGTGCCATCATCCTAATTGTTGTTATGTTTAAGCCACTTTCTGCAGCCGCTGTGTCAATCCATCTTCTTGAGGGTCTTCTTAAAAATAATAATAATAATTGGCACCCACCATCCCTCCCACAGCACTCTCTACTCAGCTAGGGTTGATAATTTATTACAATAGTCACACAGAGCTCAGATACCATATTCACAGTTAGGGAAGGTACAGGGTTGCAATTCAGGATTTGGAATGCTCAGGCCTGTAAGTTCTGTAAGTCAGGACAGCGTCTCCTCAGTCATGCCTGCAGGCAGGCCTCTCTCTCTGGTCCTTGGCCTCTGCCCTTTGCTAGCAATATCAGAAAGCTTTTTTAGGGCTGTTGATAAATGCCCAAAGGCCACTACACGACACTATCAGCCTCAGCTCAAAGGCCCTTTCAGTTCGTGGGTCAGCAAACATAGCTCCCTAAATAAACACCTGGAGACAACCCACTCTACAAATGATCCTCCTGCCCAAAGGCACTCAGCTTTACTTGCTCCATGAGCTGGGAAGCCCACCACCACTCTGTCTGGCGCTTTGGGTTTTGGTTCTGCTGCTGCTGTTCCTCTGGCACTCCTCTGCTACACCTCCAGTGTTACAGCTTTCTGTCCCTAGGTCAAGTGGAGATTTCCCACCTCAGAAGATTCTGAAGGCTGTTCAGGATTCCACCTATAGTCTTATATAATGCAGAGGCTCCACAGGTAGCCATCTTCACTCAGCATGTTGTAGCCCCATTTTAGGTATTCCAATCAGTTATAAGCTGAAGATGGACTTACAAGCTTTCTATGGTGATATTTCTACCTATTCCTTTCTTTCCCCCTCAAGTGTCTATTTTATAATGGTATGCCAGGGAAACCAAAGTTCAAAATACAGCCAAGCATCTTAACTTGATTTCCCACCTTTTGCCCATTCAAACCGTGCTTCAATCCCTGTATCCCAGAGCCCTGTACCATCCATCTTCTTTTGATGGTTCCTGCATCGTTCAATATTTTGCCCATGTTGTTGTTGTAAAGTGCCGTCAAGTTGGTTGAGACTCATAGCAACCTTATATAGGGTTTCCAAGGAGCCACTGGTGAGTATGAACCACTGACCTTGTGGTTCAAACCAACATTATGGTCGAGTTCTTGTCCTACAGTAAGTACCACAATATTACAACTTGAGGCTTAATTTTTTGTCTTCAGCTCTTTCAGTTTGAAAAACGTTGAGATTGTTCTTCCCTTTTGGTTTTCTAACTCCCAGTTTTTGCACCTTTCATTATAATCCTTTGTTTTCTTAAGTTGTTCTTTAAATTTTTCTGTTCAGCTCTTTTGCTTCAATATTTTTTCCAACCACTTTAGCTACTTTACATTAAAAGCAAGTTTCAACATCTCTTTTGAAAACCACTTTGCTTGTTTCTTTCTTTCCTGTCTTTTTGATAACTTTTTGCTTTTCTCATGTGTGATGTTCTTGATGTCATTCCACAAGTCCTCTGGCCTTTGGTCATTAATGTTCAATGAGTCAAATCTGTTCTTGAGATGGTCTCTAAATTCAGGTGGGATATATTCAAAGTTGTATTTTGGCTCTTGTGGATTTGTTATAATTTTCTTCAGCTTTAACCTGAGTTAGCATATGAGCAATTGGTCTGTTCCACAGTCAGCCCCTGACCTTGATTTGGCTGATGATGGTATTGAGTTTCTCCATCATCTCTTCTTCCTACATATATAGTCAAATTTATCGCTGTGTATTCCATCTGGTGAGGTCCACCTGTATGTTGTTGTTGTTATTAGGTGCCATAGAGTTGGTACCAACTTATAGCAAACGTATGCACAGCAGAATGAAACACTGCCTGTTCCTGGGCCAACCTCACTACTGTTGCCATGCTTGAGTCCATTGATGCTGCCGCTTGGACAATCCATCTCATTGGGAGTCTTCCTCTTTTTCTCTGATCCTCCACCTTACCAAACATGATATCCTTTTCCAGCAACTGGTCCCTCCTGACAACATGTCTGAAGTATGAAGAGATGAAGTTTGGCCATCTTGGCCTCCAAGGAGCATTCTGGTTGCACTTCTTCCAACACGGATCTATTGGTTCTTTTGGCAGCCCATAGTACTTTCAATATTTTCCTTCAACACTATAACTCAAAAGCATCAATTCTTCTATGGTCTTCCGTATTCACTGTCCAGCTTTCGCATGCATATGAGGTTATTGAAAATACTATGGCATGGGTCAGGCCCACCTTAGCCCTCAAGCTGACATCTTTGCTCTTCAACACTTTAAAAAGGTCTTGTGCAGCAGATTTGCCTACTGCAATATGTCGTTTGATTTCTTGACTGCTGCTTGTGTGAGTGTTGATAGTTACTCCAAGAAGAATGAAGTCCTTGCCAACTTCAATTTTTTCTCCATTGATAAGAATGTTGTTTACTGGTCCAGTGGTGAGGATTTTTGTTTTCTTGACATTGAGATGTAATCCATATCGAAGACTGTGCTCTTTGATCCTCATCAGTAAATGCTTTAAGTCCTCTTCACTTTCAGCAAGCAAGTGTATCATCTGCATATCGCAGGTTGTTAATAAGTCTTCCTCCAATCCTGATGCTATGTTCTTCTTAATATAAGCCAGCTTCTCAGATGATTTGCTCAGCATACAGGTTGAATAAGTATGGTGAAAGAATATAACCTTGTCGCACACCTTTCTTAATTTTAAACCACTCAATGTTCCCATGTTCTTTTCGAACAACTGCCTCTTGGTCCAGGTACAGATTCCTCATGAGCACAATTAAGTGTTCAGGAATACTCATACTTTACAATGTTGTCCATAGCTTGTCATGATCCACACAATAGAAAACCTTTGCGTAGTCAATAAAGCACAAGTAAACATCTTGCTGATATTCTCTGCTTTCAGCCAACATCCATCGCACATCAGCAACGATATCCCTCGTTCCACGGCCTCTTCTGAATCTGGCTTGAACCTCTGGAAGTTCTCTGTGAATGTATGTTTGCAGCCGTTTCTGTATTACCTTTAGCAAAACTTTACTCTCATGGATATCAAAGAGATTGTCTGATGATTTCCTCATCCGTTGGTCACCTCTCTTTGGAATGGGCACAGATACAGATCTCTTCCAATCAGTTGGCCAGATAGTTGTCTTCCAAATTTCTTGGCATAGGTGAGTGAGTACCTCCTGTATCGCTTCACTTTCTTGAAAGATTTCAATTTTTATTCCATCAATATCTGATGCCTATTCTTAGCCAATTCCTTTAATACACCATGACTTCCTCCTTCAGTATCACTGGCTCTTGATCATATGCTACCTCTTGAAATGATTGAGCATTAATCATTTCCTTTTGATACAGTGCCTCTGTATTCCTTTCATCTTTTCTTGATGCTTTCTGCATCATTCAATAATTCGCTCAGTGAATCTTTCAATAATGAAAGTCAAGGCTTGAATTTTTTCTTCAGTTCCCCCAACTTGAGAAATGCTGATTGTGTTCTTCCTTTTTGGTTTTCTGATTCCAGATCTTTGCACATTTTATTGTAAATTTGGCTTTATCTTCTTGAACTGATCTTTGAAATGTTCTTTTCAGCTCTTGGACCTCCTCATTTCTTCCATTTGCTTTAGCATCTCAACACTGGAGAGCACGTTTCAGTGTCTCTTCTGACATCCATTTTGACCTTTTCCTTCTTTCTTGTCTTCTCAGTGACTTTTTGCTTTCTTCATGTATGATGTTCTTGATGTCATCCCACAACTCTTATGGTCTTTGGTCTTTAGTGTTTAATGTATCAAATCTGTTTTTCGAATGATCTATAAATTCAGGTGGGATATATTCAAGGTCATATTTTGGCTCTCATGGACTTGTTTTCATTTTCTTCAGCTTCAGTTTGAATTTGCATATGAGTAATTGATGGTCTGTTCCATAGTCTGCACCTGATTTTGTTTTGACTAATGATATGGAGCTTTTTCATTGTCTCTTTCTGTAGATGTTGTCAATTTGATTTCAATGTATTCCATCTGGTGAGGTCCAAGTGTATAGTCGTCTCTTATGCTGTCTAAAGAAGGTATTTGAAATGAACAAATCATTGGTTTTGCAGAATTCTATCATGCATTCTCCAGCATCATTTCTATCATCAAGGCCATATTTTCCAACTACTGATCCTTCCTCTTTGCTCCCAAACTTTGCATTCTAATCACCAGTAATGATCAATACATTGATTGAAGAAGTTGGTAGAATTCTTGTATTTCATCCTCACTGACTTTCGTGGTTGGTGCATAAATTTGAATAATAGTGGTATTAACTGGTCTTCCTTGTAGATATATAGATATTATCCTATCACAGACATCATTGTACTTTAAGATAGATCTTGAAATGTTCTTTTTTTTTTTTTTTACAATGAAATTGGCACTATTCCCCTTAAATTAGTCATTTCCAGCATAGTAAACCATATAATTGTGCAATTCAAAATGCCCAGTATCTGCCCATTTCAGTTAACCAATGCCTAGGATATCAGTCTAGGCATTAGTTGAAATTTATGCAGTCCACTTTATTTTTGACAGCTTCTAATTTTCCTAAATTCATACTTCATCTCTTCTATCATTCCAATTATTAATGGATGTTTGCACCTGCTTCTTTTTATTTTGAGTTGTTTCCCAACAGCAAATGAAGGTCCAGAAAGTCTTGCTTCATCTTTGTCATTAAGGTAGACTATATTTTGAGAAGGTAGATCTTCCCCAGTCATATTTCGAGTACCTTCCAACCTGAATGGCTTATCTTCTGATATGATATTAAACAATGCTCTGCTGTTATTCATAAGGTTTCAGTGGCGAATTCCTCAGAAGTGGACCACTTATTTCTTTTCCTAGTGTGTTATTAATCTGGAAACTTTGTTGAAACCTGTCTACCATGGGCGACACTGCTGATACTAGAAACACCAATGGCATAATTTTCAGCATCAAAGCAACCAACACTCAAGCCACTATAATATGACGAACTGACAGATGGGAAACTTTTTTCTTCTATATGTTTTTCTTTATATTTCAAACTTATGTTTTATTACTTTATAACACAGCAATGCAATGGAAAAAAATCATATTGTTGAGGTGAAAGTTGTGTGTTCTTCCTTAGACTCATCTGTATGAAGACAGTATAATGGTCTGCAGGCAGAGTGGCCTTCCCTTGTCATAGAAACTGCCAAAGAATATAAATAGAAGGCAAGTCTCCTTGGAGGTAAAAGATTGGACTAGCTGATCTTGCTAACCTCTAAATTCAAGTCGCTGCTGAATGCTAAGTTTACCAAAAACCTTCCAGAGGGAGCTATTCAGAACCTTCATAGCCTTGTCTGTAGTCTCACTTTATCATCACCCAAATTCTTATTCCTCATGTTTAACTGAAATTCTTCCATTCTGACCTGCAATAAACATTACTAGTGAGCTCATCGATTAGTAAGAGCCAAAAGGGTAAGATAGGGAAGGTCCCAGAACCAGGGAATCACCTAGAAACAGTCCAGACAGACCCTGTATTCAGAGGGACTGAGCCATGGACTCTCCCATGTGTAACAAGGAGAAGGAAGATGGTCCTTTGAAAGTTTTCACTGCACTATGTATTTTCCAGTTATGTGTGTTGTCTCTAACCAGGCTAACAAAATCTTGTCTTTTTCCAGGTTTTAGTTACCTACTTTTTATGTATGCACTTCTGCCTGTACTTCTGCTTCCTCACCTGTAAAATGAGGGGGCTGAACTTACCTCCCTTGTCTCCATCTGGCTTTATGACTGACAAGAGTTGTTTGGATGTAAACACTTTTTCCTAATGTGTTTGGATATGATGAAACCCCATCTGTCTCTGACATCTTTAAAGTGATATGATCTACATACATATCTAAGATCACACACTGGAGGCCCAAGGGCAGAATTCAGCTCACAGAGACATTTTGTTTGACTTACAGTGTTATAAGGGCACAGAATTAAAAAGAAAAGAAAAAAAAAAAAACAATTCAATAACCAATATTTAAAAATAGGGACATAATGATTAAATGTCATAGTTCTGGATTTTCTTGGGGAAAAAAAATCATAATATCTGACCCTCATGGATCTAGCGTGCTGTATCTGAATGGTGAAAGTGACATGGGTTTCTCCAGGTATCCATTGTCCCCACTGCTCCCTACTGTCTCTTGAACTCTAAAGCTGAATGGCAGTTGCCATTATTATTATTCTTATGTAAGTTCTACTTCATTCATTCATGTTACCTGCTAGATTCTAAATCAATTTTTGATCTAACAAAGGCCCCTTTGGGGCAAAACTCACCTTTGTATTGTCCACAAAGTTTCCCTCAGTAAGAACATCCAGAAGAGCCTCAATAAATGTTTGTTGGATGCATTTATTATATTGTTTTCAAGCAACAACAACCCCACTGGCACAGAGTCAATTCCAACACACAGTGTTCCTACAGGACAGGGTAAAACTGCTCTATAGGATTTCCAAGGCTCTAGTCATTCATTATAGGGGAGTCCTGGTGTGGTGCTGTGCGCTAATGCGTCAGACTGCAAAGTTGTTTAAACTGCAAGGTTGGTGGTTCAAGTTCACTAGCTACTCCTTGGAAGCTCTATACAGGGTCGCTATGGGTCAGAATCTACTCAATGGTACTTAACAACAACAAATCAATACAGAAGCAGATTACCATATCTTTTTCCTATGAAACAGGAAAAAGGTTTTTTTTTCCCTGTAAAACAGAAAAAAGTTGATTTTGAACTACTGATCTTTTGGTTAGCAGCCAGGTGCTTTAACCACTGCACTACCAGGGTTTCTATACTGTTTCCAGTGCTCCAAAGTAAAAAGTTTAGTATGCAAAGTCAGTCAGTCCCTGTTAGATGGTGAAACTCTCTGCTTTCTCATGAAGGCGCTGGCCCTCTGATACAGCATTACTTCCAGCCCTGATATTTCCTCGGATTGTGCCTAAAGGATTTGGTTTCATTCAATGTCTCACTTAGGAGAGAACTTGGCAGGTATCACAACAGAGACCGAGAAGGGATTCCAGGCTCCCTTCACATATCATTTTTTTTTTAAGGTTTTATTGTGAATTGAGTGATAGTTTACATGAGGGAGCATCAGTTTTACACTCATCCCATTGTATTTGTTTCATTGCAATGATTAAAATCCCCTGCATGCTTCATCATTCAACAGTATTTGCTTCTATTCCCTCTGTTTTTGTTTGTTTGTTTGTTTGTTGTTGTTGTTTGTTTGTTTTGTATGTGCACCAAAACACTCTGGAAAATACAATCATTCAAACAGCCACACATCCTTTTTCCCTCCATGAGTGTCTGGGGAGGGTCCCATACTCCGCTCCTACTCTTCTCCCTTGATGGTCCCAGAGTCTTCAGTTCTGGGACTGTAAGATCAACCACTCACCCCTTTTTGCTATAAAACATCTACCTTTACAGTTGTGACAATTGTAATTAGTCATGATAACAATTACTCACTAATGAATCATGAGTTTTGTCCCCATCTTCTTTCACTAGCCCTGTCTAGACAGGATGAAAACCACTCAGTGGGGATTCTACCTTCCCCTGCACACTCTGAATGTAAACTCCCTCTTGAAAATTTGTATGCCAGTCATTTCGTGCCTTTACACCCCCCACCCCCATTTTATGTATGTAGCCAATGTCTAAGTTGCCCATCCCTATCAACCCTGTGTACAGAGGAGATGGGAATGATCCTTGCTGTAAAGGTTCTTTCCCTCTTGGTTGGTATTTTAAGCTACTGCATCCATTAGTATAGGTCAAGTTCATTCACATATCATTTTTGACACTCAGTTTAAAACATAAGAGTTTTTTTTTTGTTGTTTTCTTTTTTCTTTTCCTATGCCAACCATCCAAAGACAGAATTTGTCATTTTGGATTTAGATAACCTGCCAACAAAGAAAGAGATGGCAGTTACTAGAGCTATGACTGAGAGTTGAGAAGTCAGTGTGTCTACTTCTTGTCTCTACTCTCAGCAGTCCCTATTTATTACTGAGCCCCTACTCTAATATTTCTGTTCCCCTAAAGATTTTGTAAAGGAGCTCTGGTAGCGTAGTGGTTACTAATCGGGCTGTGAACCTTAAGGTCAGCAGTTCGAAACTACCAGCTGCTCCGTGGGAGAAAGATGAGGCTTTCAGCTACCGTAAAGATTTACAGCCTTGGAAACCCTGTACAGGGTCGCTATGGGTCAGAACCGACTTGACAGCACTTAACAACAACAACAACAATGATTTTGTCTTTGGTCAGAGTGAAAACACGCTATAGAGTAAGTTGGATAGTTCAAAGAATAAGTCAAGAACATTAAAGTAAATAACGTGAGGAAAATAATATTGCACATATTTTACTTAGAGACTAGATAATCATATAATTTATCCTCCAAACCAGAACACTCTGGAGAGTGAAAGGGAGTGGTAACAGGACAGAAGACTGAAACAACAGGCACAAACTGAAATGTCCCTGAAAAATTGTTATTTAGGGTTATCTCATTTGTTCTCTTGCTAAAGTAACTTACTCGATGGCACTTAACAACAACAAAGTAACCTAGGGCAATGATGTTCATTCCTGAAAAGGCTTGAAACTTCATAGCAAAAATGTTTTCAGCTGTTGTTAGTTGTTGTCAAGTCTATTTCTGCTAACATTGACCTTATGTATGTTGTTGTTGTTGTTAAGTGCTGTTGAGTCAGTTCCAACCCATAGCGACCCTGTATAGGGTTTCTGAGGAGTGGTTGGTGAGCTTGAATTGCTGAATTTACGGTTCAAAGTGACTCTGCAATCCAGCGCATTAACCCACAGCACCACATCAGGACTCCACCTTATGTATAGCGAGATTGAAAGTTGCCTCATCCTAAGCCATCTTCATTTTCATTGTTACATTTGAGTCCATAGTTGTGGGTGTTGTGTCAGTTCATTTCCTGGAGGGCTTTCTGCCTTTTTATTGACCTTCTACCAACCATGATGTCCTTTCTAGGGACTTTCCTGATGACTTGTCCAGAGTCAGTGTGCTGAAGTCTCACCATCCTCCCTTCTAAGAAGTATTCTGGTTGTACTTCTAAGTATATTGTTCTTCTGGAAGTTCACCATATATTCAATATTCTTCACCATCACCATGACTTGAACACATCAATTCTTTTTCTTTCTTCTTTTATTATTGTCCAGCTTTCCCACAATATGAGGTGATTGAAAAGACAGCACTTGAACCAGGCTCACCTTAGTCATCAAAGTGACACCTTTACTTCTTAAAATTTTAAATCTGTGCAGCAGATTTGCCCATGGCAATACTTTATTGGATTCTTTTGACTGCTGCTTCCATGGATATTGTTGTTGGTCTAAGTAGAATGAAGACTTTGGTAACTCCATTTTTTTCTGCTCCATTTATTATGATACAGTTTTTAGTCCATTTGTGATCTGCTTAAAGCAAAAACAAAAAACTTACAGGCCAGGAAGAAAGAAGTTATAGGATGCCAGGAGAAATTTGTAAGGTAGTCTTCAACTTATATTGTTGTACATGTACCTGCTCATTTGAAACTTGATTGTATAAAAAATCATTCCTGGTGTGGCACTGTTGGATAAGCACTGGATTGCAAGGTCGGGTTGAACCTCAGAGTCAGTGGTTCAAACCCACCAGCTGCTTCTTGGAAACCCTATACAGGGTCTCACTATGAGTTAGAACTGACTCAATGGCACTTAACAGCAACAACAGTCTTAGCTATCATTGTCTTCACTCTCATTTTGAACTTCATGTTTCTAAAGGATGTTAAAGAGGTTTAAGCAATCAAAGTACCTGTGATGCTGGTACTAGGCAATTCAAGGTCATATTTTGGCTCTCATGGACTTATTTTCATTTTCTTCAGCTTCAGTTTGAATTTGCATGTAAGTAATTGATGGTCTGTTCCACAGTCTGCACCTGGTCTTGTTTTGACTGATGATATGGAGCTTTTCCATCATCTCTTTCTGCAGATGTAGTCAATTTGATTTCTATGTATTCCATCTGGTGAGGTCCATGTGTATAGTCGTCTCTTATGCTGTCTAAAGAAGGTATTTGAAATGAACAAATCATTAATTTTGCAGAATTCTATCATGCATTCTCCAGCATCATTTCTATCACCAAGGCCATATTTTCCAACTACTGATCAGGAAGTCAACAGCAGATTAGGGAGAAGGAGGCTGCTCTTGTGTGTCCCATCCAAGGGCAGAGGAAACTTGATGACAGTCTTGCAAGATAAGTGAATTGTTATGGTAACTACTGTTATAAACAATCCCAAAGTCTCAGTGACTTTTCACAATTAAGACTTGATTCATGCTCATTCCACAGTCCATTATGGGTCATGAAGTTCTCCTGTGCACTTTCAGAAGGTGATTCAGGGATTCAGGTTCCCTCCATCATCTCTGAAGTACAATCAGAGTGAAAAAGGGGAGCAAACACATGGCTCATAACACAGGGGCTTTATGGCCAGGTCTGGAATTATATTGACTGGATACCTGATGTGTCGCTGTAGGATAAGCACTGGATTGGTAACCACAAGGTTGGTGGTTCCAATCCATCATCTGCTCCTTGGAAACTCTTATACAGGATTGCTATGAGTTGGAACTGACTTGGCAGAACTTAACAACAGCAGTCATGGCTTCAACATAACTGCAAGGGAAGATGAAAAATATAGACTTCCTTGATGCTAGGAACAGATTAGTGACATCTGGCAATCTTTGCCAGTGTTGTTATAATCTAACCTCTTTACCAGCAAAGAAACTGAGGCTTAGAAAGGTTAGTAACTTACTCTTGAGCCACCCAGCTAAAATGGCAGCAGTTGAGATTGAATTTAGGTATGCCTGACTCTGAAGCCTGTGTTCTTTCCATTATATCTCATCCTATTCAGTCAGTTCATAGCACCCTCTGTGATCAACAAAAGGATCCCTGATGGCACAGTGTTGGACAGCTAACTATAAGGTCAATGATTTAAAATCATGAGCTTCTCTGTAGGAGAAAGATGAAACTGTCTGCTCCTGTAAAGATTTATAGTCTTAGAAACCCTGAGGAGCAGTTCTACCCTGTCCTTTAAGATCACTGTGAGTTGGAACTGACTTGATGGTAGTGGGTAAGCAGCCAGCAACATAAAAAAGATTGACATGCCAGCCTAAAGTCATTCCCCAAGCTTTTGTCTGTCCATTTCTCATGGTATATGAGATATATAGATTATATAAAGAGAGATTAGAGATTTTCACGTAAGCAAGCTTCTACCAGTAGAGTCTGGTTCCTCCTTTTCAGGGAAGTGCTCTCATATATGAAGATCTTTGCCCAACAATATTTTGTGGGTTCAATGTACTGGTCTTATATACCATTTGCCAGACTTATTTCTCAATGTTTCATATATTTTGATTCTGTTATACATGAGATTGTTTTTCAATTTCTGAGTTTCATTGCTGGAATATAGAAGTAAAATAGGTATTTGTATGTTATGTTAATGTATGATAGTCTTGTATCCTGCAATCTTGCTAAACTCACTTATTAGTTTTATAGATTTTTGGAGATTCCATGATTTCTACACAGATGGTCATGTATTCTGAAAATAAAAAAGAGTCTCACCTTTCTAATTTGGGTGCCTGTTATTTCTCTTTCTTGCCTAAGTGCTCTGGATAGAATCTCCAGGGATATATATATGTATCTCCAGGGAAGACCTAACATCCTTGTCTTGCTCTTGATGTTAGGGAGAAATATTCAGTTTTACACCACTAAGTTTTACACCACAATCCACACAATCAAAAGCCTTTAGTCAATAAAGCACAAGTAAATATCTTCCTGGTATTCGCTGCTTTCAGCCAAAATTCATCTTACATTGGCAATGATATTCCTAGTTCCACATCCTCTTCTGAACCTGGCTTGAGTTTTCTGACAATTCCCTGTTGATGTACTGTTACAACCTTTCTTGAATTATCTTCAGGAATATTTTACTTGTATGGGATATTAATGATATTGTTAGATGATTTCTGCATTCCATTGGGTCTCGTCTCTTGGTACAAATATGGACCTCTTCCAATGGGTTGGCCAGGTAGTCAATTTTTTGGCATAGATCAATGAGCACCTCCAATGCTGCATCAGTTTGTTGAAAGATTTTTTATTTATATACCATCAGTGCCTGGACCCTTGTCTTTCACCAATGCCTTCAGTGCAATTTAGATTTCTTCGTTCGGTGCCATCGGTTCTTGATCATATGCTACCTTTTGAAATGGATGATTATCGACCGTTTCTTTTTGGTACAGTGACTCTGTGTGAACCCTCCATCTTCTTTTGATGCTTTCTCCATCATTCAATATTTTGTCCATTGTTGTTGTTGTTAAGTGCCATCGAGTCGATTCCAACCCCATAGTGACCCTGTATAGGGTTTCTGAGGAGCAGCTGGTGAGCTTGATCCGCCGACCTTGCAGTTCAAATGGCTCCCATAGAATCCTTCAATATTGCAATCAAGGTTTGAATTTTTTCTTCAGTACTTTAAGCTTGAGCTTGTTCTTCCCCTTCTATATCTGGATGAGTTCTGAGTGATATTGTCATATATATTAATTTCAGATTGTTGTCTGCTATTGTTTGTATTCTCTCCAAAGATTCATTTAATACTTTTTGTAAGTGTGGTTTTTATAAATTTCTTTATTTCCTTTTTATCTGGAAATATCCTAATTTCACCATCATATCTGAGGGATTGCTTTGCTGGTTATGATTCTTGGCTGGCAATTTTTTTCAGTCAGAGCTTTGCATATGTCATCCCATTGCCTTCTTGCCCACCTGGTTTCTACTGAGAAATCAGAGCTTAGACTTATTAGTTCTCCCTGTAGGTACCGTTTTCATTTTCCTTGAGCAGCTCTCAGGATTCTTTCCGTGTCTTTGGTTTTGGAACATTTGATTGTAATATGTCTTGGTGATTTTCTTTTTTTGGGGGGTCTATCCTGTGTGCTGGACTGAAAAGCTGGTTTGAACCACAAAGTCAGTGTTTCAAGCTCACCAGCCGCTACTTGGAAACCATATACAGGGTCTCTATGGGTCAGAACAGACTTGACAGCACTTAACAACAAAAACAACATACTGTTTGGAGTTTGTTCAGTTTCTTGAATGTATGTCTTCTTGTCTTTAATATATTAGGATAGTTTTCTTCAAACAAGTCTTTGACAATTTTTTCTGTGTTTTTGTTTTTATTTTTTTGCCTTTTCCTATTCTGGAATTCTAATCTCATGTTACACTATGCCTCTAGGTGGTGTCCCACATATTTCTGAAGTATTTTTTGCATTTTTTTTTTCTTTTTTTCTGATTGTTTCTCTAGCCGATAAATATTGAGAAATTTGTCAGCAAGCTCACAATTCAGGCTTCATTTGATTTAATTCTGTTTCTCTGCCCATTCAACAGATCACCTATCCTGAAATATTAGTATTAATCGTCTGGATTTCTATTTGCTGGTTTTCTGTGGAATCTTAGTCTGAGTTCTCCAGAGAAGCAAAACCAGTGAAGCTTATATATGTATATATAACAATGTATAAAGTATGAATCTAGGAAAATTGGAAATTGTCAAAAATGAAATAGAATGCATAAACATTGATATCCTAGCTATTAATGAGCTGAAATGGACTGGTATTGGCCATTTTGAATCTGACAATCACATGGTTTACTATGCCAGGAATGGCAAATTGAAAAATGACATCACTTTCATCATCAAAAAGAACATATGAAGATCAGTCATGAAGTACAATGCTGTCTGTGTTGGGATAATACCCATACGCCTACAAGGAAGATCAGTTAATACCACTACTATTCAAGTTTATGCACCAACCACTAAAGTCAGTGATGATGAAATTGAAGACTTTCACCAACTTCTTCAGTCTGAAATTGAACAAGCAGGCAATGAATATGTATTGATAATTACTGGCAACTGGAATGCAAAAGTTGGAAACAAAGAGGAAGGATCAGTAGTTGGAAAACATGGCCTTGGTCATAGAAATGATGCTGGAGATTGCATGATGGAATTTTGCAAGACCAATGACTTCTTTATTGCAAATACCTTTTTAAACAACATAAATGATGACAATACACATGTACTTCACCAGATGGAATACACAAAAATCAAACTGACTACATCTGTGCAAAGATACGATGGAAAAGCTCCATATCATCAGCTAAAATAAGGGCAGGAGCAGACTGTGGAAAAGACCAGCAATTGCTCATGTGCAAATTCAGGCTGAAGCTGAAGAAAATTAAAACATTCCAACAAGAGCCAAAATATGACCTTGACTATATCTCACCTGAATTTAGATATCATCTGAAGAATAGATTTGAGGCTGCAGGGCTAATAGACCAAGACTGGCAAGAAAGAAGTCAGGCAGGCAGGTGCAGCAGGTAAGAAGGCAGGCTGCTGATGATTCTAAGAATCAGCAGCTAATAAAACAGGCCACTGGCTCAAGCCCAAAGAATTGGTGGTTAGAAGAGCCAGATGCAAAATTCAAACCCAGTAGAGAGCAAGCAAGCTTTGCTTGAGTGTCCAGTGTGAGAAATAACTCTTGTGGGTGTGATCCATCTTCAGGAATTCATGAGATTGCTAGACCTGGCAGACAGATTGTTGAAACAAGCAGGGTGTTCTAGGACTAGGGAATTTAAATAAGAATACAGCCACTAAGACCATGGGCAAGCCATTTTGGCTTCTCTGGTGGCAGGGAAAATGGGATGTGCCATAGAATTCTTTTTGGGGAATTGGAACTGGAGTAGGGGCTTTTTGAAGACAAGAAGACATGGTGGGCCATGTGGTGTGTCTACCTGTGTCTACTGGGTTGGGAGTCTGATTTTGCAAAATCAAATAAAGAAAACCTCACGTTCACTAAATGAGTACAGATTGGATTACTTGAGCATTTGTCAGTATTGACAACGTTTCTCACACCAGTATATTGGAAGCAGGCCACACCAATGATGAAACTTCCTTTCAGTTGATTGGCTGCTCATAGTAGACCTCATCATAGAGTTGCTTATATTATATTAGATCCCATCATTGAGGATAACTACATCTGAAATGCCAAACCACAGAGAATCCTGGCCCAGTCAAGTGGACACAAAACCTTGATTATCACATATGGCTTTTAAGCTTTCATTTATTTATGTCAGTTTGTTCAAATATTTTCCTGAATTCTTCTGAAGTTTTTTCTATGTTCTCCTTGCTTTTTCTGTGACTATCTTGATCAGTCTCTCAGTTCTTTAAAGTTGCTTAAATATCATTCTTTTGAATCTTTATCATATATTTCTGGCAGCATTTTTGGTAATTTTCTGGCTCTGTGTTTTGGTCACTTGTTTGTTTCACTTTGTCTTATTTCTTCATGTAAACTGAAATTACCTGTTGTCTACAAGACGTTGTGGTGTCATTGTATTTATATTTAATTGATTGTATGCTGATGTGTTCTTAGGTACTCACCACCTGTTTCCCAATGGATGTGATAGAGACTAGAAGTGTATTTGCAGCTCTTTTTCGGTGTTCATGTAATGTATTTCATGGTGGGTTTGTCTGATGTTGGCAGCACATTATCATTGATCAGGTGGTACAGGCATAGGTAGTGGTGCAGGAAGCACACATGTGGCTAGGATGCTGGGCAAAATTGCTGTTCCCCAAAACAGGCAACAACAATAAAAGAGCTAATGAGGTAAAATTCACAGTCTCTAGATGCAGACAGAGTAGAGGCTCAACAGGAGGGGGTGCCATTGACCCCTGGGTGGGCAAGAGTTGGGTTTGACCGTGACCTTAACCACCAAGAGGGCTGTGGAACAAGGGAAATCCATACCCCACTCACTGCCAATCTCTAGCTTGCATCCTGTGCTTCCAGACTACTGTGAATCCACAGCTGCCCACAAAAGCTCAATATGGGCATGCCACATGAAGCCAGCTGAGAGGCCACCCATCTCTCTCCTCTCTTGATACTCCTGCTGGGCTTCCTGTTTCTGTTGGCACTCAGTCCACCTTTCTATCCTTTTCTCTGAAGCTCAGGATTTCAGAATCACCATCTGCATCTGTTTCACTTGCTCCTGTGTCCTTGTTGCAGAGGGTCTGTTCAGCACATCTACCTACGTTGTCATCTTGCCCAGAAGTCCTAATATGACTTACGTTTTGTTTAAACATTTTTATATTGGTTGGAAGTTTTCTTTTCTTGTCTTCAGTTTTTGTACCAGAATAATAATGATCTCATAGAATGACTTAGGCACTATTTCTCTTTCTCACAAATTCTACATAAGAAGTTGTGCAGCATTGCTGTTCTTCCTATCTGAAATGTTTGGTAGCATCCCATCTCAAGTACTATTCTGTATTTTGTGAACTCTAAAACAGAGTGCAACTGATCTGTCTGTTCTTGCCCTGAATCTCAGCCTGTTTGGCAAGGCTTTGATGGACCCATTGCGGGTTATTTTTTGCACTTCACCCTGAAGAAAGAATTATTTTTCCATCTCTCAGTTTTGAAAGGGAGAAGGGAATGAGGAAGTGAGAGATAAGGGACAGGAATGGGAGCATAACATTTCAGTGCATACTAAAAAGAAGAAGAAGAAATGAAATTCACATAACATAAAATTAACCATTTTAGTGTACAATTCAGTGACATTTCGTATATTGAAAATGTTTTGCTTAGCTAGTTATCTAGTTCTTAAACATTTTCATCCTATCACAAGAAAACACTATACCCATTAATCAGTCGTTCCCCTTCTCAGTCCCAGGAAACCACCAATCTTCTTTCTGTCCCTATTGATTTACCTATTTTAATTACTTCATATTGTTGGAATTATACAACATGCGGCCTTTGTGTCTGACTCCTATCACTTAGCATAATATTCCAAGGATTATCTACATTGTGTTTGTTGGGTGCCATCAAGTCAGTTTTGACTCACAGTGACCCTATGCACAACAGAATGAAACACTGTCTGGTCTGCACCATCCTCAAAATTGTTGTTACACTTGAGAACCCACTGCTGATACCATTGTGCCATCCCATTTCAATGGGGGTCTTTTATTTCTGCTGACACTTCACTTTACAAAGCATGATGTCCTTTGTCAAGGACTGGCCTCTCCTGATAACATGTCCGAAGTATGAGAGACAAGGTTTTAACATGTTTGCTTCTAAGAAGCATTCTGGGTATACTTCTAACACAGGTCTATTTGCTTTTCTGACATTCCATGGTGCTTTTAATATTCTTCTCCAATACCATAACTCAAATGCATCAATTATTTTACGGTCTTCCTTATTTACTGTCCAACTTTCACATGCATATGAAGATACTGAAAATATCATGGCTTGGATAAGGTGTACCTTAGTCCTCAAACTGACATCTTTATTCTTGAACACTTTAAATAGGTGCAGCAGATTTGCCCAATGCAACATATCATTTGATTTTTTTACTGCTGCTTCTATGAGTGTTGACTGTGGATCCAAACAAAGTGAAATCTTTGACAACTTCAACCATATCTCCTTTTATCATGATGCTATTTATTGGTCTGGTTAAGAGGATTTTTATTTTCTTGGCATTGAGGTGCAATCCATACTGAAGTCTGTAGTTTTCCATCTTCATAAGTGTTTTAAGTTCTCTTCATTTTCAGCAAGCAAAGCTGTACCGTCTGCATATCTCAGGTTTTTAATGAGTCTTTCATGAATCCTGATGTCATTCTCTTCTTCATATAATCTAGCTTCTCAGATGAGTATCATGAAAGAATACAGCCCTGGCACACACCTTTCATGATTTTAAACCATTCAATATCCCCTTGTTCTGTTAGAATGACTGCCTCTTGGTCTATGTACTAGTTCCTCATGAGCACAATCAAGTGTTCTGGAATACTTATTCTTCTCAGTGTTATCCATAGCTTGTCATGATCCACACAGTCAACGCCTTTGCATAATAAATTGATTCATTACTACATTAGGAATGACATATTAAAGAGGAATGGCATCACATTTATCATAAAGAAGAACATTTCAAGATCTAGTTTTAAGAACAATGCTGTCTGTGATAACAATATTTATACATCTACAAGGAAGATCAGTTAATACCACTATTATTTAAATTTATGCAGCAATCACTAAAGGCAATGATGATAAAATTAACTAATTCTACCAACTTCTTCAGCCTGAAATTGATCAGACACACAATCAAGATGCACTGATAATTAACAGTGACTGGAATGTGAAAGTTGGAAACACAGAGGATCAGCAGGTGGAAAATATGACCTTGGTGATAGAACAAAGCTGAAGATCATATGATCAAAATTTGCAAAACAGATGACTTATTCACTGCAAATACCTTTTTTTTCAACAACATACATGGCAAATATACAAGTGGACCTTGCCCAATGGAATACATAGGAATCAAACTGACTAATCTGTGGGACGAGATTATGGAAAAGCTCAGTATCATCAGCTAAAAATAAGGCCGGGAGCGGACTATAGAAAAGACCTTTAATTTTTCATATGCAAGTTCAGGTTGAAACTGTGCCATGGTAGCATAAATCCGCAAGCGCCTGAGTATGTTGTTGTTGTTGTTGTTAGGTGCCATTGAGTCCATACTGACTCATAGCAGCCCTATGCACAACAAAATGAAACACTACTTGGTCTTGCGCCAGTCATGCAATTATTGTCATGTTTGATTCTGTTGTTTCACTACTGTGTCAATCCATCTCATTGGGAGTCTTCTTCATTTTCACTGACTTTCTACTTTGCCAAGCATTATGCCGTTTTCCAGGGACTGGTCCTCCTGATAACATGTCCAAAGTATTGAGACAAATCTCTCCATTCTCGCTTCCAAGAAGCATTCTGACTGCACTTCCAAGACAGATTTGTTTGTTTTTTTGACAGTCCATGATATTTTCAATATTCTTCTCCAACACCTTAATTCAAATGCATCAATTTTCCCATGATCTTCCTTATTAATTATCCATATTTCCAATGCATATGAGGTGAATGAAAGTATTATGACTCGGGGGAAAAAAAGAACAGAAAATATTATGACGTGGGTCAGGTACCTTATAGTCCTCAAAATGATATCTTTGCTTTTTAACACTTTAAAGAGGTGTTTAAACATGTGTTTGAACCACTGACCTTATGGTTCAAACTGACCTTACAGTCCAGTGCTTATCCTACAGCACCATACCAAGGCTCCACAGTAAACCATATGATTATCTAATTCAAAATGGCCAACACTACTTCATTCAGCTCACTAATGCCTAGGATATTGATCTTTATGTGGTCCATGCAACTTTTGTTGACTTCTAATTTTCCTAAATTCATACTTCACACATTCCACTTTCTGATTAATGGATGCTTGTAATGATTTCTTCTCATTATTAGTTGTGCCCCATGAGAAAATGAAGGACCCAAAAACTTTACTACATCCATATCATGAAGGTAATCTCTTCCACTGTTACATTTGAGTGCTTTCTGACTTGAGGTGTTCATCTAGCACTAATCAGAAAATGTTCCTCTGCTATTCATAATCTTTTCAGTGGTTAACCTTTCATTAGTGCTCCTCCTCTCCTTCTTCCTACCGTTTCTCACTTTGGAAGCTCTGTTGAAACCTGTCTATCACAGGCAACCCTGCTGGTATTTAAAGCATCAGTGGCATACATACCAGCATCACAGCAACATACAAGCCACCACAGTGTGACAACTGACAGGTAAGTGGTGGGGTTTTTTCCAGAGGTAGGCAAAAAACATAAATTTTAGGGAAAAGTATTTAATAGCTTATGGGTTATGAATATCTTCACCCATTACTCATCCAAACACCACAGACTCATCAACAGAACTTTCAGCATACTTAATAATAATGCTCAGTCATCTTTGATGTCTTGTCAACTTTTAGTCAATGATAAACCTTAAACTTTGCATGTATTTTTTTCTACTTAGTTATTATGAAGGTGTATTTGTTAAAGAAGAAAGATAGAGTGTTGTTCAAGAGTTTATGGTTTATAACTCTTAAATTTAGACATATGAATTGTTGTCTAAGCCTCACAAATGTTAGGGGTAGACTTGACCAGAACTGAGTTTTCTGCCTGTAAGAGTGGAGATACCTGGCATTGGTCACTGGTCACAAGTCCCTCAATTACCCCTGCATTTGGCTCTTTGTAGATCAGTTGACTGTAATTGATCATTTCTGGGTTCTCAATTCTGTTCCATTGATCTGTGTGTCTTTCACTGTACCAGTACTAGGCTGTTTTGACTACTGTCGCTATGTAGTAGGTTTTGAAATCAGAAAGTCTTCTACTTTGTTCTTCTTTTAAAATAATGTTTTGCTTATTCAGGGTCTCTTTCCTTTCCCTATAAGGTTGTTGTTAAATGCCATCGAGTCATTTACGACTCATAGTGATATTAACAATGATATCCCTCATTCCATGGCCCCTTCTGAATCCGGCTTGAACCTCTGAAAGTTCTCTGTCAATGTATTCTTGCACCCATTTCTGTATTATCTTCAGCAAAACTTTACTCGCATGGGATATCAAAGAGATTGTCCGATGATTTCTACATTCCGTTGGGTCACCTCTCTTTGGAATGGGCACAAAGATGGATCTCTTCCAATCGGTCAGCCAGATAGTTGTCTTCCAAATTTCTTGGCAAAGATGAGTGAGTGCCTCCTGTGCCGCCTCACTTTCTTGAACTATTTCAATTTTTATTCTAACAATTCTTGGTGCCTTGTTCTTTGCCAATTCCTTCAATGCACCTTGGACTTCCTCCTTCAGTATCATTGGCTCTTGATCATATGCTACCTCTTGAAATGATTGAACATTAACCATTTCCTTTTGGTATAGTGACTCTGTGTATTCCTTCCATCTTCTCTTGATGCTTTCTGCATCATTCAATTATTTGCCCAGTGAATCTTTCAATAACGAAAGTTGAGGCTTGAATTTTTCCTTCAGTTCCCCCAGCTTGAGAAATGCAGACCATGTTCTTCCTTTTGGTTTTCTGATTCCAGATCTTTGCACATTTTGTTGTAATATTTGGCTTTATGTTCTCGAGCTGATCTTTGAAATTTTCTGTTCAGCTCTTGGACCTCCTCATTTGCTTTAGCATCTCTATGCTGGAGAGCAAATTTCAGTGTCTCTTCTGACATTCATTTTGACCTTTTCCTTCTTTCTTGTCTTCTCAATGACTTTTTGCTTTCTTCATGTATGATGTTCTTGATGTCATTCCACAACTCTTGGAAATTCTGTATGTACACTATTCCTTTTTTTTGTTTGTTTTATAGTTGCCTTTATTATAAATTGATACTTTGGTCCCTATTTTCAGCCTTGTAGGTTTGTCTATTTTTCTGGTGGTTGCAATGCAAAGGTTGTGAGGAAAGAGGAAGGATCAGTAGTTGGAAAATATGGCCTTGGTGGTAGAGATGATGCTGGGAAACACGTGATAGAATTCTGCAAAATTAATGATTTGTTCATTTCAAATACCTTCTTTAGACAGCATAAGAGACAACTATACACATGGATCTTGCCAGATGGAATACATAGAAATCAAACTGACTACATCTGTGGAAAGAGATGATGGAAAAACTCCATCTTATCAGTCAAAACAAGGCAAGGGGCAGACTGGAACAGACCATCAATTACTCATATGCAAATTCAAACTGA
Organism: Chrysochloris asiatica; assembly: GCF_000296735.1. Classification (NCBI taxonomy): domain Eukaryota; kingdom Metazoa; phylum Chordata; class Mammalia; order Afrosoricida; family Chrysochloridae; genus Chrysochloris; species Chrysochloris asiatica. Next base: position 1,033,541 of record NW_006408653.1, on the reverse strand, counting down.
AGCTGAAAAAAATGAAAACAAGTCCACAAGAGCCAAAATATGACCTTGAATATATCCCACCTGAATTTAGAAATCATCTGAAGGAAAGAGTTGATACATTAAACACTAAACACCAAACATCAAGAACATCATACATGAAGAAAGCAAAAAGTCATTAAGAAGACAAGAAAGGAGGAAAAGGTCAAAATGGATGTCAGAAGAGACACTGAAACTTGCTTTCCAGCATAGAGATGCTAAAGCATATGGAAGAAATGAGGAGGTACAAGAGCTGAACAGAAAATTTCAAAATAATAATAATAATAATAAAGGATAAAAAAGAAATAAACCAGGCAAAACCAGACAAAAAGTTTAATAAGGAAAAGAGTGACAAGAAAATGGACACTGAAGACAAAAATAAGAGAATAAAAGGAAGAAATTTTTTGAAACTCAGAAAAACCAAGGAGACGGAAGATGTAACAAGAATGAGAGTTGTTGTTGGTAAATGCTGTTAAGTCAGTTCCAACTCATAGCAACCCTGTAAATAGAGTTTCTGAGGAGCAGCTGGTGGGTTTGAACTACTGACTTTGTGGTTTACAGTCTAGTGCTGATCCTTCAGTGCCACACCAAGAATAAAGAGAAAAAGAAAGAAAGAAAAAAAGAAGGGAAATTGAGAAACAGAAGAAAAGAAGGAGAAACAAAATGGAGATGGTGGTCGTGGTGTGCCGTGGAGTCGGTTCCGACTCATAGCGACCCTGTCAGGGTTTCTGAGGCTGTAAATCTTTATGGGAGCTGAAAGTCTCATCTTTCTCCTGTGGAACAGCTGGTAGTTCCAAACTGCTGACCTTAAGGTTCGCAACCCGATTTGTAACCACTACACTACCAGAGATAGAAAGGATAAAATTAAAGGAAATGGAAGTAGATGAAGAAGAAGAAAGAATAAACAAACATAAACAATGAAACAACAAAAAAACAAAAACAAAAACAAAAATACAGTGCAGCTGTTGGATCCAGAGAGGAGACAACTGCTGGGGGCTCCTGTCAGCCAAGGAGCTCACAAGGTGGGTCTGTGAGAGTGTAGTTCCTAGCCCTAGATGGAGTTACTATAAGCCTAGATGTTATATTTGTTCAGGGCACTTAATCTAGAAGTAGTTTGTGGAGGTCCTTGGTGGAGCTGATTTCAGTGTATGTTAGGACTATAGGGCAGTTGACAGCAGGGTGGCTGGTCATGTAGGTTTCTTCTAGATTAATGCTGGTCTTGTGGCTCTTCAGGTTCTGTAGGTCTGGAGGTGAACACACTTGAACCCAGGCACCAAAGCATTGCAACCAGCCCCTATCTCACACTGGAAAGGCTAACAACCACATGACTCTGAATTCCTGGAGAGCAGGGTCTGGACAGGGTGGACAGGGTGGGAGGTGGCCACATCTCTGGTCACCAGGGAAATGCAGGGAAAAAGAAGGTATTGCACCTTTCCCATCACCTGTGTGAATCTGCTCTGCCACGACACATTTTGTTGCCAAAGTTGGTCACAAAAGCTATGTCTGGCTAGCTGTTCACTAGTCAGTCTCTGTTCATCATCTCTGCTCATCTTCTCCCAACAAGTACTCAATTCACTTCACTAACCTTTCCTCTGAAGTTCAATCCTGGTTTTTCATCTGTTTTAATTGATCTCTCATATCTTTATTGTGGAGTATCTATGTAGTATGTTTGCATACTCTGCCATTTTTTCAGAAGTCCAGAAGCCATTGTTTTGATTGGATCTATTTTTTTTAAAGGCATCTTAATGATACAAAAACAAATGTATTGTTTATCTGCAGTGATTCACTAGCCACAGAGACATGTTTAAACATAAACATGCTTTGTTAGGAATAAACCCTTGCATGTATGAACTAGAACCCTAGTGGCAAAACTTCTTTGACTTACCCTCATATTTTAGCTAGTTTCTGTCATTGTCATTTTGCCAATTAGGGCCATAATGTTCACTGTATACATTTGTTCTGGATGGGAATTCCAACTCCAAGAAATCAAAGCTTTCAACTAGCTCATTCTCGCTGAGAATTTGTATTTCTGCATTTTAAGAAGATCACTATATGATCTAGAAGAATCACCTGGGGATCTTGTTAAATGTAGATTCTGATTCAGTTTTTCTGGGGAGAAAATGCAAATTTTTAGCAAGGGATCAAAGTGGAATGAACTGGTTTGAAGCCCCAACTACAACTTAGCTTGTGACATCTGCCCTAGAATTTCTACATCCCCAAATAGAGGTGTTGATGAGTCTCATCTGGAGTGCTGTGTTGAGAAATAATTTATGTTAAGCCTCCCTATGGTCTTTAGCCCTGCTTGTATCTAGTCAACCCATAAGCCCATCATCTGGAGTGAGGTCATCAAGGTTGTGCAGTTCAATTCCCTTGGCAAGAAGCACAGCAATGAATTCAGTTAGGAGCCTATTTAAACCACTTTTTCTAAAAGGGTAGCTGTGACCAGGTTGCACAGAGTCTTCATGAATTTCCCCTCAGCCTATTCAGTACAATTATTCACAGGGAACTTTTCTACAAAACCTCATAGTTCTTAGTGAGGTTAACTTTTCAAAATAATGACTTCGACTTTGAGGCAGTTCCAAGTTTAGTTAATTGATTTTCAATATCTCTGTCTGTTTCTGAGAAACTAATTGAGAGAGATGTAGACATCAGCTCTAACTTCCCCAAACAGCTTATAAAGCTTATAAAGAGCATCCCCCAAAGTCATTCTAATTCTTAATAATGTCAAACAAAATGATTACTAATTAACTGCCTATCAATGTGGACCACTATCTTCCAAACTGTGTCCTGTAGGGAGCTGCTTCTAGGAAATGTTAATAGGTACACAGCAAAAATAAATGAGTAAATAAATGGAAAAATTTAAATGCTGGTTAAAACACTCTGGGAAGAATTTGTTTACTACAGAGACCTCCTCTTGGAGATTCATGATTTAATCAGCACATTTAAAACTCCCACAAGTTTCATTGTAAATACATTTGTTTTAACTTTAGTTAACCCAACATTTCTAAGATTTACATGAAAATGATAAGCTTTTGCTTTTGCCTCATACATCCCAAATCCTGGATTTTGGATATATTGATTTTCTTCTCTGTGGGTTAATGTGCTGGACTGCAAGGTCAGTTTGAACTGCAAGGTCAGTGGTTCAAGCTCACCAGCTGCTTCTCAGAAACCCTATACAGGGTCATTATGAGTTAGCGTTTAACAACAACATAACAGAAGTGCCACAAGTGGATGGCTTTAATAAACAGAAATGTATTCTCTCACAGTTTGGGAGGCTAGAAATCTGAATCAGAGCACCGACTCTGGCGAAAGGTCCTTGTCTCCTTCTGCATCTGTAGGTCCAGCATTCCTTGGAGATGTCCTTATATCTTGGCATCAATTTTCCCCCTGGACCTTGGTGCTTCACAGTGCAAGGACCCCCAGGTCCAAAGGACGAACTCCAGCCTTGGCTCTTCTTTCTTGGTGATAGCCCCTCCAGCCCCATTAGCATCATGTTGTTATTGTTTTGGGTTGTTGTTAAGTGTCATTGAGTTGATTCTTACTCATAATGACCCTTTATCAAGTTTCTAAGGAGCAGTTGGTGGGTTTGAACTGCCAACCTTTTGGTTAGCAGTCTAGCTTATCCTACAGTGCCACATCAGCAATTGTTGTCATTAGATGCCTTTAAATTGATTGATTCACAGTAACTCTCTGCACAACAGAACAAAACACTGCCCCCTCCTGCACCATCTGCACAATTGTTATGTTTGAACCTTTTGTTGCTACTACTGTGTCAATCTATCTTGCTGCAGGGGAGTGGGGGAGGGCGGGCCTTCCTCTTTTTTCTCTGACCCTCCACTTTACTAAGCATGATGTCCTCCTCCAGGGCCTGGTCCCTTCTGACACATGTATAAAGTATGAGATACAAAGTCTCACCATCTGGCTTCTAAGAAGCATTCTGGATGAATTTCTTCCAACACAGATTGTTTGTTCTTCTGGCAGTTCTCGGCACTTTCAATATTCTTTCCTAAAACCATAATTCAAATGCATCGATTCTTCAATGGTCGTCCTTATTCATTGTTCAATTTTCACATGCATAAGAGGCTGGTAAGACAAGGGGTCAAGAGGTAATTAATGGAAGAAAAATAGTAGGAACCATACAGGACAGATGTAAACAAGATAGAGAAACTATCTCCTTGTCAGTCTTAAACCCACTGGGGGGTTTGTTAACGCTCCATTCCTATTCAGCTACTCAGCAGGGTTTGTTAACCTTCAGCTATCTCAAACTACCCCTTAACTTCCCCCTTAACCAGTTTTCAGTGGAGGTGCAAAACATTGCCAGAGGACCTCAACATAGCTCTACCAAAGTAGACCTCATTCTCAATTGAGGATCCTGACAGAAGGGCCCATGCATGAACTGTTGTGTGAAGTATCCCAGAGCCTCTGCAATGGATTCTACCATGGATGCCAGATGCACATGCAACATGGGAGAAGAGAAACAAGGAAACATCTCACAGAAATGGAAATGAGCCAACAGGAAAAGTCCATCCTTTTTTAAAGAATCTGGTGGAACTATCTCTGCAACTTAACTCCCTGTTATAAAATCCCCTTAGACTGTGACCATGAAGAGAGATACTATGTGGCATTTCTCCCTTACAGGAGACTGCTGTTTATGGCATGTCTCTTCTGCAGGTATTTTCCATGCTCTAATAAAACTCTTCAATACCATATTTCATGACTTTCTAGTCTTCTGTAGCATGACCCGGTAACAAGGTGATTGAAAATACCATGGCTTGAGCCAGTTGCATCTTAGACCTCAAACTGCTATCTTTGCTCTTGAACACCTTAAAGAGGTCTTACACAGCAGATTTGCCTAATTAAATACATCCATTTTATTTTTAACTCTGCTTTCATGAATGTTGATAGTGGATTCAGCAAAATGAAGTATTGCATCACAGAGATAAGGATTTATAACACATACGATAATTGTATCAGATCAGGACTGATCACATCCGATCACATCACGGGGTAGGTAATTACATTATAGTAGACCTCATTAGGTGATTACTATGATGTAAGTGTCAAACCACTTACAGAATGCAGACCCAACTGAGTTGACACAAAACCTTAACTATCATATTGATCTATGTATAGTTTTAAAAGATGTGTAAAACTGAAATAGAACAAGATAATATATATACCTTGTCTTAATTAGGGCCCTAGGAAACAGTCTCTGACACAGAGACATGTGGCAAGGGGGAGTTTACTAGGTGATGTCATCAAGATCAATACCTTTGATAGAATTAAGACATAGACCCAGGCAGAGGAAGGAGATGAACTGAGATGTAGTCACAACAAAAGAGGGTCAGTGAAAAAGAGGGAGACCTCAACGAGATGGATGGATGCAGTGGCTGCAACAGTGGGCTCAACAACAGCAGCAGCTGTGAACCTGGCAGTGTTTGCTGTACATGGTGTCAGTGAGTTGGAACGGACTCCATGGCACCTAACAGCAACAATCACTGATGAATATGAAGAGGCGGGATGGCTCTTCAGTGTTTTTCTACTCATCATCACCAGGCTGCCTTCAGAAATACAAATGACCTTGTCTCTTCTAGATAGTCCCTCTTCCAACAGAGGGACTTAGCTGAGGGCCATCAGCAGCTGAGAGACTGAGTACCTCAATGATACAAGGAATCTGAGGTAATAACACAGCTGCCACTACATCAGGGGTGGGGAATGTCTGGCCCTCAGGCGGTATGGTATTGTTGTTAAGTGTCATTGAGTTGATTCCAAGCCATAGAGACCCTGTATAGGGTTTCCAAGGAGCAGCTGGTGAGCTTGAACCACCAACCTTGCAGTTCAAACGACTTTGCAGTCTGATGCATTAGCCCACAATGCCACACCAAGACTCCCTCAGGCAGTATAAGGCCTGCAAAATCATTTGGTCTGGCCAAGCAAGGCAACTGCAGTTCCACCCCTCACATTATTGTTGTTGTTAAGTGCCGTCAAGTCAATTCTGACCCATAGCGACCCTATATAGGGTTTCCAAGGAAAAGCTGGTGAGCTTAAACCACCAACCTTGCAGTTCAAACGACTTTGCAGTCTGATGCATTAGCCCACAATGCCACACCAAGACTCCCTCAGGCAGTATTGTTGTTGTTGTTGTTGTTAAGTGCCGTCAAGTCAATTCTGACCCATAGCGACCCTATATAGGGTTTCCAAGGAAAAGCTGGTGAGCTTAAACCACCAACCTTGCAGTTCAAATGACTTTACAGTCTGACGCATTAGCTCACAGCACCACACCAAGTCTCAGGGGTGAGTTAACTACATATCTGACCAAATATTATTGTTATCATTAAGTGCTGCTGAGTCAGTTCCAATCCACAGTGACCCTGTATAGGGTTTCCGAGGAGCAACTAGGCTAATTTTTAATTTGACAATTATTTTGGCAGAATAAAGGTTTGCCATCCTGCACTGCAGTCTATCCTTTGTGCCACTCAGATCCATTTGTAACTTTTGGGGACAGCACTTCAAGAACTCTGGCTGGTCATTTTTCTTCGGGAAACTTATAAGAAAAAGTAACTCATATGTTGCTGCTAGTTGCCTTTGAGTTGGTTCTGACTCATAACAAACAGAATGAAACATGCACAACTGAATGAAACACTGCCAAGTTCTGCGCCATCCTCACAATTGTTGCTATGCTTGAGCTCATTATTGCTGCCACTGTGCCAATCCATAACATTGGGGTTCTTCCTCTTTTTTGTGGAAAAAAGACACTTTATCAAGCATGATGTCCTTCTCCAGGGACTGGTCCCTCCTGATAACATAGTCTCACCATCATGACTTCTAAGGAACACTCTGGATGTACTTCTTCAAACACAGATTTCTTTGTTTTTTTTGGCAGTCCATGGTACTTTCAATATTCTTTTCTAACACCATAATTCAAAAGCACTGAATAAGTTTTCCATATTCATTATCCAACAGTCAAATGCATATAAAGCAATTGAAAATGCAATGGCTTGGATCAGGTGCTCCTTAGTCCTCAAACAGACATCTTTGCTCTTGAACACTTTAAAGAGGTCTTGAGGAGCAGATTTGCTTATTGCAATACATCTTTTGATTTCTTGACCCTGGCTTCCATGAGTGTTAACTGTAGATCCAAGCAAAATGAAATTTTAGACAACTTCAATCTTTTCTCCATTTATATGAATGTTGTTTGTTGGTCTAGTGATAAGGATTTTTGTTTTCTTTACATTGAGGTGCAACCCATACTGAAGGCTATGGTCTTTAATCTTCATCAGTAAGTATTTTAAGTCCTCTTCACTTTTAGCAAACAAAGTTGTATCGTCTGCATATCGCAGGTTGTTAATGAGTCTTTCTCCAATCCTGATGCCATGTTCTTCATATAATCCAGTTTACTGGATTATTTGTTCAGCATACAGATTGAATGAGTATGGTGGAAAAAATACAATGCTGATGCACACCTTTCCTGATTTTACTCATTCAATAGTCCCTTGTTCTGTTCAAACAACTGCCTCTTGATCTATGTTCAGGTTCCTCATGAGCACAGTCAAGTGTTCTGCAATACCTGTTCTTTGTAATGTTATCCATAACTTGTCATGCTCCAAACAGTTGAAAGCCTTTATATAGTCAATAAATCACAAATAAACATCTTTCTGGTATTCTCTGATTTCAGAAAAGATCCATTTTATGTCAGCAATTATACCACTCATTACACATCCTTGTCTGAATCTGGCTTGAACCTCTGACAGTTCCCTGTCAATGATGTACTGTTGAAGCTATTTTTAAATCACCTTCTTCAAAATTTTATTTGTATGTAACATTGGTCATATTGTCTGATGATTTCCACATTCCAGTGGGTTACTTGTTTTTGGAATGGGCACAAATATGAGTCTGTTCCAATTGGTTGGAGCACTCAACTATCTATGCCAAATTTCTTGGCATAGATAGCTAACTAAGTGCCTCCAGTGATGCATCAGTTTGTTGAAAGATTTCAATTTGCATTCTATGAATTCCTTGTGCCTTGTTTTTCACCAATGCCTTCATTGCAGCTTGGTCTTCTTTCTTCATTACTATTGGTTCTTGATCATATGCTACTTCTTGAAATGGATGGACATCGTCTATTTCTTTTTGGTACAATGACTGTGTATATCTTCCATCTTCTTTTGATGCTTTCTGTCTGCATCATTCAGTATTTACCAATGGAATCCTTCAGTAAAAATAAAGGTCAAAACTTGATATGTGAATTTTACTTGCCATGGTTTATAGTACCTGAATGTTAAAAGAAGCTATTAAATGTGTTTAAATTTTAGTAAAATTGGGCCAACTTCAGTGCGTTTATTTTCTTGATTTACTGATGAATGCCTTTGCCAACTATTTGAAAGGTTATTATTCACTTCTTGTGTAATCTGCCTAGATAGAAAGGATTTTCTGTCTTATACGAATAATTTTTCTAGGCATTATGTTGACTTTATTACATCCTGGATTATTTGAGGAGAAAACAGGTTTTCTACAATCATGTTATATTCTATTTAATTTTATTGCTAATTTGATTAAATAGATAACTATCATGTCTCAGGCACCCATGAGGCTATCTTAATCAAGTGTCAAAATCTCCTCTGTTGACTTTTTGATGTTTGCTTTCCCAGAATCAGACCCCAAATACAGAAAAAATAAAATAAATGTTTAAGGATATCTTTAACACCTAACCTATTTTGAGATTTCCCATATGGCCCCTGGAAAATCACACAGACTTGTTCTTTCACCTTATAAAAAGAGATGTGCTAAAAATAATTAGGGTCTTTTGGTATGTTACTATTATAAAGTTTCCTAGGAAGAATTGTCAAAGCAGAAGAGATGATCAGCCTGCCCTAGGTTAAATTTGGATAGGCTAAATATTTCAGAAATGCCAGGTTTCAAAGGAAGTCCCAGCAGATTTGTTAATGCCCTCATTTTCATAACACATTTTCATTTCAGACTCTGACCAAAACTCTGTTGAGTTTTTCTGTGTCTTTTCGAATTCTACTGATGCTTTGCCTGAAAATAGACAACAATAGTATAGTGCTAGTCATAATTCAGGTATTCTTTAAATTGTTAACTTCTTCACCACCTTACTTCTTAATTTGAATTGAGTATTTTCTGTGCGAATGGTTTTCAATTGAGTATGTACACCAGACTTACCTATGGAGTTTTATAAAAACTCAGATTTCCAGAACCTATGCTTTAGTCTGTGCCTTCTTCACAATCATTACTATGTTTGTGTCCATTGCTGAAAACACTGTGTCAATCCATCTCATTGAATGAAGGTCTTCTGTTTTGCTTACCCTCTGCTTTACCAAGCATGATGTCCTTCTCCAGAGATTGGTTCCTCCAGATAACCTGTCCAAAGTGCATGAGATGAAGTTCCCCACCCATCCTCACTTATAAGGAACACTCTGGCTGTATTTCTTTCAAGACATATTTGTTCATTCCTCTGGCAATCCATGGTATATTTAGTAAATTCGTCGTCGATACCATAATTCAAAGGCAATAATTCTTCAGTCTTCCTTCTGCTCTCTAATATAAATTTCTTAGGTTAACCCAATAATATCTTTTATAGAAACACAACAACTTCTTTCTTTTAACCACTTCCTTCCAGGTCCTAGATGCAATCCATATCACACACTACATTCACTTGTTTTGCCTCTTATTTTAAAAAACCAACATCAACATTTTATTGTGAATTGAATTAAGGTTTACATGGCAGATCTTCATTTTCACATTCAACTAATCAGAGTCTTTGTTTCATTTCAACGATGCAATCTCTTCCATGTAACATCAGTTATCCCACTTCCTCCCTATGATTCTTGTTTCTATTCCTTCTACTTTTCCTACCCTTATGAATTATGTCCTTAGGTAAATACTACCCTTTTGATCTTCAATGGTTGACCATTCCATGGTATGCATACCTCACAGGTGTTGTTCCCCCTATATACCAATCTACTGCTTGGCTGAAAATTAAGCTACTAAGGTGAATTCCAGACCTGAAGGGTGACCAAGAACCAAGTCTTGGGTTCCTCCAGTCATTTTCTTGATTTTTAAAGTAATTTTGAGTTTTGCTTCACATTTTCTCCCATTCTATCCAGGGTCTTTTAGTGTGGTCCATGTCAGTACAATTGGTAATGGTAGCCAGGCACCATGTAACTCTAGTCTTAAGGTCAAGGAGAATGATGGTCACATGCTCACATGCTCCATTAGTCCATTGGGTTCATTGATTCCAAGTATCTTCAATTCTCATCACTGTTCTTTCCTCCACACAAGAAGATATTAATAGTTGTACCTTAGAAGGACATTCATTATGGCTCTTTAGTCTTCTTCAGTCTGGAATAATTCTTTAGTCTTTCCTTGCTTTACACACCTTGATATTTTTGAAAAGCACATGTTGGGTCCTTTGTAGAATGCCTTTCCTTTGAGTTTGTATGATGTCTTCCCATAATTATATTCAGGTTCCCCATTTCCAGAAGAAACCCCATGGAAGTGATCTGTTTTATCTTAGTGCATCATGTCAGGAGGCACACAGGATCCATTTGTCCCATTAATGATGATGTGAACTTCTCTTTGTTGGTTAAGGTAGTTTCTTTGTAAAGTTACTTAAATATTTTGTTAGTAATTTTTATGGCAATAGCCTCAGAGAATATATCATATCCTGTTCTTCATCAGACTTTCATCTATTTCTTCTACATCATGCCTGAATTCATAATCACTATGACAGTTTCCCAATCGTATCATTTCTTTTATACCTACTAGTTGACCTTCTGTTGTAAGGAAGTGTTTCCATCTCCTTTCCTTATCTATTTATTTTCTTATATAAACATCAACTCATGAATTCCTGTTGCATTCAATTGTAGGTGCCATTGAGTCAGTTACGGCCCATATCGACCCTATGCACAACAGAATGAAACACTGCTCAGTCCTGCACCATCCTCACAATCATTGTTACCCTTGAGCCCATTGCTACTGCCACTGTGCCAATCCATCTTGTTAAACTATCTTCTTCTTTTGGGCTGACTCTCCACTTTACCAGGCATGAAGCCCTTCTCCAGTGAATTGTCTGTCTCGCCCGAAGTATAGAGATGAAATCTGGCAATTCTGGCTCCTAAGGAGCCAGATACATCTTCCAACACAGATTTGTTTGTTCTGGCAGTCCATAGTACTTTTAATATTCCTCTCCAACACCATACATAACTCAAGTGCATCAATTCTTCTATGGTTTTCTTTATTCTTTGTCCAACTTTCACATGCATATGAGACTATTGAAATACCATGGCTTGTGTCAGGTGCACCTTTATCCTCAAACTGACATCTTTACTCCTGAACAAACTTTAAAGAGGTATTGTACAAAAGATTTGCCATGCAATACTTCATTTAACTTTTTTTTTAATTTTTAAAGAAGTTTTTATTGTGAATTGAGTTTAAGTTTAAGAGTATATTATCAGTTTTACATTACATAAATCATATTTTGCTTCATTGCAATGATTACAATCCCCTCCATGTACCATCAGTCAACAGTATTTACCTCTACCTGCCCCTTCTCTTTTTTAAGATTTTTATTGAGGATTGAGTGAAAATTTAGAGGGCAGATTATCAATTTTACATTCAACTAATCATACACCTTGTTTCATTACAATGATTATAATTCCCTCCATTTACCATCAGTTAACAGTATTTCTCACTATTCACTTTAGCTCTTTTAAAAACAAAAACAAAAAATACTTAAGCATATATAATTTACACCTCCAAAGGGCACATTCTACAAGTCTGCCTCCTAGCCACCAGCTCTGAGTCCCTCTCTTCCCACGAATAGAGCCCTCAGCCGCTCCCCTTCTCCATGTCCCCAACTCTGCCTCCATCTCAGGAGTCGCTGATTCTCTGGATAAGGTCCTGTATTCTCCTTGTGCTATTCTACCTTGGTGGTTCTAGGGTCCTCTGTGTCTGAACTGGAAGATTAACCACTCCTCTGTTTTTGTTACAGAACTTCTACGTTTACAATTGTGACGGTCACAGTCATGATAACAATCATTTACTCACTATTGAATCATAAGAATCTTATCCCCATCTCTTTTCATCAGACCCATCTAGACAAGGTGAAAACTATTCAGTGGGAATTCTTTCTTTCCCCACACACTCTTGACCTACACTCCATCATGAAACCTTGTAAGCCGGTCACTTCGTGCCTTTATAGCCCTTCTCCCCCCTTTTTAGGTAGGCAATGTCTACCTAAAAGTTGCCCATCCCTATCTACCCTGTATATGAGGTGATAGCATTGATACTTGATGTGAAGACTCCTTCTTTCTCTGTTGGTAGAGTTACCACCTCCATGAGTATAAGTCAAGTTCATCAAATTGTAGCAAATTACCCTTGTTTCCTTTATCAAAAAATTTTTTTTGTTTTGTTTTTAATCGCCTCTAGTCAAGTTTTGATTATCAAGCCATTGAGGCTAGGTCAAATGGATACTGTCTGAAAGTTTAGGTGTTCTTGTGCATCTCCCCTCACTTCATATCAGCTGGATGCTTCACTCTCAGCTCTAACCCTCTGTGGCTATATCCTTGTCTATAGGCTCAAGTGTCCCCAGGTCTTACCACATTTTCGACTAATAGCCCTTCCTCTCCTCTCTCTCATCTCCAGGTCAATGAGAGTCAATGGGCTGTGGTTGAACTCAACCCATTTCTTCATTGCTTCCTTTCCCCCCTTCCACTCACCAGTAGATCAATGTGGTCACCAGCAAGTTTACATGCCTGCTCATGTGTTCACTTTGAGTTTCAATCTTAGAAGGGAGTTTGTCCTGAAGGATCGTGATTGCTTGCCTTGATGGCTTCCTGGTGAACAGCTTGCTTATTCTTGTAGTAGCCAGTCATGCTGACATTTTTGTTTTGGGTTTTTCCTGATGGTCTTTCTTTGAAGATGTATCTTCTGTTGCTCTAGCTGTTCCAGGCTGGTCGGCTTGTCCTCAATTGTGGAAATGTCCCACCTCATAAGGTTCTGGATGGGACTCAGGATTCCACCTAAGGTCCTATACTCTGCAATGGCTTTGAAAGAGGTCTATTTCACTGGGCAAGTTCTAGAACTCCTTTTAGGTATTCCAATCAGTTATAGGCTGAAGACGGGCTAACAAATTTTCTGTAAGCATGTTTCCCAACATTCCTTTCTATCCCACTCAAGTATCTATTTTACGATAGTAGGAAGGGGAAACCGATATTCATAAGACAGTCAAGCATATTAGTATTCTTTCCCTTATTCAAACTGTACCTAGATCCCTGTATCACAGAGCCCTGTTGTTCCAAGGTTGAGCATTCATCACTATTTACCTCTGTCCCACTTAGGCCATATAAGCCTGTCTCAGTGTTCCTCTATCTATCTTGTTCTTTCACCTCCTCTCCCGTCTTATATTGCCCTTCACAACACCTGAACTAAAACACCCAACCCAATCCCACCATTGTGGTTACCTTATATTCCATTAACTTTTCCTCCATTTAAGTCAGTCTATTTTATCCTGTCTGTCTTCAAGCAAGTCCTTAAGAAGACAAAAATAAGGAAAATGGATGTCAGAAAAGACTCTGAAACTTGCTCTCCAGCGTAGAGATCCTAAAGCAAATGGAAGAAATGAGGAGGTCCAAGAACTGAACAGAAAATTTCAAAGATCAGCTCAAGAACATAAAGTCAAATGTTATAATAAAATGTGCAAAGATTTGGAATCAGAAAACCAAAAAGGAAGACCACACTCAGCATTTCTCAAGCTGGGGGAACTGAAAAGAAGTTCAAGCCTCACCTTTCGTTAATGAAAGATTCTCTGGGTAAATTATTGAATGATGCAGAAAGCTTCAAGAGAAGATGGGAAAAATACACAGAGTCACTTTACCAAAAGGAAATGGTTAATGTTCAACCATTTCAAGAGGTACCATCTGATCAAGAGCCAATGATACTCAGGGAGGAAGTCCAAGGTGCATTGAAGGAATTGGCAAAGAACAAGGCACCAGGAATTGATGGAATAAAATTTGAAATCTTTCAAGAAAGTGAGGCGGCACAGGAGGCACTCACTCATCTCTGCCAAGAAATTTGGAAGACAACTATCTGGCCGACTGATTGGAA